>NC_137607.1:31890503-32398003 GCF_963280865.1 Gymnoscopelus braueri
AAACATCACCGTTTCTTTATTGTGGCAGTGAGAGACCACACTCACCTTGGGATTACTGAAGTGTCAAACTGCATCTCACTGTGTTTGTTTTGAGCCACGCTTTGATACTCTCACACTGGAGAGGCAGCTTCATAAACTCACATTGTGCCAAATAAATCAATAGATCCCATTAGCCAGGAAGTTGTGTAGTGCAGTACTTGAGGGGCCGCACCCCCCCCAACCTCCTCTGCCCTGTTCCGACATTTCTTCAGTGAAGGTGAGGGTTGTGTGGGAGAGTGTACTGTATATAGATGGCTGCTGATCCATATAGACAGACTCCAGCAGTTGAAATGGTCCGTCTGGCTGACTGGTCCCTGTTGGTCTCCAGCAGCCTCCACTGTGCTGCCAGCCTGGGTCGACAGTCCAGTTGGAAGACGGAATTAGCTCAGACATTTAGCAGCCTTCTAAAAGCCCACAGCAACAAGCCCTCGTTCTTATATAATGCCTGACCTTTGCACTAAGCTTTCAGTGTGAGGCAGACTGTTGACTTCGGCCTGTCTGTGTTATTGTTACGCTGTTCTTTTGAACCATGGCTTTTACCTCAATACCTGTAAACATAACAATGCCCAATTACTTTTAACTCTTGTAGGTGATTTTTCACACCCAGAAAAAATATTTCTTTCAGATTAAGCTCCCCTCTCTGAGAAACCCACAGATTTGTTGAAAAACTGACCTTGGCACCACCCTCACTCTTTAAAATCTACTCATACCCTCCCATATTTTACAGCGCAGCAGGTCTGTATCAGTGCAATATCCAATAACCAGTTCCATGAGTACACCTAGAGCTTTGTTTTTGCGTCTATGGTGAAACAGAGTGGGGTATTTGGATCCAGTGTGTCAATCATTCAGTCCTTAAGGTCGGTGGAATAACATAGATCACACGCATGTCTTACTAAATTAAAAAAAGACATATTACAGTTTGTTTTGCTAACAACCATGCAGTGTGGATGTTCGTGTCATCTTCCAGTCAATAAGGATCTCTAAATTCAAAGTTAAAGGACAGTTGCATGAGCTTCAGTGGGTGTTGAGGGTGCCAGGCACCAATGGAACAACAGTGTACACAATCCCCAATATAGTATTTTAAAATAATAACATACTGTATTTTTAATGATGTTATGAACAATTGCCTACTATTTTCCATCAATAATGTGTTCTTTCAAATGTTTTAGAGACAGTGCATTATGCAGGCAGTGTGCAGACTTAACACTCTGCACTCTCCGCGATCACAAGCTCATGACCCTCGCCTCTCACCATGCTGCTAACATTATTTACCATAAAGAGCTGATAGAAAAACAGCCTGTTTATCTCCATGAAAGTACTGGCCTCTGCCTGCACGATATTACTCTGGAGATAACTTGCAGGGAAAAAAATCCAACTATCTATCTATCTATCTATCTATCTATCTATCTGTCTGTCTGTCTGTCTGTCTGTCTGTCTGTCTGTCTGTCTGTCTGTCTGTCTGTCTGTCTGTCTGTCTGTCTGTATGTCTGTCTGTCTGTCTGTCTGTCTGTCTGTCTGTCTGTCTGTCTGTCTGTCTGTCTGTCTGTCTGTCTGTCTGTCTGTCTGTCTGTCTGTCTGTCTGTCTCTGTCTGTCTGTCTGTCTGTCTGTCTGTCTGTCTGTCTGTCTGTCTATATATTTATCTATTAATTCACACAATCTCTGTCTGTCTGTCTGTCTGCCTTTCCTGGGTTTAACTCAGGTGCTGTCTGACCGAACGGCCTAATCTTGGCGTGTGTTTCCTTAATGACATGGGGGTGTGCGGTGCAATTTCATTGGACCAATGGTTTCAGAGGACCGAAAAATCTGTCTGTGGAGGACACACTGAATCTATGTGTTTGGGATGGGTGTGGGCGCCAACTTCCCTGATTGGCCAACCCGACCCGTCGGCTTAGCTGATTGGCTGAGCTTCACGTCATATCTGTGCCGCTGTGCCAATGTGTTTATCATTTGGGCACCGGCTTCCCTCGTTGGCGACCCTTTGGCACGAATGTAAGTGGTGGCGTGTGAAATGTGAGATAAGCCTGAGACTCCACCATGTCAGATAGCATGTACAACGACTACATTAAGTAAAGGAGTATTGCATAAACGGGTGGGCATGTATTCCCGACGTTGCATCGTTCCAGACATGCGTGGTGCCCAGTCTAGTACTTTATAATTATGCTTATATCATGGGTGGGCATCCTCCTATAATTCTACAAAGCTCTGTGAGGGTGGTGTGAGGGTGGTGAGGTGGTGAGCCCAAAAACTCTTCTGCCCGGTTCTCCTCAGTGGCTGGAGCAATTGCTCTGCATTTGCACACAGACATTCACCATTACCATGCGCACGGAACAGCGAAGCCCGTTTTTTGATTCCCCCAACTGTCAGCTGTTTATTAGCGTTTTTATGTAAAAGAATGTCGCCATGGCTACGGCTACCCAGCTGTGGGATGGCCCCGTGAGCTATGGGAAGAATGGCTCCCGGGTTGCCAGATCATGTGTGCATATCCCCCCATGGGTATGGACTAGTACTGTATAATTTGTCTAACTTGCACCCAAAGGGCACGTCCACACATGAGTTATTTAAATATTTGCCTCCCATTCACTTCCACTGTATGTGAACGAAGGGGCTTATAAAACCTCTTCCGGTGGCACAGCATTCTAACTTTGGTGAACTTTGACAGGGCCTCAACCAATAATAAAAGAAGTGTGTGTGGTTGACCCGACTCGGCTGTCAGTGTCATAGTGCGCAACGACCAACAACCACAACCACTGAAATGGTCTACAAACCAGAAAATCATTAATTGTGCTTGACATCCCACACATTGCACACATTCAGCACGACAAGATACAAATTTAGCTTCGGCAGGCGATGTCACTTCCATGCATTCGCACAAGTGACCCTGCCGCACTGTATGCTGGAAAGGCAAGCTCCGCCACTGTGAGCCCAGAAACAGTTTTATATGTCATGCTCAGGTTTGTTATGGGTCATGAATTTCTTCTAATGAATTTGTTTTATTGATTTCATATCATTGTTGTCAAATGTAAGAAAAAGTTTCATATGATGAAATGGGAGTCAGACCAGCTGCTTGTTAAATATAGAGTGGAACGGTTTGTTGTTTGTCGGGCTTTCAAAATCATGATTTCATGTCATTATCACCTTACTGTTTTTTTCTACATGAACCTAAAGAAGAGGTGCAATGAGAGTGTTACCTCAAGTGGTGAAAGACAAAACAAAATGAAATCAGAAACAGAAAAAAGGCCCTCCCCTCCATACACGTGTTGTCTTGCACAACAGCACACAGCGATTCTCCCACTAACTCTCATTTGACAAGCTTTAGAAGACAGAGAACATCTTAGGGAAAATAGCGGGCAGCATTAGCAGGAGCTCATAGAAGCAGATCAATTTGTGCATACAGCTTAAATGTATTTAAGCTTGTAATCCCTGTAAATATCTTCAGGCAAGGCAAAGTCAGCCTTTTAACATTGACTAAATGAAGTAAATAGAAGCAAATGAATTTTTAAAAATTGCATTTGTGTTGAACCCCACATTTGTGTGTGTGTGTGTGTGTGTGTGTGTGTGTGTGTGTGTGTGTGTGTGTGTGTGTGTGTGTGTGTGTGTGTGTGTGTGTGTGTGTGTGTGTGTGTGTGTGTGTGTGTGTGTGTGTGTGTGTGTGTGTGCGTGTGTGTGTGTGTGTGAGAGTGTGTGTGAGAGTGTGTGCGTGCCTGCGTGCGTGCTTGCGTGCGAGCCTGCGTGCGTCCGTGTATACATTGTGTGTGTGTATGTATACAGTATACTATACAGTATATATAGTATGTAAACAGTATATATGTAAGTATGTAAGTATGTATACAGTATATGTGCGTATACATTTATAGAAATACATATGGAAGCAGGCTGTGTGAGTTGGCTGCTAATGAGGCCTGTAAATCTCTGAGCTCAGATATTTTGATGGCTTCGTCACCCTGCTGTTTGGGGAAGGGGGGTTGCAGTGAAGTTGGCTTTAAATGCAGAGCGTCTGTTCTCCCTTCGAACCTCTAACACCACAACAGATGGAGAGAATATGGAGCTCGGAAGGTTTTACCTTTGAGGTGGTAACAGTGAAGCCACTCATTAACACTGAATTTACCACTTCGTTAGCACCGCAGCTTCCTGTAGAGAGCAACCAAGCGCTGGATGTCAAATCCACCGAGCATACGTTTTAGACTAGTGGAGCCCTGGAAAACATAATGTGATTTTAAACTGCGATATATTGTATGTCACAATGCTGCATCTGTCATTTTTGATGCTTGGTATTATTTTTATGACATTTAAAAACAAACAAACACATGTTATCAATCAGCAACACAATGTGATTTAGCCTACTTCTGACAGTGCGTGTGACCGTGTGTGTGTGTGTGTGTGTGTGTGTGTGTGTGTGTGTGTGTGTGTGTGTGTGTGTGTGTGTATAGGTGCGTGTGACTGTGTGACTGTGTGTGTGTGTGTGTGTGTGTGTGTGTGTGTGTGTGTGTGTGTGCGCGTGCGTGCGTGTGCGCGCATGTGTTTTACATATGGAGTGTGCGGCTGCCAATTTGTCAGGATTCAAGTAACAACAGTCTCGTGCTGGGACCCGCGTTGGCACCATCATGGAGTGAAAAGACAGAATGTGATCTCATTGGGAGGAGAAGTGTACTTTGTTCCCATGGAAATTGGTCAATTTTAGCAGGCGACTGAGAACTTTAGGGGGAGAGATGGGAAGGTTGTGTCCCAGAGGTGTGCTCACATAATTAACCATCCTCACCAAGGTATTCGGGGCTAACAGCAGGGTTTGTTGTGAATAGAGGTGGTGAAAGAGGGTGTTGGAAAATCATAAATGTGCCGCAGAACAATGCCTGATTGCTCCAATGGTGCCACGTGCCGGAAAATTGCAGATCTACAAGCTCACAGGCAGCATGTTGCATTCGCAATGTGCTGCCTGTGAGCTTGTAGATTGGCTATTTTCTGCTCTCATTGTATCAAGTGGTGGGAATACACCACCAAAACTGCACTTTTAAAAACAACCCGTTGTTGTCATTGTGGATAAGAAAAATACTTGCTAAGATTTCATGAACTAGAATATAGAACGTTAGGACATTTATTTTATTATAATTTTTCTTTTCAGCATTTCTGCTTTATTTTGATTGTGGCAGTGAGAGAAAGACAGGGAAGGCAGACAGAGAGTAGGGGAATGACACACAGTAAACAGTCCTCCTGCCAGCCGGTAGTCCAACCAGGGACTCGCTGAAGAAGGCATTTTGCATGTGTTATGCACCGCGGGTCGCCGCATCATCATATCTGACTTTTATTTCATTTGGTGGAGTTAAATTATTGTTTTTAAAATGTACACTGAAGTGATATTCTACAATATATGGAGTGCATAAATCATTGTGATATTCTGATGTTGTTGTTATTTTGTCTTCTCAGAAAGTATTGCTGCTATGTCTGATCTGAAGCCGAATGCACAAGAGGACAAAGATGTGAAATCGGCTGCTGACAGTCCGGGTCCCACTCAGGAGCCATTACAGAGTCACACATCCTCCCCAAAGAACAATGCCACGGGTCTGTCCTCAGATGAACATGAAAATCCTTTAAATGGAGCCCAGCCAAATCCATTTGTATACAGTGGTGTCCCTGCTGTTCCCCATGCAGGCGATTCATTGCCTTCAGGAACACTTGTTAATGGACCTGGTTCACACCCCACCTCAGAGGTACGCCGGGTCCTGAACAAAGGCACTATTTTCTCCAACAATGTCCTGGATGCCGCGTGGCAACCGGAGAAGGACACGAGCCCTCAGGTGTCGCTGCCACCCAGTGAGCTTCAATCAGACGCTTGGAAGAACACAGCGGGACTTGTCCTGAAAACACTGCCCACACAGCCAGGTGCCAACGCGCCACCATCTCACTCCGAAGAGAATGAGTCTAAACTGCCCCATTCCACTCTGTCAGGTGACAGTTCAGACCAGATGCACATTAGTCGGCCTCTGATAAACAAGGCGGTGAAAACAAGAGCTCTACGGGACGTAAACACAGAGTTGTCAGAGGGCTGCTCAGATGATTATGATGAGACAGAAGCAACCAGATGGGATTCAGCGAAAGAGCTCGTGCACTCCTTGAGGAATGGCCACACTGTTAACAGACGGCTGCAGAGAAAGGCCAGAGTGACACCTCTTTTAACAAGCCAAATTGAGAGGAAGTACAATACACATGTGAGGGGGGCGCCTGGCACTGCAGAGAAGGTTTACAACAGCTTAAATCACACGCACAAAGGTTCCCCTAGTGGCGTCGATGTAGACACATTTGACAGTGCCAACAAACATGTTTCTTTTGGTAAAAAGTCTTATTTAAAATGTCCCATCGAGTCACTGAGAGATCACCCCAGCAGCACAACTCTGGACACCGAGCTACTAATTGGTAACAACGCAGGAAAAGGTTTCTACAAGCAAAACGACTCTGAAGAATCATGCAATTTTAATGCTAAACCTGAACAACTGAAGACAGAACATTCTGAGTCGGATCCACTGTTCGCACTGTGCAATGTTAATTTCCAGGAAAAAAATAATTTGCATAGACATATGATGTATCATTTAGATGGGCATGATCAGGTGGAGAATGTTCCGTATCCCTTTATATGCAGGGAGTGTGGGCGTTCGTTCTGTGATAGCAGTTCCCTCATGAAGCACATCATTATTCACCAGGAGAGGCTTGAAAAGCTCATGGAGGAAATCAAAGGTCTAAAAAATCTTGAAAACCAAGGCAGGGATGCCACATTACAATGCCCTCAGTGTTTATTTGCAAGCAATTGCCCTAAAACATTTGTCCAGCATGCCAAAGCACATGAGAATGTAAAGCACTATTACTTCTGTGAGGAGTGTAGCTATGTAGCACTGACTGAAGAGGCACTTGAAGCACACTTAAATGTTATGCACTTAAAGACACACCACCAGCAACAACAACATTGGAGTCCTACTAAAGACACAGGGATAATGGACCTGGTTCAGTTTCAATGTAAACTGTGCTCTTTCACTTGCCAAGACAGACAAATATTAGAAAGGCATTCAGAGCTGGAACATCAAGAACCATTACATGATGAATGGGACAGTCCAGTATTTCATAAACTGTATGAGCATACAGATTCCAAGGTGAGCCGTTTGAAGTTCAATGACCGGCCCAAAACCGCTGATTCAGAACTGATGCACTTGATGCCAGATTTATGTAACACACAGCCCACTTTCTGGAAAAGAGCTGACTTGACCTGTTGGGCCGGTAAAAAAGCTGACACACCGAATTCCTACAAAATTCTACACTCTTCACAATTCAGGTGCAGTGATCACTTCACAGCACCCATGCTGTCACAATCTTTGTGCAAGACTGACAAGCGTGGCAAATTATCTCCACAGCCAGGAGACAAAATAGATATGACACCAGGTGTACCCTATGCAGAGGAGGACAGCCTGAACAACTTAGAACAGACAAACTCTCCCTCAAACATTGATATTGTGCTCACGGCAAAGAAGGCTGAATCAGACCAGACCAGTCAAGGGCAGAAAAATGACTTGGCGAGTGCAAGTTCACAAGTGCAAGCAGCTCTAAAGTCTCCATCAAAAAGTAACATGTCAGCACCATCGCTTCCTGACCAGATGAATGATAATGTATTTCCCAAACTTAACCAAAGGTGTGAGAAAGATACCGTTACTGAGGATATCAAACGAGACTATGAGGACAGTTATAACTTCAGTGACTATGCCGGTAAAGCTACAGCCAACTTTCTGGACAGCAGCGAGAATGAAAAGCATCCCTATGATGACGATGGAGACGATGACTGCAGTGACATACAGCAACTCATTATCAAAGAGGAGTACATCGAAAGTGCTGTCTGTGATGATTCCCTAGAGCCCCCCGCTATGCCTAAGAGTGAGCCTTTTGAGTTCCCACTCACGTCTGGGCCAGAACACAAACCCTGTCCCTACTGCCCCGCCGTGTTCGAGTCTGGAGTAGGCCTGTCCAACCACGTGCGAGGGCACCTCCACCGAGTCGGGTTGAGCTACAACGCTCGACACATGGTTTCAGCCGAACAAGTGGCGTTACAGGACCGCCAGCCGCGTATCCGCAGAAAGATCCCCTCTGGCACGAGGAAACTCAAAAAAGGTGATGCTATTATTTATTTATTTTTGTGGCAGGTTGGTAACCAAACAGTGACTGCACAGCAATTCAATATAAAAACTCAAGCACAAGATAATAAATGATCACCCGGACATTTGTCACTGCCCACAGTTGGATACTGAGGGCAACAACAAATGCTGGGTGATAACTTTTGTATCACATACTGTATCCCATTGCCTTATAGTATACATTTAAATTCTATATGCTTAGTTGTACATCAAATAGCGAAAACAAGCTCAGGCTGAAAGCCCAGTGCACAGTAGCACTTTAGCTGGTCAGCTGCATTTCAGCCCTAGGGCAGCTTTCGTCACCCCCTCACCCATGCAGGGCAAATAAAGGCTGGGTTTGTGATACATACATTTGTAGTTCAATCAGAATAGTCAACAGTTGAATTAATACAGAAGTTAAGTGAGGCACCCTTGTATGGTGCTTCAGCACTCATATTGTGACAAGATTCTCACTCTCTGAACTGTTACAGTTGACAAGCCGGAGTCACAAGGAGGACACACATGTCCCCTGTGCTGGGGTTGGTTCGATACTAAAACTGGCCTCTCCAATCATGCAAGGGGCCACCTAAAACGAATAGGGAAGACCATAACCAGTGACAAGAAGTCCCCTGTGTCCATACTACTAGAACTCCTCCAGGACAAGAGGGAGCATGAGAGGATTGTCCAGATCCTGAACAAGGAGCAGTTCGCCTCCCGTCCATTCGTCTCCCAGAAGTTTGTCAGCAGCGGCAGCCTGTTTCTGATGCCTCCGGGGATCCCAGTGGAAATCCAGTGCGCTATGAGGAATACTGTACCAATGGGCAGCTGTGTGCCCAAACAAGAGCCAGAGTTCTCCCAGACAAGGAAGGGGAATGAGGAAGCACAGGCTGCCGACGAGTCGCCCTCGAGCACTTTGGTCAAACTTCTGGAGACGAGAAAGAAGGCAGCGGAGCTGAAGGAGCGAGAGGCTTTATACGCAACCAGGAAGCACTTCAACATGACCAAAGACAGCATGGTGGAGGCACAGATGATCAGTGACGAAACAAGTTGGACTCATGGTATGGAGCCTCATCATTTTGTCTTAAACATCTTTCAAGATATTTTTTTCCTTAGCTATTTAGTCCTGTACTACTCACTTTAACAACCACTATATACTTCATTGGCCGCAGTCCTCCAGGGGTCTAGATTTTGTCCCCTCCTTTTACAATTTACAATGCTCTACACCAAATCCATTTGCAGAAAATAGCAGATCTCACAAATAGATAGCAGATCTCATAAGAGCTTGTACATACTTTCGCCTATTATGGCATGCCCACAATAGGGACACTAGGGTTCAAGTGGCATTTTTCTAGGATTACTATTCGTGCCCATGAATCATTCTATCTCAAAGATAAAACTAATCTCATCTATCATCTTGTTACACTGTCTGAATATAGGCCTACTGTTAACACTATGGTGCAATACATTTTCAACCCGAAAATATACACATATACCAATAATGATTGTTTCTCTACGCATGAAAATCCCCAGTGTTCATTTGACTATAATTTGGGTCCATTATCACTCTCAGGGAGTTAAATGAACACTGTGGATTTTGCTGTGCATAAAGCTGTATGTAATGTTGATATACATATTACAGTGTTACAATGTTCACCAGTAAAGAACCAACCTTGCGGAGAATAACACCTTTTAGTGCCAATATGCTGAATTTCAGTTGCATTACCACACAAATTCCCACTCTTCAATATCAAAGCTACATGTTGTGTGGGGCGAGCATAAGCTCTTGGAAAACAGACACAAATGTTACGTGGTTTTGTGGTTCAACTTGAAATGTGAGAAAGATATATTTTAAGTTAGCACAATGTAATACCATTTTCATGTTAACTCTTTGACTGCGGACGACGCGATAACGCGTCAAGTGCTACTTTGTCCAGTTGGCCGTCGACGCGCTCGACGCGCTGGACGCGCGTTCATTGTTTAATCTCTGATTGCGCTATGCTGCTTAATATTCAATGTTATTCTCGAGTTCCACTTACTTCACGGACATCTGCATCCGGTTTCATGACCTGGATTCCGTTTCCGGTTTTTGATTCTTTTCCCCAGTCATTTTCGTCCAAAATAGGTAAATAAACGGTCTTTCACACGGTATGACGGACAAACGGACAGTTTCTCTTCTATAATCTATGGTCTGGGTGACGATCAGTCATCGCCGTCGTATATCACAACGTAATTTTCGCCGATCAAAACAATGGGGGGGACGTCACATCCGTTTTCATGTTTTTCCTTGTCTAATCTATGAAGAAGGGTGAGAGAGACCCAACGACATGATCAAAGCTGTCATGTGCTGCGCTCTAGTGGCGGATTTGTGCTGGGTCTTTACATTATGTGTCCTTAAATTATTTTCATGAGAAAAATTCAAAATATAAAAATAAAAAAACACGAAAATTGCTGGCACTGGGGGAGTACTTTATGAAAATACTCTGGCAGTCAAAGAGTTAATATGTTTTTGTTTCCAGTTTAACCAGCATTATTTCCTACTTATTTGAAATCTTTTTAATGTATTATCAGTCAAAGTACCAATCATCCTTCTATTAATAATTTCGATATGAAAAGAATGGACTGCAGATGTAAGAGGGGGCTGAAACATCTCAAGTTGTCCAGGTGCCTTTGGTGTTTAATATAATAACTATTATGATGTTTAAATGTGCTGCATACAGCCTTCTGTTATGAATTGTGTAGACACTCATGTTTCTCACAATTTAAATCAGTTGATTATACAGCTACCAGTACACTTGTGTGATAAAAAAACAAAAAAAGACGTGACAATCAATTGATTTGTTGGAACACACATGAAGAATAAATGTCACCCAAGTGGCTTTGAAATTGAAATGAATGAAAAAATCATGAGAGCACTTTGATGTTGAGCTGGAATCACATCAGCTGTGTTTACAGGCTTTTGTTTAATGTCGATCCAAATCAAACCTTCAATCAGGTACAGAGAACCGTGTTGATAAGGATAAACTCAGTTTCCTTTTTGTTCAAGTTAAAACCCTGTGAACAGAGCTGATCATTTTCACAGCATGAGAGCAGCTGCAGTGACATACAGAACATTATGAAACCTATACACTATTGGCAGGTTGGGATTAAAATTACAAAAGAAAAATATTACTATTATGAGACTAATTTACATTTGTATGTAACAATGTATTGCTGGGCACCTTTTTGATATGGTTACTTCATGATTGAGTTACATTCAAGACAATTCATGCAATTTACAATATTCTTACATGTAATATGAAGAAAGTACTATCAATGTGGCAATTTCTCTCATGAGGCAGTTAATAGAAGCTTCAATCTGACTCACAAAGCAACATGCGTATATAATTTACATATACAGTACATAACCAATGTCACTCTCAATGTTCATGAATGGACAAGGGAAGTCTGTATCGTTTATGTAACACGTTGATGCGCTGTTGGCAGCCACAATGTGTTGTCTGTTACAAGACAACAACAAAACATGAGATGTTTTCAAATTCATCCAAGACCCTCCATGACATCCATCAAGTGGTGTAAGTGAAAATAGGCCCCCTGAAGACATTAAATTGTGTTAAACATTACCACTAGCACTCACTTCAGACGGAAAAACACATCCTTAGTATTTCAAACCAGATGGAGGGAGAGGTTAGGGCACACAGGGAATAGCAGTTTTACTTTGTCTGTACAACACTGCATTCTTTCTGCACTCTGAGACTCACTTACAGTAACTCTGAATTAATGCACAATTTCTCACCCAACCATGCAGTACAGCCTTCATTTCATTATTAAACTATTATTATTAATCTATTAATGTAACAGTTTAGTAAGGATATATTGCTGCTGTGATGACTAACTGCATACAAACCAAAATTATGAATCCTTTAACCCATTAAAACGGAGAAAGCATCTGTGTAATTTTAGATTATTTGCGTTGGCTATTCACAAATAGCAGATATACAAGCTCACAGCGTGTCACTTTGTGCCTTGCTGCGTGCTTGTACATCTGCTTTTTTTTTTTTACGAAAATGTGTGAGAACTACTGATTTAGAAGGCATTTTGTATAATCGGCCTCAAGTCTTAATGGGTTAAAATCTGTGTTTGTAGCTTCTTTTCCTAATTTAATTTCTATTTCTTGCAGATGAATGTGATTCAGATCAGGCTTGTGGTCACTGTAACACTGCCTTCCCCGGTGCTGTCAGTCTGTCCAGTCATCTCAGAGCCTTTTCACGCAGGAAGAGGTTCACCGTTTTGGAAGAAGCAAGTAAGTATCAGCCAGCACGACTCAGTAGGCAAATGTAAAACAAAACTAAAGACCCTTTTAACACAAGGCCTCCAGTGTTAGGGCTGTGGCATTAATGGCAGTGCACTTGGTGGGTTTGAAAGTTTGACAGCTATTTAGCATTTATTTGAACGAAAAATATCACTTACCCTACCTTCAATGGGCAGACTGTTGTGAAAGTTGCTGAATGCATTCGTGCTCCCCGGCAGATGAACCCTTACTATTTGAGTGACTCCATGTCATGTTCTATTCTCTAGCACCACCCTCAGGCCAAAATATCAACTTAGAAACAAAATGAGCACACTCAGTCTATATAATTTGCCGGGTGCATGGCTCACGAAGACTCACTATAAGAAAATAATCGCCAGCACTCCCAAGTCCGTCCGTTACTTTTAATTCATTAATTCAAAGGCCGCACACACAGACGCGTTTCAGCATCAAGCCTTCCTAAGGTGTGTATGCTGCGGAAGGCTTGACGCCGAAATGCGTCTGTGCCTTAACTCTTTGACTGCCCTTGACTCGATAACGCGTCAATAGCTACTTTGTCCAGTTGGCCGTCGACGCGTTAGACGCGTTGGACGCGCGTTCATTGTTTAATCTCTGATCACGCTATTCTGCAATGAATCACTCTAAGTTTCAGGTTCCACTTACTTCACCCACCACTGCATCCGGTTTTATGATGCAAATTCCGTTTCCGGTTTTCTTTTTTTTTCCACAGTCATTTTCGGCCAGAATAGGGAAACACACTGGTTTTCACACGGTATAAAAAACGATCGGAGACCTCCCCTTCTATAATCTATGGTCTGGGTGACGAACAGTCATCGCCGTCGTGTATCACATCGTAATTTTCGCCCATCAGAGAATCTGAGACCACTTCACATCCGGTTTGATGTATTTGACTGTTTGACTGGGTGTGAGGGGGGCGAGTAAGTCAGCGAGCTGATCAAGCTGGCTATTTGCTGCTCTCTAGTGGTGGAACGATCGTATGAGTTCAAAAGTCCAGCTTAGACAATCTATATGAAAATTAAATAACAAAATAACAAAACAAAAAAACACGAAAATCGCTGGCACTGGGGGAGTACTTTATGAAAATGTAATCAATTAAAATACCAAAATATCAACTTTTCACACAAGTTATCTCATAAACTATAGACTGATTCCAGGATGGATATGGGACCTAATAGCAGTGTTTTCTTGTTGCGATGACAAGTCAGATTTTCTTTCCACAAAAATGTGAAATTTGTACTGACTTGTTTTGTCATTCTAGGCTTTGATTTTAAACAAAAGAAGCCAAGATCAGGACACGGGAAGAAGATGTTCTCCCCCTTGAAGGCTGTGGAGAAGATCTACAGACTCACCTGCAGGTGCTTGGACTAAGCCGCGTCGTCGCAATATCTATACCACTTGTGCATGATTGGCCAATACGCTCGCGCTACAAGGACGCGCTGTGATTGGCCAGTAGCCACTTTGTGTGGCAGTTGGGGCAAACGCTCTCACCAAAACATGATTTACTATTCTGTCCCTATCGGTACATAACTCGAACGGCGCTGAGTCGGCCCAAGCGAACTTCGCAACGTTCGGCACGGCAACTTGCTCGCTTTAGCTCGCTCGGTGGTGCCTCACGTGGCTCAAGGTCGCTTGAGACGGCGCGCCTCTGTCGCGGTCCAAAACTATAAGGGCTAAAGAAATAGCCCGCAGTTGTTGTAGGCAGAGGCACTTCCGCGTTGGCCACAGAAGGGGGCGTGTTTATAGCACAACTGGTATAGACTTTGTAATGTCGCCACTAAGCCTCATATGATATGACATCACATATTTGACTTCAGGATTTTGCTGTGTAGGAAAATGTGTCACTATCTCCTGTGTAATATTTCACCCAATTCTCATTTGTGCAGATTCTGTGACTTAGTCTTCCAGGGTCCCCTGTCTGTCCAGGAGGACTGGGTCAAGCATTTGCAGAGGCATCTGATGCACACAAGTGTCCCTCACTCAGGGACAAGGATGGTTGAGGTGTTAGGTCTTCACCAACAGATGCACCACTTGCCACTGGAGCACTCAAACCTGGAGCACCCAAACCTGGAGCACCCAAATCTGGAGCACCCAAACGTGGGGGACCCAAACCTGGAAAACCCAAACATGGAGCGCCCAAACCTGGAGAACCCAAACCTGGAGAACCCAAACCTGAAGCAGAACCTCACACCTCTGGAACTTCAGGTTGCCTCTTAAATGTTCTAGGTTGTTTACACATCAACATGTCAGTTAACTATCAATCCAGCATACAGTATATTGAATTGTACTGTACCTCAATTATACAATCTCTCTCTCTCTCTCTCTCACACACACACACACACACACACACACACACACACACACACACACACACACACACACACACACACACACACACACACACACACAGTATATTCTGTGTGTGTATATTCTGTACATACATAGCCTTTTTCATTTTGTATTTGCCTTACCAAACAGCTTATACAATATTTGTATTCATACGTTATGCAAAATGCCAACAACCTCATTTGCCATTACAGGTTAAAACATTTCTTAAAATATACAACATGGGAAACAACATGGATGTTGTTATTTGATCATTTTGATATGAAGTTGTTAAAATGGTTCTGTACAGTACATGGTCGTTATATGGTATATTTAAATCAACAAAAATACATGAAGTCTTAGTACTTAAATAAATATGTTTTCACTGTTTTCACTATGCACCCAGACTCCAAGTATTACGGGTAAGGCAGTACTTTGTGTTGTGCCCATGTCTTTGAAAAATATTTGTCATCATTTGACAAAGGCACTGCTAAAGTTCATCTTTATATACTTGCTTCTACTGTACACAGCAAAATACTGAGTGTTAATTTAACCCACATTTCTGAGAGTGTGAAAACTGACATTTAACCCATTAAGACCTGAGGCCGATTCTACAAATACCTTCTAAATCAGTGGTTCTCAAACTTTTTCGTGTAAAGGACCCCCAAAATGATATGCATTTGGCCGCGGACCCCACGATCTGAAAATGTTTTGTGCCAGGGACCCCCCAGAAGAGAAGATTTGTGTTAATAAATGCTAAATTCTTCAACATTTTTCAAACACTTTCAAGATTTTTTTTAAAAATGTTCAAAAATAGCAGATGTACAAGCTCATATCTGCTATTTTTTAATAGCCAACGCAAAAATCTAAAATGACAGATGCTTTCCTGCTTTTAATGGGTTACTGGTCAAATTAACACTTTTAGGATTTGACTGTGTATATGTAGTCCATTTGCACTCTGTTGGCAAAAGAGTAAACTCACCTCAGTAAATGAAGACTCCATTATATTGAAGTTGTTATGCAGTATGATCTGATGTGCAGTTGTGCACCAGTGTGTTTTATGTAAGTTCTCTCCCAGTTGATATGCCTGTAGATGTGAATAAGAAGGACATTGTATATGTTTGAATGTACTGTAGTTACATGGGACAACATTTTGATGATTATCTAGGAATTCTATGCGTTACAGAAATATTTATCCTGATAGACTGAGTATTTTATATTTGTACATGAACATGTTTAATGCAATTTACAAAATATTATATATTTTGCTTCTCTTGTTAGCATATAATATACAATTTTTAGACTAATCTATATTTTGCTTTGACAGCAGGACTGATTCGATTTTTGGTAACCTAACATTTTGTACAGAAGTCACAAAATTTGTTGCATGATAAAGAATATGATGATTGCTATAGTAATATAAATATGAGCACATTTTATAAATACTTGCACTTTAACAAACAAAAGCACTGAAAGCGATGTTGTTAGATCTTGGGTTGTGTACTATACAGTATCTACCTGGGCATTATATAAGTACAAATATTGTTGATTTATCTGTGCTTCTGTACCAAGAAACAGGTAGTAGCCTACATGTAGCGATTTGTTCTGTTTCCGCCATGCTCTCATTACATGGCAAAACAGATTTCAAAATCAAAGTACTTATTTGTGGAAAAGTTAAATGGCTGTAATAATTGTATATTATATTATATTACCCGAGGCGGTGGTTCTAGCAGCAGCAAAATTAATTAGGTCACCAATGGCAGTGTAACATGAGCTTTCAGTGTGGGCAAAACAGAAGGGGGTAAAGTACCAGGACAGATTTGGACTTAGAGGGTATCATGCCTGGTAGCCATGCTGTATAACCCAAAGTTCTACCAAAGTTCAACATCGCTTTAAGTATTTTTTTGTGGTGGGCACCAATCTTAATTGAAAGATTTGTATATGTCGCCTTCACAGCTTTTTTAGCACATAATAGTATATTATTGAGAGCATGCGACTGGCTGGTAGTCACTCAGTCAACCTTGCCAACAGAAGTAGCAGCTTTTGTCAGAGCTAGCTAGGGAGCGTTATATGTTTATGCAACTGGATTCTACCAAGTCCTGGAAAAGACGCGCTGTGATATTGGCTCGTAGTCACTTTGATTGGTAGTTGTGCCTTGTGAGACTTCTGTAGGGCTTAGCTAGATTGGATTTAGAACAAAAGTACTCACTTGGTGCTTGTCAGGATAAGGCCCAATTTATACTTATATTATATTGGGGCACGTCCTTCTACGGCCGTGTCGCTTGCCAAGAATATCAAATGTTTTTAGTTGTGATTGGCAGACATAATACAGGGAGAAGAAAAGATCTATGTTCTTCAAAACTAGCAAAATTAACAGAAGAAACCAGGAGGAATATTATTATATTAGCGTAATTGTGGAATTGTACCAGATATTGTTAAAAAAGTATATTGACTCTATTTTATATTCTTAATAATATTGTGTTGTTATAATTATCTTATATTGAAATTGCCTTGGGTGGGTGGGTGGACAGTGGCGTCACAAAAGTAACATGCCCAAATATGGGGATCTAATGCCCATATATGGGGATCTCATGTTTATTGCCTAAATATCATGACAGTAAGTTTACAGTAAGCCAATGAAATAAAAATAACAAAAACTAATTTTGAGTATTCTGCAACATACTTTTCACATTTGTGGTGCCCATTATGGTCAGATGTAAAAGTGTTCCATATAACTATTGAGGCCTCTGAAACACATTGAAATTTGGGGTCAGTTGGAAAATATGTTCATGATTTATAAAAAAAAATATAGGCCCATACCACATACTTTGGAAGCCAGCTATAGCAAAACGATATTCAGTATACAGAAGGAATGAGACACTGGCGCATCACAGACTATTACATGGCCTTTTTATTTATAAGATCCTATGTCAGGACTAGCATTTCGATGCCAGGAGTATCTTCATCAGAGACATGAAATACAGTATATTTGTGAACTTTGGACATCTGTAAGAGTAGCAAAAAGTGATTTTTGAAGAAAATAAAAATGGCAGGGAATGGGCGTGGCCTAGGTAGGTGCATCATGACTCAAGAAATCCAGGGGAAATACATTTTGATTGTACACTTGTGGTTCAAAAGTTAAAGGTGAAAAGGGGGCTGTTATAGCGCCACCATGAGGCCAATCTGTGCAATTCTTTGATGTGCATAGCGGCTGTGACTTAGAACATACCTACCAAGTGTGGTAAAGCTACCTCTTATGGTTTGTGAGAAACAGCTACTTTTATGGAAATGTTCGCATTTTGGACCACACAATGGTGTATAATTGCACAAGCTTAATGCACTAATAGAGGCGTGCCAAACTTTTTCAGATATTAGATTACTTACTTTCTTAACCCTCTTCGTTCCCTGTGGAACACAAGGCTGTGACTATCTGTTTCCATCTGGTCCTATCCTGTGCAGCATGTTGTGCCTCGCCCCATGTTAGGTTTTCCACCAGGTTGTTTTTGGCCTCCCTTGTTTACGCTTTCCAGTTGGGGTCCATCTCAATGCTACTTTAGGAATGCGGTTCTGGTCCATTCTAAAGACATGTCCGAGCCATCTGAGCCGGCGATGTTTCATTTCCAGCACCACATTGCGACAGTGCGTATTGTATTAGATTAGATTAGATATTAGATTACTATACAGTAAATAGGTGCAATAACTCGACACCACATTAATAATCAAATATATTTTAGAACATTTTGAAAATTACAGCTTTTTAGTGATACATTCAATCAATGAGTGTTCTGCGTGACCAACTTATAAATTTAGTTTTCTAGTTAATAATTCCATAATTAGTAGTATGGATGGATTGATTTGATATCATCCCCTGTAGTGTAACATTGAGATTAAGAACTCAATCAATGCTTTTAAACAAAACACAAATATTTATTGAATGTCAATTGTATGTCATCTGTTACTGTCATTAATTACTGTAAGTTTGAGTGCCTCCAGTTCTTCATAATCTCAAATGTGTGACTGTCAATGTTCAGGATTGTGAATATCTGTGAATCACCTTCTGATTTCTGTCTGTTATGTCTCATTGAGGACTTTTATCCACTTTCAACCTGGCATCCCTATTCCAAAATTGTTAAAAATTGTCAAAGATTTTTTTTAATTAGCCGATCTGCAAGCTTACAATGTATCACAACGTATTGTGAGCTTGTAGATCAGGTATTTTCGCTATGTGACACCGTCTCAATACAATTTATAAATCAGTGTTTCGAAACAAACAGGTTGAAGTCTTGATTGCAAAAAAAGACAACAGAGTCAGAGAACAGTCATTTGGGGTTTGTTCAATATTAAACTATTATGAGTGACTGATGACATTATTTATTTCTTTCCCAGAGAAACCATGTAACACACACAGCATCACAGCATGATATAGCTCTATGCAGTCCTGAGTGTTAATTCAACTCCTATAAAAATGTACCCGTAAATTAACACACAAACATGACAAACAAGTCAATTTTCTTGTTCTTTCACCAGTTTATACTGTAACTCTTCAAGATAATCTTCAAGTCAAATGCCTCCTTCACTGTTTTGTATTGTGTCCTCTTGTTAACAGCAGAGTGTGCCATTGTTTACCAATAGAAACTGCAGCTGTAAAGTATGTAATCAGTGCTTGATAGTCGCATCTGTTTCTGCTACACTACTTACCAGTGGCAAAGGGGGCTAACCCTGCAGTTTATCCTGGGCAGTGTCTAAAGCAACGATCAAAGCTGTACAAACCAATTGTCATCATGTTTCTCCAGAGGGAATTTTGAAGTACATTAATGCTCCTTCTTTGGGAAATAATTGTCCCACTCTGTGACTTCATTAGGACTCCTGCTTGTTTCAAAAGATGTTCTCTCTGGAGCCACATTGCTAGCAGACAGCATCCCAAGGGGCCGAATGAATAAAAAAAGAGAGATTATAATGAGATTGAGTTAGCCATGACCAGGGATTGGGCTTTTCATTATTCCACTCTGGAGAGAGAGAGAGAGAGAGAGAGAGAGAGAGAGAGAGAGAGAGAGAGAGAGAGAGAGAGAGAGAGAGAGGTGGGGGTGGGGTGGGCAGGTCTGACATAAAGAATTGTGTTGTGTAGAACCCACACTCACCATCTGCCATAAAGGTCCAGTAGGAAGGGGCCAGTGCATGCTCACGATTACCATGTATATCAATGGGCTCCTCTCTGGAGATTGCTCCATTAAAAACAGCAAGCACACCCTGTAAAGCCAGAGAAGAAAATAAACCTGCAGAAATAATAATAATTTAATTAGTAAGTAATCTCAATGGCCAGTTTCTGTGCAAGCATAAAATACGACAAGTTATATGTTCTAAACAGAACAAATTCCCTTTGTCCTGAACAAAAAAGTTTGTGGTGTATTTTGTAGACAGGCATCTGCACACCTGTGTGTGTGTTTCCATCCTAAACACTGCTCCACAAGAAAGCGCTTTGTCTGGTATGTCTTGTCTTTTTCACTCACTGTCTCTATGTGGCAGCATCAGGACCATTGATCATGACCTTTACTTTGGCCGGTTTATTCTGAAGTGCCACAGACTGCCTGTGTGAAAAGAGAGGAAAAAAAGAAGTAGAAAAAATCAATAGGTTTCCATTATCTGGTTGGGCAGTGTCACTGGCCTGTCAATGATCCTGTTACAGTGGTGGTACAAGGGTGCGACACGGGCCCCCACTCACTCGCTGCTGACAAGAGGAAAACATGCTGACAGACACCAGGAACAAGTTGGAACACAGATTTGCACTTCAAGCAGCCGTCCGAGAAGGTACAGCGCGAGGCCACCACACGGCAAGGGGCAAGCTCAGTGGGAGTGAGGTTTGGGGGGTGCAGGGGGGGTTGTGGATTCTCTGCCAGCCTGCCTCTACCACCATCTGACTGTCTAGCTCTCCACCACAAATGCTTTTATCCTCCCATAAATTATTTAACTCTGGATACACCAAAGGAAACTCAGGTGCACTGATTGTGGCTGAAGCCCACTGCCCACTCTCTATGTCAGTGTCTTCCCTGCCCAGACACTCGTTAGCGGCTCCTGGATAGTAACATGAATACTATATCCATGTAATATGTGTTAAACATTACAGTAGGTGAATGGAATTATTCATGACATTGTCTTCAATCAAATGTTATCCTTCAAAGACAAGAGATTGCTAATCTTTTCGGTTTCACAATATAATTAGGTTTGTGATATCCGTAACTTATATGGGAAATCATAATTATTTGAAAAATATATAAATCTTGTTTATTTTTATTTTATTTGACTTTGAAGTCTTCCCCCATTCCATTTGACCTCCCCTAGTGGCCAGTCAGAAATTGGGTAAGACATCAACTGTCTCTCAGAAGATCATAAATCAATATATTTTGACAAGGGGGGAAAGTGTTTTGGATCATGCACCACTTTGGCCCCAAAACAGCCTTTCACCTCTTGTCAAATGTCTTTGTTTTGGATCAAGTTTTAATGACCACGTGTCAGTCTTTTTTGTTTGTTTTTTTTACTGTGCACACTAGCCTATATTACCAAACAATGAGCCACTTCCAGCTGAATTAAAAAAGCTTAAATAAAAATTGCCATTACGTGTGTCTTTGACACCCCACTAAAGGCTAATGAAGGCCAAGCCTTGTATTCCGTGAAGGTAGCCTACATCAGTGTTTCTCAGCCTGTGGGTCAGGACCCCCAGGGGGGTCCCCACATGATTTTTGGGGGGTCCCCAGTTGACAGTTAAGTGACAATTTAAGGACTTTTAATACCTTTTTAATACTTCAACAAAATAAAGGAGAAAAGACCATTACTGCATCAAAAGTAATCAACAAACTATAGCCTACTATAAAAACTTGTCACACAAATTGTCAAATAATATAAGAATGAGGCACACAATTGTGAAAATAGCCGATCTACAAGCCCACAATGCCTGGCGTTGTGAGGCATTGTGAGCTTGTAGATCGGCTATGTGTGCCTCATTCTTATATTATTTGACAATTTGTGTGACAAGTTTTTTTTATCTGTGGAACAGAGTCAAAATAAATGTAATGCCTCAACTCCTACAATTCCAAGTGCTTATCAGACTGGGGGTTCCCCAATTCAAATACATTTATTTTGGGGGCGTCACAGCCATAAAGGTTGAGAACCACTGGCCTACATTATCGAAACTGGACAGTTTCAATATGACCCAGGCCATGGGGCAGTCATCTGACATCAAGGTTCTTGCTAAAGCTTTTATTGGACTATAAAACACCAACAGTTTTCGTTTTCAATTACACACTGTTCCGCTTGTGTGGACTTTGTCCGTATGTAAGCAATTCAGTGCATGATGACTAGGGAATTCAGGTTAATATGTTGACAAGATTTAACAATACCGGGTCATGTTGCACTGTACGCATGAGTGGCTGTGTTCAGTCCAGCAGCTGACAGGTCCTAATCATGGCTGCCCTAAAGGCACTGGGGCAGAGAGGACTGTAATTACTGCATTATAGACTAGTTGGCCGCGTCAAATTGAGACATAATTAAAGACAGACTCATTGGGCTATAGAATTGTTCCAGCTAATTGGCGCAGAGAGCAGACAAGTGCGATATGGTGCGTTTACATTTAATTGTAATAATCATCACCACGAGTTTATGGGAAAAGGCTATAGCTTCTCAAACGGTTTCATGTCAAGGACCCCCAAAATGATATGTATTTGGCTGCGGACCCCCGTCTCAAAAATGTTTTGTAACAGGGACCTCCAGAAGAAAAGATTTGAGTTAAAAAAAAATATATATAGCCTATATATGGATTTGCAAAAATTGTCAAGATTTTTCAAAAACAGCAGATCTACAAGCTCAAATGGTGGCACTCGGTGCCGCGCTATGAGCTTGTATATCTGCTATTTTTGAATAGACAAACTATAAAATATGGTTGAAGTCGTTAAAAATGATTGTGACGCTACTGTATTAACTCATTTAGCTGGGGACCCATGGTACCCCCCCAAGGAGCCCTGGGGGTCCCCGGACCCCACTTTGAGAACCAACGGGCTAGCCTATTGGTCGCATTAAAACAATATGGCCCGACAGCTGAATTTCATTTAGGCCTAATAGGCTAGATTAAATCGAATAACATTATAGGCTTATACAAAATACCACCAAGCTACTACAACTACAGCCTTATATATATAATAGTCTGCAATATAGGCATTATAGACTATATTAGACATGATTTAGTTATGCATACATTTCTGCACATTTTGCTTCTTTTTATAGCCTACTAATAGGCATAGGAATATATGTTACAGCAGCAAATGTGTCGTTTAGGGTAACAAAAACAATAATGTAGACCACGATGTGCTCAGTCTTGACATTCACGGTCGTGATGTCGCACCTTCGGAAACATCATTATTTCCTATTAATTAGTCTCAAAACATGCCTTTAGAAATGAAGATAGGTGTGATGGAGAACTGGTCAGCGAGCAGCTGGCCTTCATCCCTCTGGGCACAAGCTGACCTCGTTTTACATCACTGAACTGGAGGCTTGACAAGCCATGATAAAAACCAAAGACATTTGATTTGGATGTGGAGAGAAACGCAGAATATGAGCCAGAAATGACGAGTCAGACTCGGATCGACATGATTTCGGGCACAAGATGATTTATCTGTTCTGTATCTGTCGAAAAAAAGAAAGAGAAAACAACAACATGTCTGTTTTGGAGGAAAAAAGTCTCCAGCAGGCTAGCCTAATCCGTCATATGGCTTGAAACGTTTTTATTCATAAAGACGTTGAAGATGTCTATTTAGGCAGTGTCCGTATGGCCCTATTAGGCATATAGCCCCATCATAGATATATAGTAAAAGCCTTGTTTTATTCCTCAATTAGCTCATTTGTATTCTATTCTAAATAGTGGGCGAAAATAGAGTAAAATGAGTCTAAAACAGCTTGGCGCAAGAATAACCAATTTAGCAGCAATATGGAAGTAAGTAGGTAATAGGATAGATAGCCCCAGAGCCTGGTAGGCCTGTGTGTATTTTACTGCAATTATCTTATTGGACGGCAGGGGACACTGCTCCTTTCATTCTGAAAGTCAGCAGTGGAAGCCAAGTCAACCTAGCTGTCTCATAGTAGATTGGTAATTGGAATTGGTTAGGGGAAAACTAATCTATTGCGGTACTTTCACTATAATTTGGATAATATTTAATAGGCTAAAATTCCTACATAGAAGTTTGATTCATTTCAAGGTAAGATAAATGAAGTCCCTAACTAGCTATGTGCCTGGCTGACCAATAGAGCTACAATGGATGCAGCTAGGAGCTATATAAGGCTATTCTATTGCAACTTGTCTTATAGGCATATTGATTAAGGAAGTTTCATTGCAATGCAAGTTTTTATTTTATTTTATTGTGATTGATGTAATTAACGTTTTAGGCTACTATCCTGATCACTGCCTAAACTGAAGGAATTATCAGATATATAGCCTAACCGTTCAGGTTCAGGTACATTTGCACAGTTAAATTGGGCCTGTATAAGGTTGTTCCCCACCCTCAAGGGCCACATGTTCCTAGCGCTGCAAATAAGATGCCTTTCAGAGACGCTTTTTAAGTCTAAAGAGGCTTTTTGTGCATTCCCCCATGCACACTCAGCCCATTATCACGCTGCCTCCGAATATAAGAACGTTCACATTCCTAAAACCCAAATTGTCTGGATGCAAGGAAGGACTATGGCGTTATTTCAACATCATTAGCCTACTACTACAATCAGTAAGCCTATGCAAGCCTATAATAACAAACGTTGTCCTTGCATGATCCTAACATAAACCATTATTCTATGGCAAAATATACATCAATTTATTGTTCAATTTCTACCATAAGCCTACATTTGATTTATGCAATGGTGGAAAGTAACTAAGTACATTTACTCAGGTACTGTAAAGTAAAATGTTGAGGTATTTTTTTACTTTACTGGAGTATTTCCAATTTTCAGTACTTTTACTCCACTACAATTAGCCTATTTGAAAACTTTAGTTAGGCTATAGTTACTAACCCTGTTTTATACATGGACTATTTGAAAATGTCCGATCTACAATCTTGTTGCAATGCCAGGCTTGTGAGCTTGTAGATCTGCTATTTTCAAACATTTGAGTGCTTTTACTTTTGGTACTTTAAGTATATTTTGATGCCAATACTTTTGTACTTTTACTTAAGTAACATTTTGAACACAGGCCTTTTACTACTAACAGAGTATTTTTATATTGTGGTATTACTACTTTTACTTAAGTAAAATAGGCCTATATGAGTAGGCTAGTTCTTCCACCACTGGATTTAGGCTAATTGCAACTCTTGCCTATTCGGGAATTTAAAACTTTCAGGCGACAGGCGAATATAGAGCAAATGACAAAACATAGAGGAGAATAAGTGACAGTTGAAAAGGCAGAGGATGTGCAGCTAACAGGCAGACGCACCAGTACAAAGTCACACTGTGCCTTTGAGAGCACAGTTTGTTTTATTGCCGTTCTCCGGGTTGTATCTCCTGTCGATTTGCTGAAGAAAGGATAAGCGAACATGCCCTGTTTAAGAAACAAACATGCAGATTAGATGAGATCCTGACAGCATCGCATCCTACCTCAGACTTCATGTCCCCAAAGCTCATATAGCAACAAAAAAGGGGTAAAAATCCTCTCAGCGTGGTTGACAACACCAATTCCCAGCCCACAAATAGTGAATGCAAATAATGAGATGGCATCTAGCCTATAAATAAATAAATAAATAAATAACAGCCGGCATTAGGTCACATTGATACAATCCTGGTCCTTTAAATCATTCAAATTATAGGCCCTCATATTCACATCAACATTTGCCTATATAGCTATATCTGATGTGTGGATTTTGTGGACTAACGGTTTTAGGCCTATATGCAGTTTGATGAGTCAAGTTGTAATGCTAATCGAAATATGGTCTATAAGTTAGGTGTAATAGGCTGCATAGAAAATAAATACATTCTATCCTGACAACTCAAGGCTTGTGTAAAAAAAGTGACTTGGAGTGCAGGGAGTTGTCACCTGTTATAGGCCTGCCGCCTGCATGATGTCAGCGCAGGCTCATGGCTTCCACTCACTCGCCTCATCTTCCAGCCAGCTGATGCTGCTGTCCTGTGTGGTCCTAGTGGTTCTCAACCTGTGGGTTCGGGACCCCCAGGGGAGTCCCCGCATGATCTGGGGGGTCCCCAGATAACATTGAAGTTACAATTTAAGCACTTGTAAGACATTTTTAATAGCTAAAAAGTATAAAAACTAGTCAAACATTGGCCAAATTGTCAAATAATATAGGAAAGAGGCCCAAAAAAAAGATCTACAAGCTCACGTTGTGAGCTTGTAGATCTGCTATTTCCACAATATTTATCTGTTGAAGCAAGTCAAACAAAATGTAATGCCTCAAGTCCTACAATTCCAAGAGCTTATCAGGGTGGGGGGTCCCCAGTTTAAATATGATTATTTTGGGGGGTCGCGACCTGTAAAGGTTGAGAACCACCACTATAGATAACTGTCATAATAAAGCATCCTCGGTAGATCGACTTCTACTCTGTGTGAAACATGCAGGAGCAGCACACTGCCTGTTTGATGATTCACAACCCATACACTGAACACCGTGACACCAGATTCTACTAAATGTTATCTGTAAAAAAACGTGATTGTTCAGAATCGCAACATTGCAAACCTAGGCTATATGCAATTATTTTTGGCTTGACTTTTTCAGGTGTGTCTGTTTTGCAATAATAGTTTAGCAATAGACCAGCGCTAACTGCTCGAAATAAGCGACAACACTTAGTTACAGTTGGATAGTGCGATGTTGTCAACAGTCACTGTCTCACACACACACACACACACACACACACACACACACACACACACACACACACACACACACACACACACACACACACACACACACACACACACACACACAGACCTGCAGCTAAATGTATTTCAGCACCAAGGCTAGTGACACTATTGCTTTGTGTTGATTAAACACTATTTTATCTCTTATGCTATTAATGACAAAATCATTTAACTCTACAATAAAACACTTTTAAAATCGTAACTTCCCAACCAAAACAACTTCCAGAATCTCTCTCTCTCTCTCTCTCGCTCTCTAAGAGGCCTCTACTAAACACTCTCCAAACAGTTTGTGTCTGACTTCATTTCTGGCTCTGTGTTTCTTTCCACCTCATTATAACACTTTATACCATTAACCGTTACTTGCTGTATTCTATTTAGCCTATAAGTGCCCAATTCGCCTAATCGTCCACTTTCAAGAGTAGTCTAACTTATAGTGATTACTTTCACTGCATGCAGTTCAACACTACACTTCCAATCCTTATTTGGCCTGCTCTACTCTACAGCTACACAGTAAAACCTTCAGTGTTCATTTATCCATTTGTAACTCTGGGAGTGTAAATGGACCAAGGGTCCTTTGGTTCCATTTGCACTCTCAAAGTTAAATTCATACTCAAAATTCACTGTGTGCGGTAACCTGTATAGGTCAGTGTTGCGTATGCTGCCTGAATGCAACAACAGCTGAAATCCTATTAATTGCCCAATTTCCCATATTGTATATTATCTAACTGCAAAGGAGCATGTGGCTATGTCCCTGTACAGGCCTATGTAGCCTACTGGTGTGCATCAAATCCCACAGGGAGCCTTATTCCATTCTCCTCAGCTATCCAAGGTTGATCTAATCACCGGATCAACAACAGGCATGTATGAGAGAACAAATAATGGAGGCAAAATGAACAAATGATTAGCATGCTGTGAAAAGTACAATACGTTTCTTATTTAGCATTTAGATAACTATCTATCCTGAGGAGCAAGCTTCAAAGTTGAACCCAGTTTAGGCGAGGGGGATTAATTCTCTCTGCTACATGCTTCATTGAATCTCTCATTACCAAACTTTGTCTGTATTGATGTTAGATTTGATTGAAGATTAGAGCATTTAGCAAATCTTGCTTTTCCGCATGTATCAGGCTTTTTCAAGCGCACCACAGCGCTCGCTGGTCAATACCCTCACTTTTATCCAGTGTCTGCTTCATTTAAACTTAATCAACTCCATCAATGAACTGGAACAGCGAAACCCGTCCCCAGGAACAATAGCTTTTGTGGGATAATGCTTTGGTCTTATTCCCAACCCAGTGGCGATAAACCTAAAATTACACTGTGATGAACTATTTCAATCAATATGATAATGGAAATTGGCTTGGGTGACTCTTTGCAGGGCTTAAGGAGGCAGGCTAAAGCCTATGTGACATTAATACATCCCCATGCGCTCTCCGCCATTGCAACCCCCTGCCTCACTTATATTGTCCCATCTTTTCAGTGACATTGACTAGGCCATATTGCAGAGCGCCTGGTTGCCTAATGATCTATCTTCACCGGGGAATGCCTTGTGCTGAAATGGATGCACAACCTGACGGGCTCATGCATTGTTTTCTCTCTAAATTATAGGCTCTGCACCCCTTTTTTCCTGTAGTGGCTCAGCAGGGTGTAGATCAATCATTGATGGCACGATTGCAAAGCAGGTACAGCATGACTTTTGTTGCACATTTGGACATTTTGTCCTTGCGTGCAATCCAGCGCCTGTTATAGTCTACCGTTCATCATATTTATATTGCTACCAAAAGACCAATTTCCGAAGCCTCACAGAGAAAAACGCACGCTTCCATCTGTTGCATACTAATAAATGTGCCACCTTCTGGCACTATCCAGTGGCAATCATATGATGAACTGCCAAGTGCTATATGACTTTCCATAAGGCTGTTTATTTGAAAAGCTCTCCTCAGCCGATAATTAGCAAATTAATTCAAGCATACATTATTTTTACAGAAATTAATTATAGAACATACATTCTGATGTTTTCAAGGGAATGTTCAAATTCATTTCCATGATTTCCTTTTTGACTGGCTGATTGGCATAAGGTTTTAGATAAATAGCTGAGCCCATATTGCTCTATTCCAACCCCTTAGGCATTCCTCAAGCCTGATCACAGCTTAGAGCTTTTATTTAGCTGGAAGGGGAAATGTCTTTACATCATGATTTCAATGCTGTTTTTCCAATCACAGCCAGTCATTAAAGATTTCATGTACTGGTTGGTTTATGTACCTTAGATTGATTGGCTAACTGACACATAGAGCTTGACATCCTATATTTTCAGAGTCAATATTTTCAAAGTTGGCATAAACTGAAGTATTATGATTAAATTATCTGGAAATTAAGTCAGTCAAATACTGAGAAGTAAGAAATGCAATAGGCCTAAAGAAATACGTGAACGAAAGATGATGCTCACTTGCACATATGCTTCACGTGTTCAGTTGCTACCAATGCTTGCTTGGAAATGATATGGTTGTAGTATAGATCATATCACACCCACAACTAGCTTGACTTCTCTTCGTACATACACTATATTGTTATTTTGGATACAAGGAATCTTAACAGACCAACAAACTAAGACCAGTTCAAGCCATGCGGTTTGTTTATGCCTCTGTAGTTTAGACTTTGGTAATGGAATCTAATGCAAATGGTACAAATAATAAGATTAATACTTCAATCAAATAATTCTGTTAGACATTCTTGTACTTACTGCTGTTGTTGGAGAAAGGTCATGTTATTTATAACATTCATTGCTTTGACCAGGAATTTGTGGCAGAAAGCCTAAAATTTAAATTAAGATGCAATCAATATAACACTCTAATATGCACTCTAGCTGTAAAGGAAAGTATATCTCTATCTATAAAGGCACAGCATCTCCGTCTGTGTAACTGTCCCCCACATATGTCGAGAACTGTCCCACTGATAAACTTAAAACTTGGCACGTGTATGCACAGTTCATAGAGGACCTGAGGGTGTGTTGTGCTGATTGGAAAGTCGGTCAGATCAGCGGTTGTCCAGAACCAAAAATCTCCAAATCTTTCGGTTTGTCTGTGTCCCATGTCCCATATCATACACATCATAGTACTGATGTCATAGACTGGCCTCCAAGAACTCACTGGATAAGGGGGAACACCTGCCCTAAATCAGAAATCACATACAATATAATGATGACTATCACATTGTTTTAAGCCGATACTGTGAATATGACATTTCTGTCAAATCTGGAAAGAAGAGAGCCAAGACTGTAATCTCTGATGTCATAATGAGATGTCTGCTATAGCAGCTCTACTGACAGTGAATGACAGACTGAATTTGTGGACACTATGTTACCGAACACGTAGCTGAGGTGATGTCCCATTGACGTGGGAGCGTTTTCTGCAGAACTGTCAAAAGTACAGTAGCGCTTGGCATGTGAAGCCAAAAAAAGCATTCTTTCATTCATTTTCTCATTCACTTGTTTACTTTTCTGTCAGCATATTTGAATTTAAAGCTACAATCCGTAAGTTTTATGTTTATTGTCTCCCTCCCCTGAGGTAATTGCAACAATGTCAAAGTTACAATAAAGATGGTGGCGTGTCTGTTGAATCTGGTGCGCCATCTGCTTCAAAAAACTTTAATGACATTGTCAACCAGTTGTTGTCCTACCCGAAACCAGGGTCTTAATTTGTCAATGGAGCAATTGAGAGACCATTATATTATATTATATTATATTAACAAACTCTACCATACATATTGGTTAAAATAACATTTTAAATTATTTTATTTTATTTATTATTATTTAGAAAGATACAAAATGTTTTCAAAACAATGTTCAACCGTTTCTCAAAGTTAAAAAGGCTTGAATGCAAGGTAAGTTCCTTGCGGAACCCCTCATGCAAAGGGACATTCAGTTTTGGACACTTGAAAGTGGTGGTAGACACAGGATATTGTTGGGATTGAACCAGGACATTCGTCAAAGGACTGTCTCTCTCCAACCTGCAGACCACCCTATTCCACTTCCTGCAACAGCCGGTGTCAATTATCCTGCCCTGTATAATAGGACTGAATCAAGTTGCTGCCGTGTCACAAAAAATCTGCCAAGCATCAAAGACCAAATGTGTCATTTGACACTTTTGAATATGTTTTTTTCTTTTTGCCTTTGTTACCATGTTTTGCTCCTGGTGCTGGATATGATTTGAGAGGACCAACAAACGTACACAACAGATATGGCACCTTGAACATCAAAGACCAACAACGCACAGGTGTATTAGTAACAAGCATACTGTGTGTGTGTGCGTGCGTGCGTGCGTGCGTGCGCATGGATGCTTCAAGTACCTGCGCGCTTACACACTGCCAAGTGTAGATGTGAGGTTGTGTGTCTACCGAAAGCATGTGAGACAGCCAGAATATAAAAATGTACAGGGTTTTCTCTCTTAGTCTGTCTTATCTCCCATTCTCTTAGCTGAAAGGGGCCTGAGTGATGGGCCTGCAACCTTTCATCTCACCCAGTGAGTGTAAATAGCCGTCATGTTTGATTGACGCTCTGACATGCACTTGTGATGCCCATGGAAAAAGAGATTCAATGAGAACACAGTGCATGATAACGCTGGCCTCCAACCAAAGCCCTATTACACACTGCAACCCAATGTGTAATGGCATGAAAAGTCAAAGGTTTTGCTACATTACATCCTTTACTGTATCTTCTATGTAAAACATAACGGTTAAGTATTTTGCTCTGAAACCACTACCCGTGAACCATCTGGTTCTCTCTGCTTGGGGGAAGCAAACAAGGCTCCAACCATGGCTACTGATTAGCATTAAGATAAAACCTGTGAAATTAAGCCCAAAGATGCATTTCACAGTTGTTAAATACAGCATTTACAGTGTAACATCCAACATATTTATATGATGAAAGTGAAGCCATTATATGATCCATCCCATTATCAAAACGATGTTGCTGTTCTTGCATTAAAGAAACAAAACTTACACTAATGTGCACTATGTTGGTGTCCTAGACTCCTTGGAGCTTTGAATAGGCAAGTTAAGGTGTGTTGGTACCTCATGTTTGGTAGATAGACATGAGCACATGTAGGTTATGATACAGACACACTGTAGATAATTCAATAATAATTCAGTCCCCACACTTTGTGGTATTTTTTGTCAATGTACATTTGAACATACGTAAAATTTGTCCTCTGCATTTACTCATCCTAACTATTAGGTTGAGCGCTAGATCCGTACTGCTTCATGTTTTTTTCTATAGTTTAGATTTTGCATTCTGCTTCATGACACATATTCCTTTACTTTGTTCAGAGAATAATAACGCTAACATCCATTTCAATGGGCTTTTGCTTTGATTTAATACACAAATAAACATGGCACTTTCATCTGCACTCCAATGAGCTGGAACTCGAGAGATGGAAACCATTTAACTAAAGAGAATATATGCATCAAATGAAAAACAGATGAAAAAATATGCAATTATGTCCTTGATTGGGTCAAGTATTTCTGTGCCAGCTGAGCACCAGCTATACCTACTACCAGAAAACCTGTCCCAAATGGGTGGCATCCAGGCCTGGGCTAGGCCCCAAAAAAATGTCAAGAGTAGTGCCATCTCTTGCTACATGTAGATCTCCCTTTCCTCAGATCCATGGCCAGTAACATTACCTTCCCCTCTCTCTACTCTCCTCTCTGTGCTGCTCATCTCTCCTCCACATCCCAAATAATGGAGCTCTGCTGCTCTCTGCCAAGGGTTCCACGGCTGCTCGGGAGTAATGACCTGAGGGGGTACTTTGTGACAACCAGGGTATAATAATGCCTCCAGCCACGGACAAAGCAGACCCTAGGGGTCAATTTTTAAATACTTTTATGTTTTACGCCGAGGATAAGAGTCATTTGTTTTTATTGTAGGTTGTATAGCGTGTCATATACACGTGGCAGAAATATCATTTGTTCTGAAGAAAAAGGGGAAGGCTATGTTGTTGAGCAGTTAATGCTATTAATTTTAACGGAACATGGTTTCATTTCAATAGAACAGTGCTCTTGCTAACCTAGTGTTCCTGATGAAACATGGTATGTGTACATGCTACATGTACACAACATAATACATTAATACGGCAAATGTCTGAAGGGTGCAGGGGCCTCCAGATCAAAAATACTCACAACTCGGGGACACAAGGGAGTGCAGAATCACCTGTGAATGAAAGGCTTCTGCTAATAGGTTAATTGTAACAAAAGCACGGGGTCTTGCCCCATTGAACAGAAGAGGATTGTGGAACACAGGCCTGTGGAAATGATGTCAAGCAATGTGCTTCCTGCTCTCCCCTGCAGGGCCCGAGTTTGTCTGTCAGCAGTTAAATGCTTACCTCCCACCCCTCCCCTAACACTCAACAATCAATTTACCTCCTCAGGGTCTATGGAAAAACCCAAAGATTTGACCTTGCAGACTCAAGCTTTGCTTCCCATCTCATCTCTTACACCTTAAAGAGCACTTATTAGAGCAACTGAATAGAGAACAAAGATATTTTGATGTAAGCAGAGCTGTTTTATAACTCTTTTTTTTTTTACACATGGAGGGTGAAATGGTTCCCAGGCCACAGGCTATAGTTTGGTGATGAAAGACTGAATAAAAGAAAGAAAGGCTTTATCATGCAGTTGCATTTTGTCAGGAAGTGATACATAAATCCTAATGGCTCTGCTGTATATCCAAAAAGTTAATTAACATGCTCTTTCAATTGACAATTACGTGATAAGTGTGATAAGTTGTGAATACATCTTGCTTATGGAAGGTACCATCTCTGTTGTCACTACGATAGCACAAGTTTACATGTGGCAATTTCACAATAAAATAGCCTTTTTTATTGGAGCACTAACAAAAAATTGGATCAGTCCAGTGTAGTTCCAACTCAGTTGTTCTGTATTACAGTACATAATAGGAAATAGAAGTATAATTCAGAGGGCAAGGTATTAGAATAATTATTTTTGATTGCTGAATATTCTTATACTGCAAATAGCGGTTTTATAATATGATGCCTAACTACTAGACATTTTAACATTGTATTGAATATTGCTAGCAACCATTGAGCAATTATATGACAAATAAATGATACATATTTATCCATATAGGCCTACGTTATTTGTATGATTATTGGTGAACAGCCAGCTGATGTCTGTCTCAAGATTCACTTTCTCTCTGCCATTGGAAAGAAGAACTGATGCTGTCTTAACTGTAAACAGGGTCAGGGACCAAAGACTTCTCTCTTTTTTAAAGATCGTTTTCTATTTAAAGAAGAAACAGATGGGGGGAAAAAGAGCACACACCCAGCAAGGTGCTGGCTAATTGGGCATACTGAGAATAAAAAGAGAAATAGCTGCACCTTTTTCCTCTCATCTGTGAGACATTCATTGAAACTGCTGATGTTTCAGCACAAAGCTTTCTTCAGGGTGTGTATAAAAGCTTTTGTACTAAAACATCGCTCATTTCAAAGATTAGTTTCTAGCATTTTTGCTTATCAGTTTATGGCACTTTAGTTTACAGCAGAGAGTGGCAGAAAATATGCTACTGGGGATGCTGAAGAGGCTAAAGCAAATTAGCTTATGAGCCTGATCCTAATTTTGTGAGAAAATGGTATGAACTTTAGTCCAGGATTAGCCACTCTATTGTTGCATTTGCTTGTGTTAGGCCTACATGAGCATATTTAAAGAGCTTGCAACATCAACATCACTGTAGGCTACTGCTGACAACACACCAAACTGGCAACCCCAATTGAAAGAGAGTTACCACATTCTCTGATTGATGTAGTTTATTTAGTAAGACATGAGAATAGTACATGACAGTACATAACAGTACATGGAAGTACAAATTCACAATACAAGGTCTACTAAACTGGAACTCTCATTAAGCACTAAGCTTGTTTAAGATGATAACCCCATGCACACAAATCCTGATGAAAACGTTACTGTCTGAAGTGGGATTCGAACCCACGCCTCCAGAGGAGACTGCGACCTGAACGCAGCGCCTTAGACCGCTCGGCCATCCAGACTTACATATGAATCTTGCCGCGACGTGATCAGTTTAGTTATCTGTGTGTGTGCTTCATCAATACCCACTATGGGATCAAATGTTTGGAACTAAAGTAGTATGTTTGGGACTTGATAGCAAGCATTAATTCCGCATTCTCCTTGTTCATTGTTATCCGAACACACAAAACCCATATTAAGTTGGTTTTTGGCAATACATTGATTGAATATGTATTGTGGCGGACTTACTTTTCTAAGATGTGGACACTTAATGGATATTTCTGATGGTGGAGCCAGTGAGGCGAGTGGGTAAATAATGCCACAACAAGGATATCCAGTACTGAGTACTTTGTTTACTTGGCGGAACGGCAGGTTTACAGGTCAGCAGTACAACAACAGCAGGTATGTTAGAACTCACAATAACTGTAATACAGTCTTTGAGTTGTCAGTCCGTGGTTCCCGAGTAGAGGCGGAGGATACTCGAACGTCTTTACACTTTGAAAACCGGAACACAACTAACTAGAAAGGCGGGCTGAACCGATACACAACAGAACCTGCTGTGCACGAGAGCCAATACGAACACATTATACTCAGCAGCACACACAATAGGCTGGCAGCAACACAGATCCTGGTGATAGGCTGGCATTTGTTCCCACGTTACAGTACTATTATGAATATTCTATGTTTACAATGGAAGTCCATGGGAGTATCAGAACTCTCTCTCCTCAACGACAACCAATCTTGGTTCAAGTGCGCACAGGTGCATATTAATTACTTCCACCTCTCTCTGTGTGTGGTCAGGTGGTTGTAGCCTGTAAAGTAAACAAACAGTTCTATGTGGATAACAAGTTGCCTACCATATGTTTGCTAGGTTACAGTCTATGGTCTGGACTCTGGAGCAAGAAGACGAACAAAAAATGTAAGAGGAAGCAGCTATAAAATCAAGAGTTGCTTGTTTGTTTTTAATTGCCTGTTTAACTAAAAAAGCATCCCAAATTTCAGTGCAATGAGATAGCTGAACATTAACCAACTAGCTACATGCAGGTTAGCTCCAATTGGAACCTCAAATGGGGCTACATACAGGTTTGTCACAGCAAAGGGTGATGACATTGGCTAAGCCTACATAGGCTACAGTCAGTCTTTTAACTTAGTTTTATATCAGTATTCTATTTTTTCTCACTGACTAGCTGAAAGACCATTACTGTGAAAGAACATGGTAGCATGGAAATTGGAAGTTTGTTGTCCAAGGTTTCAGTTTGATGAAGTGTTTAGTGATTTACTTTATACCATCTTCTCAGGTACTCTACTGAAATGTTTTGACCCAGAACATCAACCTATGGGTGGTGATGATGATGATGATGATGATGGTGGGTGGTGGCTGTGATTCCTGATGATGATGGCACGCACTATTGTTGGTGAGCACCATAGTAAATTAAATAGTTGACTACTACGAAGTACTGTATAAAATACATGCCTATACACTATGGAATATTTGTTTTTTTGAGATGTTCTAAAATAGAATTAAATGTTCATACTATTTGTAAGTGACATGGACAATGTTAATTCTTTATGAGTTAATTGTAATGTACAGTAACAGAGATGGGCATACTGTAGGATGGGCATACGGTAGGATTGTTGATACAGTTATCATGGCGTTGAAGCCAGTGTTTCTTGCAATATGTTTTTCTATTTTTGTGATTACACACCACTTGCCCACGTCAATTTTCCAGAAATTGCAGTGTAATGATGATGTGAAATACAGTCCACCGCTAGCAAAACAGTAATGTCGTCTTCTGAAGCAATGAGTGTTAATGTTGTTCTAAAGATTTACTTGACAACATTGACGGTGAGAAATCAACATTTCAACAGTGTACAGTAGACTTGGACTATTTGCTCATTTTGGGAAAGTAAAGCCTATTTGAAAATGTGGTCAGTCTGACTCTTTTGGAGATGGGATGCCCCACAAAAAAGAACGAGTGCAATGTGTGATCATCACATGACATCAAATACAAGTCCATCCCAAAATAGAAACATGCGTTCTCTGATCTCATTAACTTGAGAGAATGTTCTCCCCAAGTTAACTTGATGAGAACATTTTTCCCAAGGTTGCAAGTCTGTTCTTTGAGTGGTACTGAGAAATGGCCTGTGTTCATCCCATGTATCCACTGAAAAGCGTACCATGATGGCGTCACAATTTTTGTTACTCTGATTGGCTTTTGTCTGTCAAGGCAAGTACTCCCCAACCCACTGAAATGGGTGTGGGTGGCTAGAAGTTCATGCTCAGTTTGCATTAGTAAATGCATTAGTAAATGAGCCTGGTTACAGTTAACATACAGTTCATTTCGTGCTGGGTTTTGTAACACTTGTGGAAGTAGATTAAATGAGACCTTTCAGAGTTCAAGTTGACACTGTATAATGTCACAGCATAAAAAAGGTATTTTTTTTAATAGAGCGAAAATAGCCGATAGCGACGTGTTGCAAGCTTATAGATCGGATATATTTTGCAGAATGTTCGCCTATTTTTGCCATAATGTTCACCTCTTTTCGCCGAATATTGGTCTATTTTCACCTATTACGACATGCTCAGAATAGGGACGCTAGAGTTCATATGGTTAAGCTTGTTTTTCCACAGCTGCGTGAACCATTAAGGAAAACACAACATATAGTTTTGTGCTGCTGTAGTTTCATTTGCTGAGGGGAAGACAGAGTGGTGGAGGATGCACTGTATACACTTGGGGGAAGGGCTACAGTAATAGAGCTCAGCTGGAGTAGGTTACTTGAGGGAACGCTCCGGGAGACGGGCTGGAGCCAAAAGAGCGAGGAAACATACTTCACTTTATTGATTTTGTCGATCGTCTTAAATGAGGGGCACTCCAGGCCAAGGGCTCACCTCTGCATTTTCCTTTCTGTGCTTGTGCCGTTCCGTGGACAACAAGCGGTAGAAATGTAGTTTACCAGCCTGCTTTCTAGTTGCTAGCGAGTGGGAAGGGGCATTATGTGGACTGGTGGTGGTGGGGGATATAAGCATGGTATTCTTAGAAAGGCAGTAGTCCAAGTTATATGTCAAGTTTACCCATGGTTTCAGAAAGACTCAGATTTCAATCGTTTGTCATTTAAAACATACTATAGGTATACTGTATTTGTGGTCATTTTTCCAATTTGTCTATTATATCAAGGTATATACTGTATAATGTGCATTCCAAAATCACATCTACAATGAACACATGTATTCCTGAAAGTATTCCAGGTCTACATTTCCCCCCATCATGGATCGTGACCTTTTGCAGTACACTAGAGATACGTACTATTGCAGCATATTCATCATATGTCACCGGGTTACAAATGGCTTCTTAAGGCAAATATTGATTAACTCAAGTGCAACATCACTTGGCTTAAAGCGAATGTCCATAATCAATGGCAGTTGGTACTTTGCATTTTTCGGCTTTTGCTTTGACTGACACCCCCATTTGTTCTACAGTCCCATAAGTCCTGTCCAACAGGACAGCTTTGCCTTTCCTGTGATTTAAATAATGGTTCATTGCTCCACAGCAAGAAAGTGTTCATTTGAGGATTACAAAACAAAACATCAGACAAGCATGTATAGTAACACTCAGATTCCAAGACCTACACAACAATGATGGTGCCATATTATGTCATGCTATCATGCTCCAACTCCATAATGATCAGAATAGTAATATTAATTAAAAAAAAAGAATCATAATCCACTATTTGATATTAGCTCAACTGGCTCTGGTTTCCTTCTTGACTCGGATTTAATTGGGTTCTCTATCTTTAGGTTTAGACTTGACTGAAGGGGCTCTGAACTAGAGCACTGCAGAGCTAGCATGGCAATGTTGTTTGCCACCAACATACCGTAGATCATGACATGTTTTACGCGGTGGATGTTATGTATTTTCTCCCTAACAGCGGGCTCACACTGTCCCTTTGTTGTATTAGATCCTGAAGTACTATTTTGATCTGCGCTGCATGTTACTTTTGGATCTCTTTGTTATCCCATATGATTGTCTTTTGACTGACAGAATCTGGCTCTGTCGTATTGAGGGAATAGCGAATGATTTCTTCTTACAGGGTCCTCCCCCTCTATCCCTGTGTTCCCTGTCCTGCAAATCATCTTCAACTGCTTCACCGTTATAAACCGCCTAAGCTTCATTATCTTGTTTCATTACAAAAAAATCCCAAAGAAACTACTGGGCAGGATCAGGCAGCCGCAGGCAGCTCAGTGGTTTTCCTGTCCTTTATTAAAGTGTAATCAAACATCGGTTTAAGTGGAAAATAAATATCCAGATCTAATAAGCCGCTCAGCCGGATCGTGTAAATGCTAATTTTCAAGCTGGTTCCCATCCGTGCCACAGAGGGGAGAACAAGCCACGGCGATCGCCTCCTCCGCCCACGATTGTAAATCAAGGAAAATAATGGCTGGATAATGACCAGTTTGCGGTCTCAAGCAGATTGAATGATAACAAACTGCGTGTGCTGCATGTGGCTTTTCATTTAGCATCCTATCACGGGGAAAGCCGGCGAACAGCTTGGTGTGCCTCATTAAAAGGGGTTGTCGATGCAGTGTAAATTTCGCGGCGCACAAGGGGTAGAAGATTCACAAGACAAACTTCCTGATAGGGGAAGACAGGGTTTATTCCCCGCCCATAGGGGCCTCCTGCTCTGCTGCAGGGAGCCCGAAGATCTGAGCGGACCAGAGAGGAGCCAAAATCACTGCAGTCTGTTTTCTAATGGAGAGGAGAGAGTGTGTGAAGGAAAAGAGAAAGAGAAAAAAAAAATCCCCACTTAGACAAGCGCTAAATAATAGACATATAAATTGCTTCGTTTTCTTGTTTGGGGTGATGCTGATTTAGCTGCTAATTGGTGACAGAAACTGTCAAATGGGTGGCAGATAGTGATTGCGGTGGCTTCTGTCAGGATTAGGTGAGAGAGGAAGAGGGAAAAAAAAGCAGCTTTCTTCTAGTGAAGGCATGGAAGATATGACGGCAGTCCCCTCCCTTCCCTCGTCTGATATTTACCCCAAACACATTAAAAAGACAAAGAAGAGCGAGCAAAAGAAACAGTAAGCCTGGCACCATGGCCTTCGTCTCTCTCATGCTCCTGAAAATAGAAGATCTACAAGCTCACAATGCGTGATGCGGCGCGTTTTGAGCTTGTAGATCGGCTATTTTCGGGATGCGACGCTGTCACACGACGTAGCATAATTTAGGCATAATGCCCCCTCACACTCCCCTCTTCTTCTCTATGCTGCTATGCTGTCTCTGAGATTGATTAAACGTGTCGTGTTTGTTTGAAGACATTTCAAAATGTTTGCGTAGTCGCACGCTACAATACGCTGGCAAAGACATACAATTGCATTGCGGATGTACACAGTACACACACAAACAAGGCACGCGCGTGCATAAACAGACAATGAACCGGCTGTACTAAAGAGAGAGAGTGTGAAAGAGAGACAGCGACAGCTAAAGACTTGACTGACTGATCTCTGGAGGGCGCCTTCCTCTAACCCTGCCTTGACTCGGCTCCCTTTCCTCTGGAGCATTAAAATGAACAGTAATTAGGCTTTGATACTCTGGCAAATGAACAGTAATTAGAGTCTGCTACCGCGGATCCTCCTGCCTAGGCTGCTCATTGAATATTCACACCATTATTGAACGTTAAGATTAGCTTGCCGCTGCCGAGCACAAACAGTGTGTCGTGGCAACAGCCCCTTGCAGATGGTGCTGGGGTGGTGGTGGTGGGGGGGGGAGATGGTTGCAGGGGGCTGGCGGAGGGAGAGCGTGTGTGTAGACAGGTCGACGGAGCCCGGTGGACCCTCAGAGGGGATTTTCCTGGTTATTAGATCCTTGCCAGATCATGGGCCAATTATAAAGAAAACTGTCAGTCAAGGCAAAGTGGCTATGTGATTAGCGGAAAAGGACAAAATCAGGTGAGGAGAGCGGATCTTTGTGGAGGCAGCTTTGATTTGCTAATAAGAGGGAGAGGGAGAGAGAGAGGGGGGGCGGACTGGGGCAGGGTCCCCAGCTGTAGTCCTGCCTTGCTCTCTTCATTTTCACTGTGACCTTCTTTAGCACTGCTGGCCTAATCTGCACCGCGGAGGAGACAGGAAGAATGGCTCTCGAGGGGGCTTCTGGGTCCAGGCTGTGAATGAGGCACATAGGGGTCAGCCACCAAAAAAAAAAAGAAAAGAAAATGAGAGCAGTCCCCCCCTCCCACTCCCAACCACAGGGACATGAGTAATCAAACAGTTCCTCAAGCACAACAGGGGCCAAATGCTGCTTAATTACCCTAATGGTTTTTTTTAAAAAGATGCTCACTCCTGATACAAAAAAACAACTCATTTAAAAAAAAAGAAAACGCTATGTCAGAGAGAGAAGAAGGAGTGAAAGGATAAGAGGAGGGAGGGGAGAATCGCTTGTCTCTGAGAGCATTCTCAGCAGAGGGGAAGGTATGTCCTCTCCGCTCCCTAATTTCTAAAAAAACGCGACAGTGTATCCTAATTTAGTGGCTGGTGACCAGGGCTGACATTGAGGGGCGTGGCAGGGCCTTTCTTCAGCTGTGGTTTGTGGCTGGTGGGAGAAGCGAGCGCAGAGGGGAGACAGGCAGCACAGTGCCAGTGCTATAATGAAGCGCACGAGACGCCAGGCCTGACAGCTCTGGCAGGTGATGCATGGGGCCCATGCTAATTCTTCAGCAAGTCAGTGATGGATCCTGAAATCTTGACCACACATCCCATTAGCCCCTGTCTGTGACAGGAGAATAAAGATATTAAAAAATCCAGGGGAGCTTGGAGAAGGGGAGGGGGGTGCACGGGCGCAGGGGGACACCGGAGAGGGACGTGGACAGCCAGTCAAAGGACCTTACGCAAACCTGAAGTCCCCTGCAATATTTTCAGCAGAAAAGTTATTGATGACTTAACCTCTGGGGTGCAGGTTATGGGTGATGGATACTGTGCATCCGCAGCATGGAACAGCAGAGGATAACAAGGTAGACAGTGAATCACCTGCCCACAGCTGATAAAAATAGAATATGACATGCTCTACAGCATATACACTGTATTATTCCACTGTAAGTTCTAAAGAGATGGGTGAACCGGGCTTGCCTGTAAATAGATTAGCTCAGTGAATGGATTTTCTATGGTCTCAGCTGTTCTGCGCATCCCCACCGTCCCGGCTTTTGCATCTCAGCACTATGAATGCAGGGACTGTTTATTAGGCTGTCCCTTGCCAACTCCTTTGTGACCCCCCCCTCCCCACTCCTCGTATAAAAAAGAATAAGAAAATAGGGGGGGTTGGGGGCGGTGAAAATCCTCACCTATCAAGCATTCAGGTGTGTTTACCATGTGTCTTTTATCTTCTTGCGCGGGATAAGGCTAATATTTCTGACAAGTTTGGTGCGAGATATAAATGACCTAGTCCTGGTACAAATAGGAAAACTGGTAGCGAGGCGGGCCCGAATTGCAGCTCGGCCCCCAGATCTCTGCATTTCTCGGGGGTTGACAAATAGCGCCGTGGAAGTTCCAGGGGAAACTGAGAGGTTACTGTGACAGACAAGGAGCACAATTATCACACCATGATGAAAGAGCCATGGCGAGTGCGCGCCGCACCGTTAATTACCGTCCTTTTTCCACCAGCCTCTAATGTGAGGAAAAACACGCGATGACAAGTGTGTAAAAGAGCAAGCACTAAATTACTGTCAGGAAAAATAAACGGAGGATCGCGCGGCCCGCGCAGTGATTTACGGGGCCAATTAGTCACCGCCCCACGGAGATGCTGAGGACAGCAGTGCAGCGGGACTGTGTCAGGGAGAAAGAGTGAGGCAGACACCCCCGATGCTCCACCCACACTTCAGCCACACTTCCAGAGAAATGGGGTGGCGAGGAAGAGGATGTACTCTGTGCTCTTGGATGGGTGACCTTTGTCTTGCAGAGGAGCCCTTATCCAACTTTTCATTGGTTTGAAAGAAGTTGCGGCACAAAAGTAAAAACCATGTTCCGGCCTCTAGCCTACATCACAGCCACCATAGCTACAGTGAACTGGATCGTATATTGTGCTGTTGTGTTCACTGTGTTGGATATCTATGTTATGTTATCATGCATACATCGAAAAGGTGTTGATCAAACTCTGAAAGTGTAGAAATTGACCTGTTTGGGTCCATTTCTACCCTTTCAGAGTTATATTAACACTCCGAATTGCACTGTGTATATGTATAATGTAATGACATAAATTACATCAAATGAGAATATGGAACAAATTTAGGTCACTTTCATCTGCTCTCTGGTGATGTAAGATTATTATGATTTGGGTGTTAAAGCAAAACGTCTATCATTACGCAGTATCAATAGGGTTCATCCTTTTCTCTTAAGTCAGAGATGTCAGCAGACTTGAAACGTTAAACATCTAAATTGAGCAGTCTCCCATCTCTCCATCTACATCAATGGACTCATAATTGTTTCTAAACGTGACACAAGTAGGATGCCTCAGTTTAAAGCCCATCTGCACATCTCAGAGTGATGCTTGAATTCTTCTCACCATCTTCTCCAAACAGCTTCTGAGACAGGGGGGTCACGTAGTAGACGTCACGTGTCCCTCATATATTTCACGCTCGATGTGAAACGGGTCCCTTCATCACACATTAAAAATACCTGCTGTACTTTTAAGAAATTAAAGCCACTGGGAATAGGCCGAGCGAGCGAAGAGCCCATTGAGTCGTAATGTCTGATGACAGATTGTGTCACATCGTTTTTGCTAATTTCACTCATTCCGATCCATTGAACAAACATGGCATGCCCGTCTCTCTGAGATAAATTTCATGGCTCTGAAGTAACAGGGCATCGTTGAATAAATTTGAAGTGGTCCTTGTTAAGGGATTGTCACGTCGTGTGATATCTTACAGACGAGTGATGAAATAAAGTATTTGTCAAGGATGGAAGCATACAAGAGACAGCAAATGGGGGGTTGGGGGGGGCCTTCAGTTATAGCACTACCGTAACGTATCAATCACAGGTAGCTGAAGACAATTAGAAAACTTAAAAAGGATGCCTTGAGACGAGAGCCAATGCAACATCTCGAGCAGCTTGGCACCAATGCTCAAACTTGGTAAGCTAAAACGACAGATCGTATTGGATGATACTGTCAGTGTAATCTGCCCTGTCATTTTCCTATGTATGCATTTAGACTGTGCATTTCCAGCGTGTATTGTAAGACAACATTAACACTGACAGTAAGCTGGATGTTATGGTGATGGGTTATGAGGTGGGAGGGAAGCTACTTGGGTCTTCCGGCCATGCTCCACTCGGAGGCTAGTGAGTGGGCTTGTTAGGTTGGACTACGTTTCCAGGTCAGTGGCCTTGAGCATGCTTGGTTACAGCTGTCTTGCCCATCCTTATTGGCAAAGGTGCCATAAGATGGGGTTGCAAGGGGCCATAATGCCTGTATATATTTCATTGTGCACCGTGTCGTGCACAGACAATAGCATAATATCTACAATCTCATAACGTAAGCTTGTAGATCGGCTGTTTTCGGGTGCGCGACACTGGCACACAACTAAATATAAATCACCCTTAAGTGGTGGTGAGGAGGAAGAGGTGGAGCAGACAGCTAGGAAGGGACCATAATGTAAATCCAGTAGACTGTACCCCTAAGGCTCTCTCTCTCTCACTCTCTGACACTCTCTCTCACTCACTCACTCACTTCACCGCATTTTCTGCAATTTGTGGGGCCTTAAATACAAGGACATCAAACGTCCTCAACCTGTCGGCCTTGCTTTTCCTCAGGAAGTGCTTTTCCTCAGGAACAACAAGAACTGAGATTGGATGGGAGAAACGGAGCCAGCTGATGTAGATGGAGGGCGATAAGGGAATCCCTGGCAATCCAAAAGACCTTAGCATGTTTTAGCTTTGCCTGCCACCCGCTGACATTCAAGGACATCCTTCTGTATGGCTGTCATGGCCCTATGTATCATTGCCACTCACGCATCCTATTTTTATCTTCATCATTTATCCTTTTACCCTAACCTCATTTGGCAGTCACTACTACTATTAACAGTTGTTGGTGGTGAGAGCTCTTGACCCAGCTATTTTATGATTAAATAAATCTATAAAGTGTCAATGGAACATGGTGTTACAATCATTAATATGCAGACCTCCTTTAATATTAGATGCATGACGCACTATAATGGAATACATTTGCAGATTATACACTGTCCAAAACCCAGCTGACTCAAAACAATGGAGAAGTCATCAACATGCCATTGACATTTCGTTTTGAAGTTCTATCAAAACTTGTTTTGGGACTTTACATAGATTTCAGTGCATTATTCTCAGCCTGCATGGTTTGGTCTCAGACTGGTTGACAGACTAACAGTACTGTATGTGACAAATGTTATGTATGTATGTTTAACATACATACATAACATAAATAAATAATTTGATTTATTAATCCCCCCCCCCGTTTTATTTTGTTTACTTTAAAGAGAGAGTAACGCATTGAATCTAGCTATACTATGTGAAGCTGTCAGATATATTTGGGCTTCTCTTTCATTTTTTTTTAATGATGGAATTCTTGTTCATGTGCCTTCCAAAATATACCTCAAAGTTCTATGATAAAACACCTGCTAGTTATCTGTGTATGACTGCTTGGTGCTCTATGAAACCAGGCTTTGAGCCTAGCCTCACTAACTGGCTATGAAATAACAGCCACGGAGAAGAAAAGGTAAAAAATAGGGTCTATGAATCAATATGGGTAATGGGGGAGGGCCAAATGTAATAAATAATACAATAACAAGCCTAACTAATGAGCTGTTGCCAGGGTGCAGTTCACAGAATAGTCCCTTTGTACGAAACCCGGCTAATAATCTTGGGGAGTCGGTGGATGATGAAGTGTTGCCATAAGGCAACACCTGTGCAATTAAAACGGCGGATTCTTTTGCACGTAACATTAATTTCAGCCCTTTGTAAAGGCCCGATGAGCACACTAATAATCTAGTCTACTTGACTCCATGTCTAGCCGAAACAGGGCATCTAATTAGGTAAAGGTAATTAATTAGAGATAAACGGAGCTAATCAGGGCCCGTTAGCGCGCCCACTTTCTTGGCATTAAGACACCGAAGCACTCTTGCGCTCTCATTGGCTGTCCTGTCATCTGCTCAGTGAACATGAAAAAGATATGTATTTATTAAAAGCTCTGTGATCTGACAATGAACTAACTACCATGTTCCCTTCAGATCCACGTACTATCCTATGCTTCTCTCTAATGATCTTGTTAACCGGTCCATTGCTCTGGAAAGTATTGTTTTATCAAATTCCAGACTACCTCTCTTAAATGAACATGATGATACATTGTCTTAATTGGGTTTAGTTTAGTGTCCCATGAATAAATAAAAGTAATACAAATCAATTTTAAATACTCCTTTGGTGTTGATCCATAATGAATAGAATATTGCAGAAATTGATTCAGAATTGAAGCTTGATGGCGGCAGAGGGAGAGCGAGACACACGGAGAGAAAGAGAGAGGGCAGGATTTAAAAAGGCATTATATTAGCAGCATATAGAAGTCATTTTATGATCTCTTCCTCCAGCGTTTCATGAAGAAAAATACCAAAGTCCCAGACACCCAACATCCAACTTGTTATCATTTTGTGTGTGTTCTAATTAGCATATGTAACGCCTGAATGATGGGGGGAATCCTAAATGTATGCAAGGAGAACTGCTGAAGAAGGCCTCTCCTCTCTACCGCTCATGTACCTATCACGTCCAATTCCTTTCCAATGGATATTCAAGTCAACACACAAGGGCTCAAACTGTTGGAAAATGGAAATTTAATGGTTATTGTAATGAATGTTGACTTTGGAGATCAGAAAAAGTGCGATGATAGAAGAGTTGGAAATCCTGTGAGAAGGAGAGGTTTGTTTGGATGCTCTGGTGGCGTGTTGAACTTCATGAGGAACAATGAAATGGGAAACATTATTATTTTTCCCCCTGCTTTCCTCATACACAGGGGAGTCGTCTGCTACAAGGAGGCAGGGCGCTCCCTCGACACGCATCATTAGAAGGTTTTTTACAAGCGACAAGCAGGCTATTTGGCTGTCATTGGGATTGTTTGAAGAGAATATGTTTCTGCACCGCACTCAAGGGAGCCCCGCATCAGGAAAAAGTAGATCACCCTTGAGCACTTGACACTGCTGTTATGCATTTGTCAATATTAAGGCTAATAGGTTGGCCCAGTGTGTGTAAATTGGGAGTTTGCCAGCACTCCTTGCCTCAAATGTGACTTGACCTTTGGCCTGTCTTGTCATTCACTTTCCTGACCTTGTTGTCGCTAATTGCCATAGAATGCATTAAGCAGAGCGCTTGTGAACAGAACATTAAACATGTACTCGTCCAAAGATATTTCTTAATAGGATACTAGTGGGGTGATACAATCAGGTTACCTTGTATTGATAGTAATAACAAAACATATTAACACTACTAGTATAGTATATACCGCACACAATTAGATTATTCATATAATCTCACATTGTGGCGATTTCATTACGGATACGATATTGTGTTAAAGAACTACATCTGAGGGGGAGAAAAACAAGTTGACAAAATGAGAAATTAGCTATTATGAAATAATGAGCTCCCTCAAAGTGCCATGAACCAAAATTGAATAAGAGCATAAAGTACTGTAAGCCCTACAGTAGACTGGAGGAGACAGCGGTGAGAAGTGAAGTGGCACATTGTGTGGACATGATGGACTGTCATATTCCGAGCGTGGCCCATAATGCAACCATCACTGGTCCAAAGTGCAGGGTGTGCGCAGCGTTTACAATTGAAATGAGACAGAGTGCAGGCATAGAGCTTCTCATTATATCATCTCCCTAAGGGCCAAGGCCAGCGCTTCAGTTGGGAAGGAGGAGACAAGTGCGTCCTTACCGCTACACAAAAGACAGAGGCCACTAACAGTTACACCAGATTCATACTTTGACGTACGGTGGTGTCACACCACACGCTGAAAATAGCCAATCTACAAGCTCCAACGCGCCACATCCGTGAAGTGTTGTGAGCTTGTAGATCTGTTATTTTCGGCACACGACACCGCATAAATTAAGCATTAGTGCTACAACTCGTCTTCAAATTACTTTCTTGCTTAAAGGGACATTTCATAGATTTTGCATCAAACCCCTATTTTTATCTAGGTCTAGGACCCATAAACATGATCCTGGTGTGTTTTTGAGCGGTGCAACCGTTCCTATAAGAGGGTTTAGGACCCATCCGTGGTGAAAGTTTTTCTTTCCGTCGTGAAAATTTGTCTTTCGCTGTGACGCCATGCTGTGGAAAACACGCCCATAGGCTAAGCTTTGTAGGACGTGCTGTGATTGGCTAGCGAGACACATGATGAAATTAACTTCAAACTTCGCAGACGCGCTGTGATTGGCTAGCGAGACGCATGATGAAATTAATAATAATGTAAAAAATGTAAGCACGTCACTTCGCAGGACGTGCTGTGATTGGCTACCGAGATGCATGATGAAATTAATAACTCATAAATAGCACCGCTCACTTCACACTGGGTGTGATTTTTTGTGTTTTATCTGTATTTTTTTATTTGTATCCATATCCTCAGACACTATGACTGATTTGACTCATAGTCTCTTTATCTCACCTTATTTCCTGACTACAATGTAGACCACACCCCCACGCAGCCTCCCCTCCCCACAAGGAAGGGCAGTGCCCCAAAGCATTATGGTCATTGTAGTAATGCAGCAGTCCAGTCAAACCCCAGTCAAACACTTCTATATTTTTCTGGCCATAGGGTGCAAATTTCAAATTTCCACTACAAATATTATTAACATTGAGTTCTTCCAGGGGTGAAATGCTCCTTTAAAGAAAAAAGACGAATGTTAGCTTAGCGCGGTAGGGAATAGTATAACGATTTGTGCTGGTGTTTGAGACTGTGGTTCTTTTGTCTGTTGTTCACCATGGGGCAAAACAGGCGAACATGATGGCACATGGGGTCACATCTGATTCCCCACTGGAGATGAGCTGGTGATAGGATGGCAACAGTGTGAGGAGGCAGCATTGCAGCACTCCGCCGTGTCCAAAAGCATCTGCATCAGTGGCGCTGATTGTGAGGCACCCGCTGGCGCTGTTTAGATAGTTTGACTACATCAAGCTCCCTTCCAGACGGCTCTTACTGGTGCGATTAGAGGAGGTTGAAGATGAAAGGTGTTCGGTGTATTTTTAAAATTGTTGATTTTCCATGTAATGATAGCTGGTGCAATTAGCAAGCGCTGGCTTCAGGCTCTGCATGTCCTTGTGTGAAAAACCTCAATTATGTGCGCTTGTGTGTGTGTGTGTGTGCGTACAAGTGTATGCATCTTGCACAGCTTCACACATGCATGCACGCACGTGCGCACACACACACAGTATAGTATTGAAGATAGAAATACATACACAATATGTACTGTATACATGTATGTACAGTATTACGGTATACACTCACATATATATACGTAATACCGTTTTACCATAACATGTTCATCATCATTTAGAAATCTGATGATGAACATGTCTGATCTGCTGCTATAACATCTAGGAATCTCAGTAACTGGCAAGTGAAGAGAGAAAATAAACAAGAACAAATGTAGTTTCCACTCATATGGTTCACATGATATGGTTGACAGGACATTTTGTGTTTGCGTGTTGAAACAAAAAAAGGACACAGAAGGTGGTGGGAGTGTGGTGTGTAGTGTATACAGTGTGTGTGTGTGTGTGCGCGCACACCGTGCATTTGTGCGTGTGCGTGTGTGTGTGTGTGTGTGTGTGTGTGTGTGTGTGTGTAGTGATGGGTTGTTGGGGGGGGTGGGGTTAACCTGTAGGGGAGATTGTCAAAAGGGCTAAAATTGCCACAAGAGTAATTGTGTTGTTCCATGACATTCACTTCTGCTAAATGTAATCACTTTAAATAATGTCAGTGACATCTCGCCAAAGGATTTGGTGAAAGAAAAGCCACTATGTAGGGCAGGCATCTTAGTGTGTGATCCTGACTGTCTGTGCGTTAGCTTCTCTTTCATTAGAGATGAACAGCCTGGGGTGCGACTGGGGCGAGGGTGGGTGGGTGGGGGGGGTGTTTCATATACCATATATTTGTGTGCGCGTGTGCGTGCGTGCGTGCAGGGGGTGGGCAGTGAATATGAGAGGGGGTGGCTTCGCTGGAAATGGTAAATAGGATTATAACTGTAGCGTAGCCTAAAAGACAACAATGAGTGATGATTAGCTTAATATGTGTTACACAATGCACCATTGGCAGAACATTGTGAACATTTATTGCCAGCGCCAGGAACTCTCAGCAAGCATTTCATCACACCCGACTCTGGCCCCGTGAAATTTTTGCAGTCAGTCAGCGTGTTTGACGGGAGAAAAGAGAGCACATGTTATTGGCGGATGCCTGATGTGCCTTCCGTACCTTGAGGCACTGTGCCGGGAAAATTCAGCATGAACTTTCGACACTTAAGTGCTAAAACGCAACTGAATTGGGATGATAATAGGTGCCCTAATAGAAGCTGATCCTTTGCAATGGCTTGGAGTCTTGTAGCACAGAGCACAGTAATGCAATGTGAGCAGACAGTCGGGAGGGAAAAAAAACACAGAGAACGGCACACATAGTGAGAGATAACACAAAGCGTAATCTTCCTTGCTGGCTGAGAGGGATACATGTCTCGCAGAGCACTGCTATATATCAGGGTCGGAGGTAGCTGCAGATTGGAGAGGATGCAGTAGAGACAGTAAGTGGAGTTGGCAGACAGAGGATCTAGGCAAGAGGTCTTGGCGGTGTAAGAAAGGAGCTGACCCCTCAGTCCTCCCAAGATCCACAAATGGATGGGGGCGTCGGATGGGACAGCCCCGGAGTCACAGACCTGTTCAAGGTTGACAGTAGCCGGAGTCAACCTTCACCAGGCCCACTGTAAACAAGCTGCTGGAAGGGACCTAAAGGGCACGGAGCACCAGTGCTTCCATGGTAATTCTCCGCTTATTGTCATGCTGAATTGGCCTTGGAAATATGAGGGCTGCCTCAGAGGATCTAGGCTCTCACCGCCTCGACCCCTCCTCCAACTATACTACAGCAATCATCAAAATTAGGCGGTAATTACTGATGTGGGAACAATGTAATTAGTCCCATTTTATTGAAAGTGATACTAAGGCTTTGTTCAGACTGCAGGCAAATCCGATTTGTTTCTCATATCTGATCTTCAGGAGTGACTTTCCACATTATTTGTGGTTGTGATTCAGATCAGATTTGTGTGTTCAGACATGGTCGACCTATCTGCTTTGGTTGCTGTGGTAACAACATAATGACATAGGTGCAAGAAACACTCCGTCGCATTGCAACACTTTGGTGAGCTTGTAGATCGGCTATTTTCAGTGAGCGACATCATTGGGCGAGAGATTTAGAAATTAGACTTGAATCTCGTTATAAGCCGCCTACTGTAGGAATGTGGTTAAAATCAGTACTCATGTGTTTTTGTGTGTGTTTTTTTGCTGTTCACACTTGATAAAAAATCTGATTTAAATCTGGATATGCCAAAATTCTGATTCGGGCTGCCAGTTGAACATCAACAGCTTAATGCTTTGAGTAATGAAATGAAACCAAGATATGTTTCAGGGGAGGCAATGTGTTGACTTTCACACAGTACTGTCTGGTACAAACAGTCCTACCAGCAGGCAAGCCACACCATGAGACCCCATTTACATGACAGTGCCTGTCACCACTTTTGATAAATTGGAAAAAATGGCAATGGGAGCGGCCTTAATTGTTGCGGAGATAGATTTGACTTGTCTTTCTGACATGGACCTGTGTTGTAAAAATAATAAATATACTTTGGTAAAATTATGTAGCGTACCATCTCATCAGTGGGTGAGGATCCCACAGTGACCGTATCCTAGCAGGAAGACAGAGTGTTTGTTAAGGCTTTTAATTAGTAATTGGGTGCAGCCGAGTCCAGAGGCCAGTCCTTATGGAAGGACAGTGGACATCTTGCACACTCTGCTGTGGCCATCAACCCCACACTGCAAAATCCTGAATGACAATTTAACCCTGATTGTAAAAATTACACCCTCAGTCCTGAAATGTACACATGATTTAACAACGAGCCACAAACCCCACAGTTTTATTTCTGTTTCACTGTGACATCTCCACTTACATCATAAATGTTTGAAGTGGTACAGTATTGTGTGTGTGTGTGTGTGCGCGCGCATCATTGTGTTTAGAAAATAATTCACAATCTCTCTGAGTGATGACAATTATCGTTGAGCAACGACAATTATCTTAAGTGAAAGTTTGTAGCGATGTCTATGATAATATTCTTTCTTAATCATCAACAATACAAGTATCTAATTTGAGTCTATTTAAAAGGCATCATCTCACTGTGGATATTAAGAGCATACACATGTGCCTACTCAGAGTGCACGAGAGGGAGACGCAAGCCGCCAGCAGTGTCACACGCCCGCTCTCGTATTATTATTATCATTTCTGATGCATTTAATATCCTCGGTTTTTAGCTTTGAAGACAATCTTTGGGGAATATTGAATCTAAGCATTCTCTTTTGCCCTGGATTCCACTTGCAGACAAAACTTTGCTAATTAGCCCCTCGTACCTATAGGCACAGTTTTCATTTTACCCACTTTTCCATGATATTATTAACGATGCTGCTGACTCTTCCCCACCATTTCTCTCTTCCTCCTCCTCCACTGTTGTCTTGTTATCCGCACATGCCATTGGCACTTTTCACATGCAAATTTGGGCCAAGCATTTTTCCTGCATCCTCCCATACCATTAGTGGTTGTGGCCCGCGGACGGCCCTCCACACACGTTTTTTAAGTAGACAGGCAGCATCTTCGACGGTTCTGCGCGTCTCCTTAAGGCCCTCTTAACCCAGTCCACACCAACCAGCCAAAGCTGTCTTGTTAGGCATTCTCTTAGCGCCCTTGTTCTAGAGGGGTTCAAAGTCTTCGCCAAATCTCGCTGTCAAGCTAAAGTTAGGCATGGGACCTTTTAGGAATGTATTTTAGAAATCAATACGCCTTACCCAGTGATGCTGCACCACCGCCTTTCTTGGCAGTTCGTTCTCTTAACTTGTCATACAGTTAACCACGTAAGCCCTGTTCTATAAGCCCTGATGGTGGCGTGCGGGGTAAATAGCCGATCTACAAGCTCACAACATGCCTCGTCATCACGAGGTTGTAGATCTTCTATATTCGCTTTATTGCCAATGTGTACCATCAATAGATATTCCTCTCATTCACCTGCTACGCATGATTATGAAAAAATAGGACTGTCTCACTTTGAACGAATTGTGAAAAATGAATGAATACTCACCATTCATTATTTATTTATTTTATCTTCCCAAGACCCATTAAAAAAAAGTGAAATGTGAAGTTGGATAAACACACATTATGACAAATTCTCTACTGCCTTTGAAATAATTTCATTTGCTTCTTTGATTCTAGTCTCACTTTAGGAATATGAAGAGATAACCTGCAGCTATGTGATTCACACTAAAGGACTGCTTTACATTGCCAAAGGGACAACGCTATGCACTCTCCTAACACACACACACACACACACACACACACACACACACACACACACACACACACACACACACACACACACGTGCGCGCACACACATACATACACACGGATGTTATTTGCAACAATATGCAAAGCACTGTCACCTGGGACTCTCAAAAGGAAGCAGACTTGAACATTAGATCATTGGAAAATCATTATTCAAAGAACTTGTACATTTTATTTTCATTGGATAGTAAAAGACATGATTTATCTGCACACTACATTTAGCTATCCCAGGGCTGGTTGTATTTTCCATTGAGGCCCACTCCATGTGACTGTGTTGTGTCCCTGAGAGCAGATCTCACATAGGAATTTGCTTTCTGTGTCTCTGCCTTACAGAGAAGGTTAAAAGTAAACACATATTGCTCCTGGTAATCAGTAAGAATTGTCGCTTTTAACTACTTAAGCCTTAAACCCTATTTTATACGACGTTGTACAGCTATATCTCGAAAAAAGCCAAAATAACCATTCTACAAGATAGCAGCTTGTAGATTTTGTATTTTTGCTATTTTTAAAACATTTGTGATTATTTATCTTTTTGCATTTCTGAACATCTTTGCCTATAATGACGTTCACAAAATAGGGACACCAGGTTGAAAGTGGTTCAATTCAATCTGGCCTAAGTGGCTCTGTATATCACCTCACAACGTGCTGGTCAGAGTCGACCTGAGGTACTTCTGTGAGGAAGAAATTGCACTCTGGAACATTTCATCCAGACGTATACAGGGGCAGCGGTGTAGAGTCACGTTTGAATGGCCCCATTTCTTGTGATGCGGCACAGAGGCAGACGTTAACAGTGCTGTAAAGCATAGTGACAGCCCCTCAGAACAGCACCATGATCACAGGCAGTAAAGCTATGCAGATGGTGGCAGTATGATCAGTGCCGTACGAACAGAATACAAATGATCGCCGTCCAACCGGAGGTGAACTGTGGGTCCTGTTAGGACAAAGAAGCGCGCAATGGTCGCCTCCGGGGATAATGTGTAGCCTTCTGCCGTCGCTGATTACACACCGGCAAACTTTTCATTTGTGTGAAGTTATTGAACTTATCTATGTCGGGAAGCAATGAAACGGTACCCTCATCGGCCATCAAGTTCCAGATGAAGGGCAACGCTTGTTTCTATTGTGTGTCCCATGTCTGTTCCTGCAGCTGCATATTTACTGAGGCAGTTCAGGTTAAGTACCTCAGATACGCAGCAGCGTCCCATGTGGGATTCCAACCTTCTGGTCACAAGTCTGCTCTTTTAAACATCCCTCCTAATTGGGCTGTGGGTATAACTCATATGTTGTTATAGAGAGCAGCTTTTCCTCTGGTTATCAAAGTGTCGCTGTCGGGCGGAAAACCTTGTATGTCTAAAACTGTTACTTTTCAGGAAATGGAAAAAGGAACCTGTGTTTTCCGATGGATCTAATGTAGTCACGAGCCCTTGTTAATACTTTTCATTGGTTCGGTATTTATAAATCCCACGGACACACTTAAGCACTTTAAGTTTAACTTGAAAACGAAATCAGAAATAGCTCAACAAAATAGCAGATCTACAAGCTGACAATGTGTGCAAAGTGTTGTGTGCTTGTAGATCTGCTATTTTTTGCTACTTTAGTATGGCATTAATTTATGAAAAAACATAAAAAGTTGAAATATGGAGATACAAGGTTTCTACCCTACAGAAATGATGGCCAAGGTGCAGGGTTTAATCACAGTGCTCCGTAACAAGCATATTGGATGACAGCAGCATGGTTATTGATTGCATTTATTATGTAAAATATCTTTTGAATAGAAGAATTACAAGGCGCTGCATAGCCTGCTTTATACATATATGTAGTATGGGGGAGAATAATGTGTGCAGAGGTGGAATTTAACGTAATTTATTGTGAGTTTGTACTGAATATTAAATGTGGTGCACTAAAATGTGGGGTTTGTGGGGCCGTTACCAAGAATTCAGGGCTCTATTAAAAGACATGACACTGGGCATTATATACATATCACATTCACTATCACTTTTCATGGCTTTATATGACAGCCCTTGTGGTTTATTTTTTATTTGTGTTCACTTCTTATTTAAATTGTTTGACTTGGAACCTAACCTTACAAATGCATGCAGGAAGTTATGTACAGAAATCGAGCAGGACAATAAGCCCTCACAGGATTTTGAATCTAGTGTCCTCATACAAAGACTGTTGTTGCTGTCATTTGAGGCATATTGATCTGACATTGACAAGATGTAGAATACATTCAAACAGAATTGTCATTAGTTATGCAACATGTAATCTCTCAAGAACAGATTCCGCTCTGCGTTTGAATCTGTCAGTAGCCGTGTTGACAACCCGTGCACATTGGCTACAAGTGGGCGTGCCGTCAGGAAGTGAAAGGCTGAAGGCAGACCAAAACCCCGGTTTCCCTGAGCACGGGTCGTCCGTTCAGCTCCGCCCAGAGCCAAATTAATAAGTAAAAAAAGCAGAGTGTTTTTTTTTTGGCGATGGGTTCCCAGATTGTGCAACATGTAACTACCAGTATATTTAAAGTGATATGGAAGATTTGTAGAACATTTGACTTTGGTCCTTACCTTGATATAGAGTAAGGCTTAGTTGATCTATATGCATGCGTAGTCACGCCTGAAAATAGTTTTAAGCTTGTAGATCTGTTATTTTCAGCATGCGACACAAGCACACAACAAAGTATAGATCAGTCCATACTGCCACTCACTTTCACCGGTTAATGTGTCTCCTTTCCATTCAGTTTACTTTGTCTGAAATATTTATATCGAAATCAAATTTGAAGTAGATCAAAATGGAAAAAAAGGAGTCTGAGGTAACAGTACGATTTTTTGATCGTCTATAGTGTTGAGCATTGTCTTACTTTGAAGTCCACTTACTGGAAGTCTGATTGTTGCCTGAAGTCTGATTGTTGAACCTGGTTGATGCTGGGATGGATTGCATTCAAAAAGTAATGTACTATAAGTAGATGTTCAAAAGCTATTATAACACAGACCCCTGCTTTGATATCCTTTCATGTTCCATTTTGACTTGCTCTTTGCAAAACATTTCATTTGAAGCCTCTATGAGTATTATTGTGTCATCTGTTTTAGGAATAGGAGTTTACGGCAGGATATTTGTTTGTTCACAATAAAATAATAATAATAATAATAAAAACATATGTAATAAGTCCATGTATACAATGTCATCATAATAGGTTAACAGAAATGCATCTGCAATGTTCTAAATATACTTGTGGATGGGAATCTTCATGTTATGGAGACAGTGTTTCTGGTACAGTAGGTGGGTTTTTCTCTGTCTATTTGGATATCTTTATGTCATGTTAGCTGGACATTGTTTTAGCCCTGCTAACTGCAGCAACTTCGGTCGGTCCGTCCATCTGTCCATTCATCCAACGCTTTGTTCTCAAGTAAGATCTTGAGAACTACTGGCTGGATTGCCATGCAATTTGGTGTGCATGTTCATGCTTCCTGGAGGAAGAACCCCATGGTTGGTATCATGGTATCCTTGTGGCCTTTAGTGGCACTGTCTTTGGTGACTGAATTTCCCTTATGGGATCAATCAATCAAAATTCCCAATTGCAGACAAAATATCGCAAAGTTGAATTTGCTGATTGCCGTGAAACTTACTAAGCCAATTTCAGGATAAACTGTTTATTGTTTATATAGTGAATGACTCTTTTTGTATTGAAAATGATCAACCCATTCTCCCTGGTGCAGTTGGACTTCTTCATTATTCATTCATTGTTCAGCATAATTGGCGTAGTAAATGTTAACATGATGCATATAGATAATAATTAAGTTAATGTGACAAGTGATAATGAGCCTTAATTTCTCAAAGAAAGAAAAGCTCTTATCAGGATGCTGCTGCTGGCATGTATGGTTTTGTTGGAGAATGATATAGTATGTAATATGAAATACAGTATAATATCACCAGTCAGCCTACTGAACTTGTTACAGTGTAATATGTTTTGTTTGATGAAATAGCTGGGCTTGCCAACAAGTACAAAGCTTATTAAAGATTACTGATGGATCTGTACTACCTATTACTGTAATATAATACTGGCTGTGTAGTTCAGTATATGAGTTTACCTGTGCTTGAACAAGTAGCTAAGTGTTTACTCTGTTACGTAGTGCAGAACGTATGTTTGAAAAACTGTGGGTGACCCCCAAAGTCTCCTCACTTACTTTAAATTTAGATCATTTTGAAGTGTGTGATGCAGCATTAGAACACCCTTTAACCTCTGAATCTTGACTGAACTGTGCATAATTGGGTGGTCAGCTCCTTTGCTAATTAGTGTAGCATTAATGTGTGCAGCCTTGGGCTAGAGTGCTGCCAGAGTGTGGGGGGAGTATTGGGGGGGGGGGGGTGGCGAGGCTCTGCAAAGCAAAGCACCGTTAACACTGGCCCATGGGCTGCCTGCTGGGAGGTGACAGTGCTCATAGACCCGGTCCAATCCAGGCCCGGGGTGGAGGCTGAGAGCTCTTACAGATCCTCAGTGTCCTTGTGGAGCAGCGCTGTGACGCAGACACACACACACAGGGCACCGGTGATATTACAGCGTCTCTCCTGTGATCTCTGGCTTTATGATATCATGACAGGCACGTGGGACAGCCAGGCGCTCCTCGCTGCCGGCATGGCAGTGCTGTACAGTGACTGATGTTGGCATGAGGCGTGGTGCCAAGTGCCCCTCGCCTGTGTGACCAATCATGGATGTTTATTTCAATTAGCTTAATCACATGACCCGATGCTGACCTTTCTCTTCCAAGGGCTCTGTCTTTTGTTCCCGCCCCCCTCTCTCTCTCTCTCTGCACATTGCCACAGATGCCCTGGGCTTCACGACGGAGGTCAAGTTGCTTGGTGTTTGTGTGGCTACTGGTGGTATAGCGGGTCCGCGCTCAGGTCCTCAGCCAAGACATCTCAGCCGTGGCCTGCCAAGCCTTGTTGGTCATCGGACAGATCATCAGAGGGGTGGGGGAGAGGGGCAGGGGACTGGGCTAATGATGTAAAAGCTATCCTGATAATCAGCCCGAACAGTGGTTGGTCTTGGCGGCTGGTGGCTGCCTGGCTGGTGGGGTGATTGATGCTGGCCTGTGTGCCCATGCAGAGCGCCGCGATGTCGACCCCACTGTGTAAACACTGTCACTGCGGTGATTCTTTCAGCTCCTTAAAACCCGGATCACTGGGACGGTTTGTAATCCCTTATGCTGACCAAAAGCGGGCAGATTGTGAGCTTAAAGGGCCATGGGCATGCTACAGTACTTGTCTGTGCTAATGGATTTCCAATATAGAATATGGTTCAAGGCTTAACATGTTGTGAGTTTATTCAGCACCATTCTGGATAGCATTTTTTTTCCTTACTTTGATGTCAGAAAGATTTTTGCTCTTTGATGTTGCATTATTATTTTTGTTGTCACAATTGGATCAATAAAGTACCAGTGGTCCCATGTCTGCGTTCAACCATTTCAAAGAACAATACAAAGACGACATTAAGACCCGTTTCTGTTTTACAACATTTTATCATGCTCCCGTCTATGAATTTCTTTGCAATGAGAGCCCATTGTCTGCGAGGCCCAGTGGGGGGAGGCCATTTCTTTAAATATCCTCAATGTCACTGCTACTCTGTCTAGGTCGGCTCTGGGGCCTGCAGACCAGAGCAGCGGCTCCCCTCTCCCATCCCCATCCCAAATGCTGAGCTCAGAGTCAGAGATAAGTGCTTCTCCAGAGATGGCCCCTCTCCTCAAATTGCCTTTCACATCTGTGTAAGAATGTCCGAGATGTGCATGTTTAACATGTGACCATTAATCACACGGAAGACAGTCAATTAAAGCCATCAGAGCCGCGGGGGCAGGAGCCACAGGCCACGCGCCGGCGAAATAAAACATGGATACATCAGAGGACACTTTCTGCCACAGCGCAGTCGCAATTAATCAACAGTTCAAAAAAAAAATATGCCTGGCCATGATGATGAGGATGATCTTGGCCGATGGACTGAAGCACTGGCCTCCAGTTGGCCGGTCTCTGCAGTCTGGGCCAGTCTCTGTAAGAGCTCACCTCTTATTTCTTTGCAGGACAATTCCAGTAATCTTGCACATTATCAGCAGTATATATATATATATATATATATATATATATATATATATATATATATATATATATATATATATATATATATATATAATTTCTCTTTTTATTAACTTCTAGCTGTTATTTTGTTATTATTTGACATTTGACTGTTATTTGAATTGTATGTGATTTAAGTTTCAAGCATCAGACCAAAGTGGCTATGCAAACATACAGTAGGTGGTTAGAGCCATACACATCATTGTTCAAACAGTTGTTTGGTTGCACAATACAGAAAGTCAAATTTTCTAGGAGCTACATTTATTGCAGTAAAATGTCAAACTCTTTCCCACAAGCAACTTAAACATAAATGTAAATATGTAACAGAGACGGCAAAATCTAGATCAAGAACCATTTCACTATATCCAGTTCACCAAACCATTCAAGTGCAGTTCGGTCTTTTATTTCCCCTCTCTATCTGTCACCGGTATACTTTTGTCATGGACACAGGCTATAGATAGAGATGTCAAGTTGGACCTTTTGGGTCACAGGGTCAGGGGACCTCTTCACTTCTGTTGACCCTCAGACAGACAGATTTATATACTGTCAAGCCTCACGCCGGGTCTCTTTGCAGCAACCACAACAGTCCCTTTTGTGATCAGACACAACCATAATAAAGATGCCCGGTTTTGACCCCCTGTCAATCTTCATTTTGTCAGTAATTGTCATGATTGCGGAGTAACACCCGGGTTCGTAACCGCAAGTTCGCCAAATGACATGAGGTGAAGACTTTGAGTAGTAATATCTCTATACTCTGTCAGGGACAGGCCATTAAAAAAAAAAAAGGTTTGCCCATTTGCCAGAATAATCATGGTAAATGACTTCAAGCTCATTTGCGGATTGTTGTCAGTGAGATGGAGCGCAGTTTACGCATTTGACAGCTTAGTTAGCAGTCCAAAGACTTGTGAAATATCACACATTTCCAATTTTAAAGCCACACCATTGAATGTGAGAAGGAAAAGCGTCTGGCAAGGAGTTTCATTTGTGAATTGTCCACCCAGCATATGCAATTTTGTCCACAATGAAACAGAATCGTACCTTGTCAACAAAAGATTTTTGATTTGTTAAAAACGTGAAATCCTTGACAGGCTATAATAAACCCCCACACAATGTTGAATACACGTAGCTACACAAGAAATGCAAATCGTCATTGTCATGGCATTGCTGCATTTCTGTATCTGTCTGTGTTACCCCATGTGGGTAAACAAGCGGTTGACATAAGTTAATTATTAATTAAACATGAGGCGGAGAGAGACGAGGAGAAGCCGTCCCTAAAGAGACCTCCAAAACAAACGGGGCGTGGAGCAGGTACCAGTGCGACCCTCGTCCCAGGAGTGCTGTCCGCGGTGAGACTGCCGACTCACTAATGAGCTGTTTGCAGACCTGGGTACACAGTGACAATGACCCCTGACCTTCACCCACACTGTCTGGGGAACAGCAAGGTTAGCGAGGAAAAACCTGCTACATCTCCACGGACCACAACCCTTACTGGCCAAAAAGTGTTTCCTGACTGTAAACATCTTGCAGTGTTTCGCTATTGGGAATACTGGAACATCAGGTTTATTCTTAAAGTAAAAGTAGCAATAGCATAAAGCAGAAATACTCTGCTACAAGGAAATTCAGAATTTGAATTATTTAATTGATTGATTGTTTTTATTGACGAAAATATACATGTTATTGACCATTTCGCAGTTGGTAAAGGTGAGGCAGAGGCTGATTTAAAATACGTTTTGCTGCTGGGTAGCTTAACCTATAATAATACATCACATTTATCTGTTAATACATGTTTGTAATAATAATCTAAATCTGCAAAGTAACTAGTAACTAAAGCTGTAAAAAGTGCAATATTTGGCTATGAGATCTAGTGTATAAGTCTCAGTCTATATAAGTCTAAAGATTGGAAATACTCAAGTTAAGTAAAGGTATCTAAAAATGTTACTTAAGTACAGTACTTGAGTAGGGGTACTTATAAGTTACTTTCCACCACTGTTCATAGAACAAGGCTGCGTCACCATTTAGGAGCTGAGCCACTTCACAGCACTGTTGTGTTATGATGTCTTTATCAGGGACTGAGCCACACACAATTAACTTGCATAATTACTATTGCAAAAGGAACATAAAGGCATGGCCAATGAGCATAAAGCAGCAAATCACCTGTGCTGGCTCCATCCCCTTAGGCAGAGTGTCTTTTCCCTCCCAAGTGTTGTGTTTTTTTTTATAGTGAAAGTGTATGAAATACTAATGACCAGTTTGACAGTTTGATGGTGATGGTGGGTGGGTGGGTGGGGGGGGGTGTGTTTGAGGATGCCAGTGTTTCTGCCACTAGGCCCAGTGACAGTAAAAACCCATCTAATTAACCCTCCTGGTATGACATCATGTGATTAAATTAGAGCGCCATCATCTCCCTCCGGGTACGCCTGGATGTGCGCGACCAACAATTCATTTGTTAAGCTTTACTTTTAAAAAGCCTCTTTCAGATGCCATGATGCAGAGATAATTACCAGTTTCATCTCGGTGGGTTTTGGTTCCATCCAGCGTTCATTAATAACGATAAGAGGTTGGAAGGTTAAAAACTCATTTAATTGCCTTTATATTAATGACATTATGAATAGCGAGGACTGTAAGAGTCTAATTCTGTCCAGTAGTTAGTCTACATGGCGAGGCCCCCTGGAGGACTGCTCATTTTGCCTGTATTACACTACGGCAAAGCTAGAATTAATGTGCGCAGCACTTTAACAGCGATGACAAACATGCTCTCCAGCCAAGAATTATCCTGAGAAATGGTGGAGGAGAATGCATGTGTGCACATCGCGTGTGTACACACACACACACACGCACGCACACACACACACACACACACACACACACACACACACACACACACACACACACACACACACACACACACACACACACACACACACACACACACACACACACACACACACACACACACACACACACCCCCACACGCGCGCGCACACTTGCACAAGCTGGCATTGCATATCTTCATGAACTCGTGTTTTGTATACACACTTTACAATTTATCTCCTTTTTTTAAAACATGCTTCCTTGCAGACCACCAGTTCTGATTACAGAGTGTTAATTGAACTCTGAATACAGTACAAATGGAACCAAATAGACAGTGTAACTCTGAGAGTGTACACATCGGGTGCATTTGGTTCCCTTTGTACACTCCCAGAGGTTAAATTAACACTCAGGATTTGACTGTGTATTACTGTATGTCCTCCAATAGTGTGCAGCCCCAGTTGGGCACTAATGACTAAATTGTAGTCTGCTTTGGAATAATGATAATGGAAATGCCTTTCAGCCAAGCTATTCCAACCATGAATATTGCAGAGGGGCGATTTCAGAGAAGCGTTGGCATTTTAACTAATTTAAATTCCTCTTAGTTATGAGGACGGCAGCCCGCTGAGAGAAAGGTTTCTGATTTGTGGCTGGTTTGCACGAGGACACTTTACACCATACATTTTAATTAAACTACTATAATCAGCCGTAATAACAGTTCAGCGTGGCGAATGCCAAACATAATTATGTTGGTTTGCGTATGTCAACAATCTGCACCTATTGCATGTTGTGCATACGGCAGTGAGAAATCTAAAGCCTGATTTTCATGGATGACGTTCTCATGAATACATTTTTAGAGTGCCATTAATATTTACATGTACAATAACATGGCATTCTTATATTTTTCCATAATGTGCCTACTTGCTAAGCTGCACCATGTGCTAGTGTTGTTATATCTCACTGTGTGTTTTTCTAAACTGTTGCAAATCTCATTGTGTGGTAGCCTATAAATACTATAGCTTTTATCCTCTCCTTCTACACAGGGCCACACCTGTACATGGGAGCTTTCCTTTTCCCCTTGTTTATCCCTATAGAAATAAAATAAAGACATTTGAATATGTAGCGCGATGATTCTAACTAAATAGCACAAGGAAGTTGTTAGTTTACAAGTATCACCAGACAGAAATGAGGCCAGGAGGAGGGGAGGGGGGGGGGTGATGAATGGGTATATTTCCCCCAAGCAAAAGGCTGACCTGGATACGATGCGTTCTTTCTCCCATCCCCTGTGCCAAGTGGGCCACCATTTTTCACTGGCCTCACACTTAGCCACAGACAAGCTTAGTTGGGCCTGCGCTAACGGTAGCCCTGACCTGCAGTCAGCCTCCCACCCAACCTCCCTCCACATAACTCCTCAGAAAAAGAAAAAAAAACACAGTAAAAAAAAAATCTGTAATCCGTTCGCCAGGGCCCCGTAATTTGATCAAATAGCATGCACCCTTCCCCACCACTTATTGGCCAATTAAGTCAAGTTCTCACGCAGGGGGTCCAGCTGGCTGGGTGTTATCTGGGGATGAATTGATTGAAGCCATTCCACATCTATGAACCCTACTTTAATGATGTAGGTGATAATACTTGTAATTCTTCTCAGTCAGGGGACTCATGGGCGCAGCTGTTGCAGCAGTAATCCTTGTCCTGATACGCTGAAGTACCAGAAAGGCATTAATCTGTCTCTCAGATTCTCCTCCATCAGGTTTTTTTTCCTCCGCCCTTCTCTCGCTCATTCCTCTTTTTTTTGCTCGTGTCTCGTAGCTAATGCTACATCTGTGAAATGTGACATTAAAAGGTGCAGGCTCCAAACGCTACAGTGAGGCGTTGGGTATTAATGAGTCTGCACTAATGGTATCCCCCTGTTTAAGCACTCCTGACCACTTTGTAACAAAAGAAAAAGAAAAGAACCTTACTAAACCATGACAACTTAAGAAGGATGGATTTAGGACAGAAAAATCAATAAATACACGCATTAGTTTCACAGACTTCCCTTATAATCCTGCCTCGAGCCATTCAACCAAAATATCAAATTATCATAATGAGATGTAACTGCATATAAATGATCTGCATTAAAACAGAGGAGGAGGAGGTTACACATAATGTATTGCATTAGTGTCTTTGTTTTTGCAAAATGTTAAATATGGCCTGCTTTTTCCTTTGGTTGTTCCGTAGAGCCATACATAAATTTGCGGCACATTTCATTATTGTTACAATAATTTTAACAAGAATGGGTAATATGCTACAGTACCGGTGTAATCCCTTTATGGCTTTTATGTATTTCTTCAGAAAGGTGAGATATATTATCTCTAAGTCTAAATTAAAGATACAACAGCCGCAGTGGATATTGTAACATATTATGCACAAAAGAGCCGAGCGTACCCTTAAAAGCATCGAACACTGTCTTTTAACTCGACATCAGAGAAAGAGAGAATTTTACAGGAATTATCCATTTTCACCCTGGCTTCTCTGTACTGTACTGTTTTGGAGTTGTCATTATAGGCGAAAGTCTTCCAAAATGTCAAACTGTTTTTCAGGAATTGCTCTTTTGAAAATTGCGTAAAATAGCAGATCTAAAAGCACGATGTGACATGGGGCATAAATTTGGGGATAAATGGTTAATGTGAAAATGGAGACATTTCCTTAGTTACTGAGGGATCGGAGAGGCCACCTGAACTCAGTGGTTTGTCTACTGGGTTACCACTGGGAGTTGGACACGATCCTTTTACCCAGTCAAATCACTGCAGTTTTTCAGCTCTGCACAGCTTGTCCATTTAAGCCATAGCTTGTTCACTTGAATGCACACATGTACACACACACACACACACACACACACGCACACGCACACACACACACGCACGCACGCATGCACACAAGCATGCAAGCACGTACGGACATACATGGTAACTAATAACATGCTCCATGCTGCTGTTAGGTCAGTATTAGCGTCCTCATGGGTGTTGAGCTCGGGGTCAGGGGTTGCCAAAGCCAGGTGTAGTCTGGGACAAATCTATCAAGGGAATGAGATCATGTAGACTTTAAAGTATCGTCAACAAGGGCAAACGCAGGCGGGCCAGCTGCTGCTCTGTGGCAGCGACAACACTCACCTGCCAATAAAGAATGAAGATATGCTTCTCTCTCGCTTTGGGGATTCATTTGCCTCGCTTGTTTGTGTTTGCCTTGAAATACTGTACCGATGTGTCGTACTTTCAATGTCTGCAGATCTTACTGTGTGATGGTATACACCTATAAATCTCCGTATATATATATTCCACGGCAGAGCATCCATTTATCAGTGCCATTAAATTTACATTGCCAACTTCTGTAATATTAATTTCCCTTAAAGCCATTATGTCTTGTAGGGAAATATAAAATCTTACATTTTGTATTATGTATTAATTTAAGTATACTGGTAGAATTTGCAAATCATGCGAAAATGCATTGAATAGAAATGAATAATAAATAACTGCTTAACAAACGAGGGCCACAAGTGTTACTGGGATGCCACGGATGATCTGGTTATTAAAGATGAAATATTGGGCGAGTAAGCAGTACTGGCGAGCTGGGTGGATCTCGTGGTAAACAGTTTAGCGAGGGGGGGGGTGTAATTACCGCTTTCAGTCTCATTTAGATTGCCTGTTGGCACTCGGCAGTGGTGTAAATTAACCAAGTAATTTTTTTACTCAAGTACACAGTACACATACTGTACCTAAGTACAATTCCAAGGTACTTTTACTTGAATATTTCCATTTCTTGAAACTTAATACTTCTACTCCACTACATCTCTCAGGCAAAAGTTGTACTTTTTACTCCACTACAATCATTTGACAGCTTTACTATATGGCAGATATAACTCTATATGTATATTAAGGTTGGGAATATAATGCATTATAAGCGCATTTATATCTCATTATAATGCGCTTGTAAGGCATTATAACACTCATTATAAATGTGGATTATCATGTATGACAACTTATAACGTTTATGACGTATTATGAGTGCTGGTCATCATAATGCATTACAAGCTCAGTGGAACAGCACATAACTACCATAACATAGTCAGTTATAAAGTGTCTTTGTTATAAGTTGTTATGCATAATTATAAACATTTGTAATGAGTGTTATGAAGCCTTATAAGTGCATTATAATGCATTATAAATGTGATTAAAGTAAAAAAATACTTTTACTTTTGATACTTAAAGAGAATTTTGGACTAAGTTTTTCTTACCTTTTCTATGATGTTATATCTTAGGATGAACGTAAGTCTCGCTAGACGAGATTGAAATCTCGAGATTTCAATCTCGTCTAGCGAGATTTTGACAGTGTTCTGTCACTATGCACACGTTTTAAGCTGTGGCGGACCCGGGATGGAGTTATGACATTTTTCTACTGTACCATTCATCATAAGATATCATAACATCATAGAAAAGGTAAGAAAACCTTAGTCCAAAATTCTCCTTTAAGTGTAATTTGATTTTAAAACTTTTACTCTTTACTCTGACTTAAGTCAAAGTACTTATGCAGGACTTTACACTGTGGTATGGCTACTTAAGGCTACTTAACTTACTGAAGTCCAAAATGTGAGTATTTCCTCCGCCACTGGCACTCGGTAACATGTCGTCACTGCAGCAGTGGCTGACGTAGGCCTACTATGAACAGTGATTCAAGTGACAGGATATTTGAGCTGTCAGGCCAGCGCTCGGTGCTTCCCCTTTTGTGCTCCCCTTCGTAATGTCACACCTACTTTTGTCTGATAGCATATTGCTCAGATTTACTGCTGCCTTTTGTTCTTAAAAATGCACGTGTGGTGCGTGCATGCATGTATGTGATGCATTGGTTAAGTATAGTGATTCACCAGCAACCTTGAATCCTATTTACAATATATGTTTGCATCAAATGAGCCGGGATATATGCGTGTGTTTGTGTGTGCGTGCGTGCACATGCGTGTGCATGTGTGCGTATGTTTGTGTGTGGCTGCAGGTTAAAATAAGCAACAAGCAAATGATTGGGCCTGTAAACACGAGTAGAGAGGAACGTCTGTTGGTTTCTCTCCTTATTATTTTTGGCAGGGTTGCATGTGTTCGCTTTGCAGAGCCGAGCGTGATTATCATTCCAATCAGCAGAGGTGGAGAGAGTCACATTAATTTGTAGTAATTAATAGCAGTGATGCATCTGACAGCGCATGCTAACGAGACCCTTTGATTGTTTGGATCTCTAAGTACGCCTCTCCTTGTTTGCGTCACCTCGGAGGAATTCGTAATATCAAAGCTTAGCGCTATCTGATACTTGTCAAAATGCAATTTATAAAAGTTTAATTCTTTTATTGATTTAGTTTAGGTTTGATGCCTGCAGTGTCAGCTCCCCTGGTAGAACTTAGTGGATTCAAATGCTTGTCACCGGATCGGCCTCCTTTTTACTGAGAACAATTGCCATAGGCCAGCCCAACAGGCATGGTTTAATTGCCATTAATTAAAAGCATAAATCTTTTTTCTTCACTTGCTCTGCTCTTAAACAGGGCTTTGCGTGTCTGCTTTTTTCCTGTGCTTGTCAGAATCCCTCCTGGCTAGTGAGGGTTCAGCCCCCACCCCCCACCCCCCCCATTCTCATCCCTCCCTCCACCCTCCTCCCTCTGCTCTCTCTCGCTCTCTCTCTCCCTCTCTCTCTCTCTCCCCTTTCTCTGTCTCACTCCCCCTTCCTCTCTTTCTCTCTCTCTCTCTCTCTCAGCTCTCTCTCTCTCCCCCCCCCCCCCATCTCTCTCTCACTCCTCCCTTCCTCTCTCTCTTGCTCTCTCTCCACAAGACGTTTCTGGAATCATCTTTTTTTGCACACTCCTGCATGATCTGACATGAAGTGCGAGCGGCATGGTGATATTTAGTAAACCGGGTTCCTTCTTTATTGCTGTATAATGAGGTCAAATGAATCCCCTCGTACGCATGCTTAAATGGCTCCTTGCCTCAAATCCTTTCTGACAGCGAGTAAAACAGCCGGCAAACACAACGGCAGCTCCCAGAACCGTGGTTGTGAAAAACCAGGAGAGAAGGGGGAAAAAAGCCTCTTTCATACCCTGACAATTTCCCTCCCGTCTGGTCCTTAATTAGACACTTATTACCCTCTGAACAGGATTCCTCTTCTGCTTTGAGCCTCTAATACTACACATACTGCATGTAGCTAGAATTAACATTAATGCCCAGTTCAGCGTAGAATGATAGCTTGATTTCGTCCATAATTTACGGCTGCCTTGTTACACAGACATTAGTTACATGAAAATAAATAAATACCTACCTACATAAATACACACATGCACACACGTGTGTGTGTGTGTGTGTATATATATATATATATATATATATATATATATATATATATATATATATATATATATATACATACAGTATATAGATATACTATACAGTGTGTATGTGTATATATATATATATATATATATATATATATATATATATATATATATATAGTGTATACTATATATCGTGTACTGTATATACACCGTATACCTTTGGTAGTTGGATGAGGCAGTGTGACTTGGCTCATTCTAAGGCAAGGATGTTTTTATTTTTTTTAAAGGGATCATTGGCTTCTTGAAATTATCAGCGGTGTCAAAACAATTCCGTTCCCATTCACTGGCAAGTCTTGTCCCCCTATAGCCCTCAGCTCAATACCCACTGCTCCTGGGTGACCATGTCACCGTCAGTCGCTCATCGGAGCCGTACACCCGTTTACGCATATTAGCTCTTGCTGCATCTGCCAGCATTCGCAGCCCCCAACTACCCCCCTACCCCCCCTCCCCTCCAACAACCACCCCACCCCATACATACAGCTGCATGCAGTCGGGGCCGAGCCTGGACGGGCCTTATTAAAAACAAGTGAGTGTTTCAGTTCAGGGTCACTGAGAGACTACGGCACATAAATATGTGAGGGCAGCGCTATCAGCCGTTCGGTTTACTGGGGTGATCGATGGAAGTCCCAGCACACTCCCCCAACAAACATCTTAAGCGGATGCGGGTTTTGCTTAATTGGGAGCTTTGCAGCACAGATTCCGTGTTATTTGATGTCGATCATGAAGTCCCATGAAACCACTGAGATTCTTGTAAACCCAATGTGTATGCTGCCTGCCGTCTTCATTCATACGCCGGTCAGAACTCTTTACCCATCAGCTTGACCCACACTGTTTCCATCTCATTCCAGGGGGTTACGGACACACACGTACACACACACGCACAGACACATATACACATACACATTACACATACAGTACCTTGAGCTCATTTTTAATCCTTGCGGCTCACGATGAAGGTGGGAGGAAGTTCCAATTAAAATTAAAATAAGCTCTTTTAGCGGTCTCTTAAATTGACAACTGAACAATGATTTTGGAATTGGTATCTGTCAAAGGTCTCGGAAAATCCTCAGTTGATGAGGCCCAACGCATCCAATTAGTAGCGGAGTCGGGCCTCAGCCAGTAATGATTTCCAGGTCCCTTAAGATGTGGCGCGGACACTTATTGCAAATTACTGACAAAGAGCCCCGCTGTATTGATGAGGGGAGAACAGCCAGCTCTCCGTGTTCCCATCAGGTGGACAAGAACCAAGAGGGGCTCGAAGGAGAAGCTCCTCTCCCTGTTTCCAGCCATAATGTGGCCTTGCTATGTAGCACGTATATGCCCCCCCCTGCTGACATGGACTCAGTGAGACCAGTCTCTCTTGACGCGAGCCCCAGCCACGGAAAAATGGTAATGCTAACACGAGGGAGGTGTCAGCAGTGGCTCATCAATAATGTCTGCAAGTTTACCGCTTCTCTTCTAATTATAGCTACTATCTCACAGGGGCCACAGGAGACAGCAGTGCAGCTCCTTAATTGAGCTGAGGTAGATTTCCCCTTCCCTATGATATCCGTAGCACTATTGTTTACAGTCCTTGAAACCGATTGAAAGGAATCAAAAGATTCGCGGGATGTGATTCCGTGCAGAATACATTAGCTATAGCCTACCACTAGATGGAATAAAAGGGGGTAGTTTTTTTTCTTTTCTTTTGTTGGTCAGGATGGGATTTAGTTTTGAAGGCCATGTTATAGCTTGAGGTCACATGATTTATTCTCGCCGCTGATATTCTTGGATATCAGTGCTGTTAGAGTATGCGCTCTGCTTTGCATGATAACCCCCGATGTCTGCTGTTAACACTCATGCCTAGCACCAGTGGGGCAAACACTGCAAGTGTTTCATTACAGTCCAGTAACCAGCGGTATTCACCTCAATTATGGAGTTAATGGTGAGATAATGACGCTTTATATGTATTTAGCTGTGTAACATTATTGCCATCGTCTGTTTTCCTCCTGTATGGCGCTCCATAGGCTCTGGGGAGAGTTGCTGCGGGGCCCCAAACAGCGGAGCTCTCAGGCCATGTCGAGGCCCCCCCCGATGATTGCAGAAGTCTGGGGCTTCCATCATGCTGTAGGCGGAGTAAGAGAAGGTGTTGACCCAGGCAACCCCATGCTTGCTTCCATTGGGCGAGAGAGGGCCGCTCCGTTTTCTGTGCTTCAGGGTCAAATGGTTTGTAGTTTGCAGTTTCCTCTAGTTAGATGTTTGTTGCAAATGACTGTTGAGAACTGGCTGAGTTCAGGGTGATAGCAGAATAGGCACCTTTGGCACCGAGGGATATGCGCTGTGTTTTGACATTTTGAGCTCGGAAGAGATCATTGCTTCTCTCTTTTTCTTTTTCTGCATGTTTGCCATGTAGAGTGTGTTTTGTTGACAATAATGCAATGTAGTTGATATCCTTTTTTTCATTAGCCATTTCTGCCACATGCAGAGAATATTCTACTTTTGATGATCAGCGTGTGTTAAACCCCCCTCTAAACATCTAACAGCTTCTGTGTCTCTGCTCCTTTAAGATGAGAGAGTGAGGCTTTGATTTCTCCCATCTTTGTGTCACAATGACTGGCATGCTTTTTGACAGGTGGAGTTAAAACACCGAAAATTGTGGATGAAAATTCGTCAGGCTCAATCTCTTGCCCTGGGCTGTAGGCACCGGAGACAGAAGCCCACCGCTTTGTGTCAAATGTTTATCAAAGGGGCTGATTAGATTGCTGTGTTCAGAGTAACCGTCCAACACCATAAAAAGATGAAGTCTCTGCCACACCGTGGCAAATGTATCCTTATACGTGGAATAAATCAGGGGATACAGAGGTGCCAGCAGAACCTTCTGACCAGCCAGTTGTAAGGGATACTAGAATATCATATGCCCTTTGTTGTCATACAAAAAAGAGAGGCACTGGACCTGAGATCTTTTGTTGTTCTCACTTTCCTCTGTCTTTCTGTTTGTTCATTCTCTCTCTCTCTCTCTCTCTCTCTCTCTCTCTCTCTCTCTCTCTCTCTCTCTCTCTCTCTCTCTCTCTCTCTCTCTCTCTCTCTCTCTCTTCCCCCCCCCCCATTGCTGGAGGAAATAAACCTGGCCCCCTTTGCTGAGGCTTGGCCAGCTTCCCCTGGCCATTCCTCTCTGTTTTGTTTCAAAAGGGCAAGGCTCTCCAGCCGGAGCTGTTTGCCCTGCAGTGGCATGCCAGGGGCGATGCTTGCCTCAGCTGTTACATCACCGGGGGACCGGCCTAACGTCTCCTGACTGCACTTAGCTGTGTTCCTCTGATACGGTCATATCACATCAGGCCCGGGCACATGTGACGTCGCATCCCTTTTACTAACTTTAAGCAGTTTGTCGCTGTCTATGTTCGCTCTGCTTTCATCTGCCTTTTTCGAGTGGTGTTTATGATTTGTTGCGATTTTTCTGCCAGCGAAGCCTGCCTTATGTTTGTGTGGGATAATAGGGGCCTATTACAAGCTCTTTCCAATCCGGACAGTGTTTCCCCTACAGTAGAGAACTAGGCCTCTCCCCCTGTTTTTATTCATCCTTACCCCTTGCATTTGAATTTCCAGATAATAGGCTTTGACTTCTGGCTGCACGTTTATAGGTCTTTTCATGTTATCAGCTTAGCTCATAGCGTGGAGCTGAAGAACACAGACTCCTAGTGACAGGCCAGCCAGTCAGCAAGGCGAGCCTGTCAGGATCTCTCATACACTAATGATTTCCCTTTAGTCTATTTTCTGTCTCATTGGCCGTTTCCTTCAAAAACAAAATTGCTCATTTAAATTCTCATGCCTGGGGCATTTTGGTCTTCAAATATTGTTGGAAAGTGAAAGGATTAGGCAAAATATGCTTTTTTAAAATGTTAATATATTTTCTGGTTCACTTTCTCCTCCGAGGCCAATTAGAGAATTTCTGCTGGCTGCATTAATGTCAAACTGACATCCCCAGCTATAATTACACTGTGCTTGAAACCTAACTTTCACTTGTGGGTAGATGACTGTGCCTCGCAGTGACACACAGACTCACTCTGCCAGCTTTTTGATCATTTAATCATTGCTTGCTTTCTCTCACCCCCCCCTTCCCCCCCACCACCACCACCACCTCCTTTTTTGCTCACTGATGATTTCACCTTTATTCTCGGTTGCAAAATGCAGTGTAGCTTTTGATTATTCACAGTTGTATTTTGCGTAGGAGTTCATTAGTGACATCATCGCTCTGCCGCGTTTTCCCGCACGCGAGGAGAATAGGACGGTCCCTTCAGGTGCAGCTACCATATGTACATTGTTTACTCGCTTGATTCACAATTTACACTGTGTTGTTTGTGTTTTTTACGGCACATGGAGCGAGCGAGCGCCCTGTCAGGAGTGGAGGGACGAGGGGGACTGTGTGGCGCTGAAGCGCCGTGGCATGCCCCCTGCCAATCCCCCTCCTCCTTGTGCTGGAGTTCTGTGTCAAGACTGGGGAGACAGTTAATGATGGTTAATGCGTTTCTCCATGAATATGAATGATTCCACAAAGTGCTTCTGAAACGGTGTGGCAGGTTCCACTAGTCCAGTGTTTCTCTACCTTTTTCACTTCAAGGATTCCCAGTTTGATGTGCATTAGACCACGGACGTCCATTCGATATGATTCAGATTGTTTTTAGTTTTTTTTTATCTCTGGGACCCCAATCTGCACTGTAAAATCGGCAGTGTTAATTTAACTCTGAATGTGTACACATTTCCCCGTGTACACGTTCAGAGTTACACTGCAGTAAGGGTCCACTTGCTTCCAAACTAGCAATCATTTAGCTGGGGACCCAAAAAACATTAAAAAAAACTTTAAAAGAAAATAGCAACAGGGTGGCCAGTGATATCTTTATTTTGATCGCCATCTTTTGACTTTTCCATCTTCCTTGATCTTCCACATGAGCTTGTAGATCCGCTATTTCCATAACTTTTGCTGTTATAGGGCTTAAGTGGTTAATTTTACTCTGAAAGTGTTAACACTTTACCTGTAGAATCCTTGTACCAAGGTATTAATATATACAATATAACGGTGTATTAAAATGAATATCATAGAATTATGTTATTTGCTGAAAATTGGGCAGTAAAATGAATCTGCCAAAAATATGGAATGTGTGTGAACAGACAATAAGTAAGACTGATTAGTGAGATGAATGCTTCGTATGAATGAAATAGCACATGGCAACTTAGATATCTGTTTTCCATCTGAAAATACACATGGCACTGACATTTCCTGTGTGCGTGTGCATGTGGTGTAGTGTAGCATTTATCTGCATGTTCATCATTTGTATGTGGATGTTGGAAGACACAGTGTAACACTGTTGGAGCTTATGATTACATTACAGTGTATTATTGTAATGTATGTTAACACAGAACATATGACCCAGCCTGGATTACATGTGTATACTATACACACACTATTAAACCCAATGCCTCACCAGCAATTTGATGCTTGGAGTAGGATAAAACAAAACAGGATGCTACTGTATTGCTGTTTTGTGTTTTGTCACACTAAGATGACAAAACATGTATGGGAGATACACCCCTCCCATTTACCCTCCCAACAGCTTGTCAGTTGCGATGCCAGTGTAGGTAATATAACCCAGGGGTTGTTTTGAAATGTCATTAACCTACAGTTTGTTTTGGACAATATCAATCTGCTATACAGTTATCTGCTATCGTTGGCTCCGGGAAAAAAGGAAGAATCCACAGTCAGACAAAAGTGCATGTGAGCCTCCTCAGCTATTCTTACTGTCCACTGGCTACCCCCCCCCCCCCTCCCCTCCGTCTTGCTTCCATGGTTCCCCCCTCCCCTAACTCTGTGTTTGCGTTGTTTTACCCTTTTGGTTGGACTTTCAGGTAATAGGAAATGGCACTGACCCCTTCTTATCCCCCCGATTACCTTCGTGAAGCGTGAATGGGGTATGGAATCACACGTCAGGAGACGGAGTTGTAATTATTTTTGTGATGCCATCAGCATGGATCAATCACTCGGGGAGGCTGCTAGTGGAACGCCGCTCGCAGCCATGGAAGGCGGCCAGTAGCGACCTCCTTTGACTGACAGCTCCGGTAATTTAGTGATTGCACGGACCCCTCCGACTGTTATAACAACCTTGTCAGGGCCAGTCTGTGGAAGGAGTGCACTTAAATCAATGTGTTCTCCACTCCTTGGGCATTTTTCGATCATGTACCTCAGGTAGAATGTACTGTGGTGGGGAGGGACAGGAGGGCTTACGCAGAGGGAAAAGAACAGAGCCCTTCTGTCTTTTGATGGCGGTGACGGAGCCCTTCCTGAAATAATTTCCAAGGCTAATGGCGGCACAGCAGCAAATAGCACTGTTTTACATGCATCTGGAACATGGAAAGATGAGACAAAATATATTCAGACAAAATACATTACAAAATATATTCAGACATAACACACATTTTGGGATGTTTTTTTGTTCTTATTTTATTCTTTCATTCTCGTGGTAGATTAAAATGTGCAAATCCTCAGTGCGCCTACTCCCTGTTAAATAAAGGTACCAAAAAAAGTGTTCATGAGACTCATGCCTACAACTGTATTTCTTTTGTGTTTTATGATCTTTTCAATTGTTAGTCATAAATGAATTTCTACCTGCATTTCAAATTAAACTTGAATGTCACACGTTTTATTGCTGAATAAACTCAGGGGATTTAGATAATATGCAATATTGGCATCTTGAAAGGAACCATTGTAAATGTCACATTGGCATGCACTTAGAGTAGCAACCTTGATTCCAAAGCTTTTAAGATGTGATTTACTTTGAAGATTTGATTTACATCACATTTTTGCCTTAACCATCATGCTGAAATGGATGTTATATACATTTGGTAAAAGACATTTTTGCCATGTGTGCTTGTAATGTCACTAATATCTTTGTAAAGAATGGTAATAGATGGTGTGGATATCTCCTAACTGCCATGCCTGGAATATCCATTATGTTGAGTTTTTGCAAGTGAACATATGATTCATTGTAATTAGCGGGAAAGAATGAACAATGTACACTGTAAAAAAGAAAACATATATATACATCGTTACACACACACACACACACACACACACACACACACACACACACACACACACACACACACACACACACACACACACACACACACACACACACACACACACATAGTCAATATTTCATTGTTTGCCATCAGGAATTACAAAGTCCAGTTAGGTGAATAAATGCAACATACACAACCACAAGTTGGCCACAGTTTGATTAGTTAATTAAATATTTTGTGTGGATCATCTATAGCGTCTCAAAAACAATGTAAAGACTTAAGGGGGGTCCTTCATATTGGGATGGTGACATGGTTTTCAAAGCAGTGTGCGTAGGTTTGTGAGCGGCCATTCTCGCCACTGTTCTAGACCATATAATTGAATATTGTTGCTGTCGGTCAGTAACCTTGTATCTCCATATTTCAGCTTTTTGTCTTTTTTGGTAAATTAATGGCCTACTTTGTTATATCACACGAACGTAACAAAAATAACCAATCTACAAGCTCACCAAGCGTCGCATTGACGCGTGGTGAGCTTGTATCTGCTATTTTGCTATTTAAAGAAGAATATATATATATTTTGAATATAGATGAAAAAATAGTGAAAGTGGTTAAGTCTGTCTGTGGGATTAAACCAATGAAAATAAAATATTACAAAAGCTTGTGACTAAATAATAACTACATTGGATTCATTGGAACACAGGTTCCTTTTCTTTTTGTAATGAAAAGTCACAGCTTTTAACATACAAGGTTTCCATCCGACATCGACGATAGATCGAATGGTTTCCCCAGACTTATCAGTTGGCTGAGATCTCTGATCATCTGGCTACGCGAGACGAGTGGCAGTGATCACTTTGTTTCTGTAACCAAAACAATGCAGTTGCAACAAATAAAAACGACATGTTACAGTTTTTACAAGCATTATAATAAAGTATAGATTATGTATTGAGTAAGCAGAAATAACCTGTTTCCAAATCCAATGATGTCCAATGTCAAATGTATATGATGTCCACATTAGAAGATTGTGTAAGACATACACAAGTATATCTGCACATTTATTTAACCGAGTTGACCACATGACCCCTACCGTCCCTATTCTGGGGCAAACATTTGGTGAAAATTGCCGGTCCACAAGCTCAGCACGTCGCAACGTGACGTAAGGTTGAACCGATTGGCGTGAAACTTTGCACGTACACTCCCGGCACTACAACAGCCCACTTTACGTTTTGGCCTATAACTCTTGAACCAGTCGTATGTCAAAACCTTTTTTTCCTGGATTTCTTGGATCATGCAACTCAGCAACTTTCTATAATAGCCATTTGTGATGACATTTTCCGCCATTCTTCTAAACATACTTTTTGCTACTACTCCTACAGATTTATCACATGACCCCACACATTATCTCTGGGGTCATGTGATCAAGATTCAAGAGAGTCAGATTTTTTAGATCCCATTCCAATTGGCTATGACTGCCTTCCAAAATGTGTGGGCCCTGGATCGGCAACCCGGCCTGTGCTCTGGGGAGCACACTTTTATAGTTTTATCAATTGTTGATTAACTTAGCCCACTATTATTACTCTGTTACATTGAATATGTGTAAGGGAGGTACAAGCCCTTGAAGATATATTGTGCCTGACCATTGCTGTCTCTCACCTAAAAGTAACTCAAATCAAACTAGAAAAAGTGCTCCTCAGAGCACAGGTCTCCGCCAGGTCAGGCACGTTATTGTGGCCTCCTGGTGGCACTATAATAGGCCAATGTGAAAAGGGTGCCATTTATTCTTAGGCCTTTCACGGCAATCGGACACTGCATTCTTGATTTGAGGCATTTTGTTCCAAAAATGTGTTTTGCTAAATTAGACCTGCTGGTGGCGCTATAACAGGCCAATGTGAAATGGGTGGCATTTCTTCCTCGGCCTAGTGTGAAATTTCACGGAAATCCCAAGCTACGTGCATAATATGAGGCATTTTGTTCAAAACGGACCAATCTTGCAAACTTTGGAAGCCAACCTTAGGCAATGAGGATGGAATATGGGAAATCGGACAGATCCGTGTTGATCACATGACTATAGAGATACTGTGTACCGATTTGCATGACGTTTGGATTAAATCTGTAGGAGTAATATCAAAAAATGGGTTTTGCACAAATCGGCCTCCTGGTGGCGCTATAACAGGCCCATGTGAAAGATTTGGGGCAGAGGTTCTGAATTGGCATCTACGGAGTGTGTGTGCACCAGACGGACGGACGGACGCGGACGGACAGGGGGTAAAACATACTCTCTCGCCATGCCTTTCGGCCTGGCTAGCACAGGTCTTCGCCAGGTCAGGTTGCAAAATCGGCCTCCTGGTGGTGCTAAAACAGGCATGTGTGAACTTTCAGCAATCGGACACAGCATGCATGATTTGAGGCATTTTGTTCAAAACATGCCACTCCTGCAAACTTTAGATGCCAATCCTAGCCAATCAGGATTGAATATGAAAAATCTGACAGATCCATCTTGATCACATGACTAAAGAGATAATGTGCCGATTCGTGTGATGTTTGGACAAAATCATATAAAGTAATATAGGTAAAAACGTGAATCAGCCTGTTATAGCGCCACCATGAGGCTGATGTAGAGTGGCATTTCTTCCTTGGCCTAGTGAGAATGTGCGTGCAAAGTTGCAAAGTTTCATGGCAATCACACGCTGCGTTCATGATTTGAAGCATTTTGTTCATTTTGACCACTCCTGCAAACTTTGGAAGCCAATCATAGCCAATCAGGATGGAATATGAAAAATCGGACAGATCCGTGTTGATCACATGACTATAGAGATACTTTGTACCGATTTATGTGATGTTTGGACAAAATCTGTAGAAGTAATATCGAAAAGAATTGTTTTGCAAAAATCGGCCTCCTGGTGGCGCTATAACAGGCCGATCTGAAGACTTTGGGCAGAGGATCTGCTCTGACATGGCTGCCGGAGATTAGCCGTTCACAGACGGACGAATAGGGGAGGGGGCAAAACATAGTCTCGGCCACGCCTTCGGCCTGGCGGAGACAACCAGAGATCATCGGAACATTATAATTATGTATCTCAAGGTACTGAATGTATTAGTCAGTGTTGATTTCGGGTGAGGTTCAATTAAGTTACAGTGAGTACATATGGGGGGGGGGGGTATATCTGTTAAACCCTGTAATATAGGGTATAGTACATTATACTTCGTTGACCAGGGTTCCCCAGGGGTCTGTACTTGGCCCCCTCCATTTTGTCGTCTATGTACATTTTCTTTGACAAAAATAGCCGATCTACAAACTCACAACGTGTTGCGTTAAGACGTGTTGTAAGCTTGTAGATTATTGTCCAATGTTCACCTATTATGACGACATGCCCAGCATAGGGACGCTAGGGTTCATGTGGTTAACTGGGAGTACACTTGAGGTTCTTGGAAGTGGCCTGTTACTTCACCTTGAGTGTTGCAGTGCCACATTTTCAGGACTGAATTGTTTAGTTGCAGATATAATTAATCAGTGACCTTAGTTTGGGAGATGAGTCTGAAAGTCTGTGCAAGATTAGTAAACTTTGTCAAAACAAAAAAACAAACAAAAAAACATGTACTTAATGAAAACATTGTATTATGTGTCTCTAGCATGTCCTGGGTGCTTAATGGTATTTCCAAGGTGGAGTGAACACTCATTGTTGTGTGTCTAATGCTTGCTAGACCCTCCATTGCTCTTTCCCCATCCCTCTGGGACATGGGCAAGATAAATAATACAAATGTCTATAGCACATGATACTACATATTTAGCATTTTAACTTAGCCAATTAAAGCAGTGTTTTTGATATGTATACGGCCACAGACGCCCATCTGAAAATAACTTGTGCCAAGGACCCCATACAGGATAATGTGTTGTTAAAATGCTTCCAAAATGCTTCACATTTTTTCAAGATTGTTTGAAAATGGCAGATCTACAAGCTCGCCACTGAATAGATTAGGGCTACATTCTATTTTATGACTGTCTCGAAACTCAAGTCAGAAACCTTGATGAATGCCAACTCATCATACCAAAATAATAATTAATGAAATTAAATTAAATTAATTGCACTTAAATTTTATACTTGCAAAATACTTTCTCCTAAAACAGAAGCAAATCCTGTGTACAACTAAAACCTAATATAAAGGTTTTGCAGCTTCACAGTAATGTGAAGTACCCCTGACCAGCAGTAAAGACTCACCAGTGACCGTCCATCAGATTGCTGAGTGGCCGCCACAGACCAACGGTGGACGCGCCACTGCTTTAGTCATGGTCACGCCTTCCTAAAATGAGAAATCCATATGCTATCTGTCTAGATTATCCATATGCTATCTGTCTAGATTATGGCACCATTCATGATAGTAATGTTTAATATACTATTAGATTAATACTTAATCACATAATAGCATTGTGTATTTCCATTTAAAAAGTTCATGGTAAATAAGCGGCAATGGACAGATATATATCCTTAGTGTTAATTAGACTCGGAGAGTGTAAAACATGTAGTCCAAAATGGACCCACAAGGGTCCATAACTTTTGGAATGTGGAAATTGACTGAAATTTACCTTTCCAGTTCAAGTGTAAAAATGTACCCAAATGGACCATTACTGGTCTATATGGGTCCATTTATACACTGTCAGAGTTAAATGAACACTGAGGATCTAATACTGTGTCATCATCACCTCATGAATGTGAGCCTGGAAGAGACAGGTTTTAAAACATGAAGTCTTGTAAATCCTTCGGTATGCAAAGTAGCAGCTTCCTTCTTGCAAACTATTATCAGGCAGAAACGGGGTTGGGAAGATTTTTTAAAATATAACCCATTACTGATCTATTAACAATTGCACTTGGTTTCTTGAACTCGTTTCAATATTTTCAAATTGCTTTGTCTCCTAAATCAAAGTATGATATAAATTGAGTCTATCTGCCATGTGTCTATAATCTCAGAAATGCTCTTTCCCTTAAGTCCAAGTCCTATTTCTTTGCAGTTCCTCGCTGAGATGACCATTTCCAGTGTTCTCCAAAACCGGGTGGAAATGATTGTAAAATATCACAAATGTGCAACTGTTGTATCAATTTCTTTGAGCAATCAAGAATTAATTTGTATTGAAACATTATGTAGCACACATACTGGCTACTTTTGATACATTTTATTTCACTGTATAATGATTTCAGTCCCATCACTTATCTTGAACCTTGGAGAGGAGATACTTTACTAAGATAGAGGCAGGTAGGTGACAAATGTCATATTTCAGCATTGCAAAGTTCACAACACTGCCCCTTTCTACACTGGCTTGAAATGTACAAGCATAATTTCCAACGGCTTCTGCCAAGAAATGTTAAACAGAACACCACAGAGAGTAAAACTTATTTCCAATATTACGACCCAAAAGTGGGATTAGATTTTATAATATTTCAATGGCATGATGTCAACAATTTTGTAGAGCTTTTATAGGTTTTATTCAGTGTAAAATCTTCTGTGAAGTTGAAGGTGAAAATACATGACGTAGTATTTCAAACTGAACAGTTGTCCTACTGAATGCTGGTTGGCCCGTAGCATATGGGCAGTGGTGTTCAAAGTGGGATCTGGGGACTTCCAGGAGTCCTTGAGGGGGCTCCAGGAGGTCCCCAGCCAAATGAATATATCATTATAATTCAATTCACTTTAAATGATTACAAGCAATTGCTGACTTCTATCAATTACCTATATATGTTTGAATCTAATTCTCATGTAACCTATATGACATTTACAAACACAATCATATTTTGATATCAGGATCATTTTAAATGGGAGGCCATGGCCTGCCCTATAGCCTAATGAAAGTTAACTTCACATGACCTTAATGAGGTAATTGGAAATGAAAGTGGTGGAATCTAATTCCAATTGACACTCAAATTATACTAAGATCCCCAGACCGTTAGTGTATAGTATAATGTTTGTGTAATAATAGTATATGTTAAAAAGATAAAGTAGATCAATACAATTGGATTTATGTTTCAGATATGACACTGCCAACCAATTATTATTCTACCTGTGTGGTAGATCCACCACTACACCTGCACCTGCTAATGATGTAAAACTTGCTTTTCTTGAATGGGCTGCAGCCTCAGATTAGGTAGAACCGTATATGGCATCATGTCATATCATAGAATAGGCTTATTAGGTGGGTCCACGTCCACCCCTAACACAACGGTCCAAGCTTTATCTTCGACGAGACCTGCGTATTTAAAGTGAATGACATGTGTGGGTTATATATCAGTGGTTCTCAACCTGTGGGTCGGGTCTCCCAGGGATGTCCCCACATGATTTTTGGAGGGTCCCCAGATGATCGTGAAGTGACAATTTAAGGACTTTTAAGACCTTTTGAAAACCTCAAGAAAAGAAAGATGCCAAATACTGCATCAAAAGTAATCAACAAACTATATAAAACGTTTGCCAAATTGTCAAATAATATAAGAGAGGCCAAAATTGTGGAAATAGCCGATCTACAAGCTCACAACATTGTGAGCTTGTAGATCTGCTACTTTCACTATTAATCTGTGGAACGAAGTCAAACAAAATTGGGGTCCCCAGTTCAAATATGATTATTTTGGGGGGTCGCGGCCTGAAAACGTTGCATATCGTTATAAACGCTACAGCTGTCAAAGGCCGCTATCGGCGAGGTGACAAGTTTTCACGTAAAGCCGCATGAGAATCAATGTGCCAAATAACCACATCTGTCCGACCCCTAACTGTCTGGGGATAATAAGATGATAGCAGGTTGTAGCACCGAATGACTTCCCGAGGCGCCTTAAATCTAATAAAGCGATTGATTGTTTCTGTTTGACTGGACGCTCTCCTCAACGCACTGGCTGCACTGACAGGTTCAACCATCTTTTGTGATTGGTAAGGCTTTTGGAGGGAAGCCGGTGTATATAAATGGGCCTGAATTACACTGTTAATGGATTATTAGGCCTGCCCGTTGCCAGGCTTTGTGAGCTTGTAGATCGTCTATTTTCAAAATGTTTGCCTCGTTCTTATATTATTTGATAATTTGGCCAATGTTTTACCCGTTTTTATTGCATAGTTTGTTGATTACTTTTGATGCTGTAATGGTATATTTTCTTTTCTTTCATTTTTTTTAAGGTATTAAAAAGGTCTTAAAAGTCCTTAAATTGCCATTTCACTGTCATCTGGGACCCCCCCCCCCTCCCCCCCAAACAACAAAAAAATCAGGTGGGGACCCCCTGGGGGTCTCGACCCACAGGCTGAGAACCACTGTTTTGATATGTCTATGCCTATGTTTAGAGAGTAGCCTAGTAGTGGGGATGTAACGTCGATTAATATCAAATGTATATAGGCCTACATTTTGAAGTAATTATCTATTCTATAGGTTGTTTCTAAGAGTTTAATTGATGTCACCCATAAAGAATAACTTTGAACCGTCCTGGACTCAGTTACCTGACCATATTGGCCCAGTGAAATGTAGCGCATCATAAGCTCTGGCCTTACTTTGTCGCCGCCTGGTGATGAAATGTTGCCTATATCAAACACAAAAGAGATGGCATATGCTCTGAGAATGATTTGCACATAGCCGCTGATCGACTATAATGTAATCAATACATTTTATGGGAGTCAAATTTGTTTGGCATAATAAATAAATAAATTACGTTGATTGGATGTAGGCATAATTTTGATAAGGAACAATTGTGAACAGATCTTGCTTAAATAATATAGTGCTAACATTCTAGTCTATGTCGTGTTTAATAATCATACCAAAAAAAGCAATAACTAAACAGTAGAATATTGGACTATACTCTAAATCTTAAAGGTGCTTCTTGATGCCAATTCTGTCCTACTTAATATACATTTGATCTGTCAGTTCATCTCTCCGCAGGAATATGTTCAAGCCCCGACGCGCACCTGACACAAGTGATTTCGCGAGTGATGCATATGATGACTATTCAATTAAATTGCTAAGGTAATATTTTGTTCAAACTGTGTTAAGTATTTCCTTGTAATAGTCTTAGGCTATCAATATTTGTCAAGATCTTTCGCTTGTAGAGCAAGAGCAACGACCAATTAAATCAGTTAACAGTAAATAGCCTATAAAAATGAGACATATTCTTAAATCTGTTCATTTGTTATGAGACATTATTTTCTCTTTCTCCTTTTATCTTTTTTAACAAACGAATAATTATATTGAAAAACCAAACAACAAACCTATATGTCTTCTTCAGCAGACCGGCATCCTCACCATCATCATCATTATCAACCTAGTGGAAGGAAATAACGCAAAGTGCAAGAAGAAAACACGTACGGTCTGTTCTGTTTATGTCCTCAAACTCATGAAAAGTGCATGTGCTCAATGCCCATCAGCTAGAATAAGCATCTGAAGAGTCAGACACGTGTCCGCCAGTCAGTGTGAAGCACGGATGTCTGTCTTCTGCCAGAACACGCATTCAAATCAACTAAACCAGGGGTCTTCAACGTTTTTTTCAGGCCAAGCCAAGGACCCCCTAGCTGAGAGAGAGAGATGAAGCAGGGACCCCCTCTATATTGTATAAAATTGTGTTTCAGATAATACTTTTTTTTTTTACCTGGTCTGCTCTTTTTTCCCTCTACAGTCTTTGCCAAAAATAGCAGATCTACAAGCTCACAGTGTGAGGCGTTGTGAGCTTGTAGATCTGCTATTTTTGGCTAAAGTTCTCCTCAGAAAATGGATGCTAGGGTTCAAGTGGTTAATGCAAAAAAAATCATATCACACAAAGATTTGGCGGCCCCCCTGTAGTAACACTGAGGATGCCCTAGGGGCCCCGGACCCCCTGGTGAAGACCCTTGAACTAAACTTTAACATATTATATTATTTTGGGCATCTCGTCATTATTATAGGCGAGCATTTAGGCCTAGGACAGGTGTAAAATGAAGAAGAAAATTTTCAGACAAAAGTTTAGAAAATGGTGAAAATAGCAGAGCTACAAGTTCACAATGCAAGCAGTGATGCAAGCTGTGAGCTTGTAGATCGTCTATTTTCGCCACGCGACACTGTCGTATGACGACGTATAAAATAGGTTTAAGTTTTTTTTTTTAAAGTGCCGAAATTCTAATATATTCGAACGCTCATTATCACCTCATAATTACTTTACTAATTAGGATGACATGGTTATTAACATGCGCTGTCATGGCAGACACCACTCCTCCCAGCAGATATATAATAGCTCAGATGCATATATCTAATCACTGTAAAGACAATTGCACCTGGTTGTCAATATTACAGAATTACCATCACTTTACAAGCGTTTTGAAAATTAATACAATTAGAATGAGAATCATATGGGGAAAAAAAACAACAGGAAATGTGATGCAGTAAATGGCAACACGGTTAAAACTCCCATTTAACTATCATGCACAGATTCGAATTTGAACGAAAAATAGCAACATATATAGAAGATTCACAGTAGGAGCAAATAAAATTGATGTAGCGAATAAGAAAAACAAACTAATAATAAATAAATACAAATCTCATAGTTCTTCCTACCATGTTGCTGGTACTGCAGTTTTGCCATTTTGATAACTAAAATCTTTCAAAAATAAATTAAAGACGAGCTGTAGAACTAATTTGACTGTTCCTGAAGTTTCCTCTATTAAAAGTCTCACGCACAAAAAAAAGGAAACAAAAACAAAACAAAAAAACATAGCCTTTATCATTTACATTTAATATTTCTAATGAAAGCCGGTGTTCAGTGCATGGCCTTAAAGCACATGCATGTTTTAAAGGAGCTATACATGCTTTCAACGGGGTGGCTTGAATTTGTGGAGATAAAGAAACAACTCCCTGATTGGTGAGGTGCCGGAGCCGTCACGTTGCAGCCAATGACAGCGGGGGGAGAGAGTGTTATGATAAAGGAGAAAATATTAATTCCCCCTCTCCGCCGTAGGGCCGTGACGTCAGGATAGGAAGTCATTGTAGAAGCAACACTGGGACGTTTACAAGCAAAGAGGAGCGTGATGTTGAGGAGTTATTATCCCTGAGAATCTCTCTACGCCTCAACTTTAACACAGAGAATCTCTCTACGCCTCAACTTTAACACAAAGTTCAATATCCAAAACAAAAGGACGTGGACTAACACTGACTCACTTTGCTTTGGCTCATTTTCACTGAATGTAACACAGCATCTTGGACCACCAGGCGACCTGCACTGTTTGCAAACGTGGATTTCGTTTACTTTCCCCAAGATTGTTTATTTTTTATTTTATTTTAAATCTACTGTTCGTTTTACTTTTACGCGTTGAGTTTTCTTGTTCTCCATTAAGCCATTGGACAGTTTAAATCGTTGCAAAAGGAGGAAGACACGCGCTTCTCGGTGATGTTATGAAGACCTAACTCACTCCTTTCTATAATATGGAAGGATCCAGCGGGTCAAATTTCGGAATAGACACTATTTTATCGAGCGCGTCCTCTGGCAACAACCCCGTGCTGATGAACGGAGACTTTCGTCTCGGCGACAGCAGGACAGCGGATTTCATCAGGAGCCAGGCCACCCCGTCACCGTCATGCTCGGAGATAGACACTGTGGGAACGGCCCCCTCATCCCCCATCTCGGTCACCATGGAGCACCCCGATCCGCATCTGGTCCCAGACAGCCTTCAGCATCATCACCACCATCACCACCACAACAACAACCAGCCGCAAAGTTTGCCGCTGTCGCCTCAGCATCAGCAGCAACCGCTAGCCGGGGCCGGCTGTGCCCCGAGGACTGCCACCTCTTCGTTTCTCATCAAAGACATTTTGGGCGACAGCAAACCGCTGGCAGCCTGTGCCCCGTACAGCACTAGCGTGTCCTCGCCCCACCACACACCGAAACCAGAAAGTGCCACGGCTCCGGACGGGTTCAGGCCCAAGTTGGAACAAGACGAGAACAGAAGCAAATCGGACAGAAGAGATCATGACATTCAGAGTGAAATGAAATGCAATAGCATGGGTGAGTGCACGTACATTAAATATGTTTTGTATCCAGATATATAGGGATGGAAGTGGTTAAACATATATTTTTATCCAGATAAAAATGTAGATATCCATGATAAAATATATGTTTGGAAGTGGATACGTTTTCAAAATGGGCCTGTTACAGATTAAAATAAGATCAATTATATGGGAGTATATTTTTTAAATATCGGAAATCAAATTAGGCTATGGCTTAAATACCAAAACAACATAATTTAAAAACAACAATTTAATAATAATATGAATAATAATAATATCAATAACAATAATATTAACGGTGATAATAATAATAATAGCCCTTTGTCTTAATTTCAGATCTCTTTTATTAGCATAATAGAGCTGAAAACAGATGTAAGCCTGGTGATTTTCCCCGCACGCAGGCCTCCCTAGTGGGTCAATTAGAGAGATTATTGTTCTACCTAGAGGGGGGATCATGGCGCGCTGAAAAACAGCTACAAATAGAGATGGATTGACATATCGATTTCCCGTTATCTGGAGGGAGAAAAAAACTTTAGGTGACAAATACTGCCCACATTTATTGTATTGCCCTTGGTTTGCTTTTACGACACACGTGCCCCAGCACACTTTATTGCACTAAAGGCCAATTTTCTAAGACACTATATATTTTTTTTCTAATTATGTAGGATCATGCCTTATAATATGATATTCATTTAATATGCAATTTTCTTGCGATTTTTACAACAGAGAAACAATAACTATTGTTTAGTGCAGGGGTCTTCAACAGGGGGTCCGGGACCTGGTCCTGAGAGCTACTATAGGGCGTCCGCCAAATATTTTTTTACATCAACCACTTGAACCTAGAATTCGTTTTCTGAGTTGAACATTGACCAAAAATAGCAGATCTACAAGCTCACAGCTGCAAAGAGGTGTAGGTGTAGAGGGAAAAAATAGCAGACCAAAAGAAAAAAAGTTTAATCTGAAACACCATTTTATACAATATAGAGGGGGTCCCTGCTTCATCTCTCTCTCAGCTAGGGGGTCCATGGCCTGGAAACACGTTGAAGACCCCTGGTTTAGTGCTTGATCTATCTCATGTTCTAACTATATTATATAAGCCATTATTATGAATTGCACGAATGAACAAAAACAGTATACTGATCTGCGTGTGTTCCTTCCACTATGGGACTACAGAAGAGGGTGATCGAGAGATCTCCAGCAGCAGAGACAGTCCTAACCCTGGTGTAGGACGCTCGAAAAAACCCCGCAAAGCGCGGACGGCCTTTTCTGACCACCAACTCAACCAGCTCGAACGAAGCTTCGAGCGGCAGAAATACCTCAGCGTGCAGGACCGCATGGACCTGGCCGCAGCCCTCAACCTGACCGACACACAGGTCAAGACCTGGTACCAGAACAGAAGGTAGGCCTACACGTCTATCTCCTTTTTTATTTGATGTTTTTTACACATTATGGGGATTTAAAAAAGAAACTCATTTAAGACAGTGGTTCTCAAACTTTTTCATGTCAAGGACCCCCACATTTTTTGTTTTGTTTTTGGATGTGGACCCCCTCAAAAATATTTGTGCCAGGATTTTTCAAAAATAGCAGATCTACAAGTGAGCTTGTAGATCTGCTATTTTTGAATAGCCAACGCAAAAATCTAAAATGACAGATGCTTTCCCGGTTTTATTATTATTTAAATATTCTTTTTTATTTATTTACCGATGACTCAATGATGGTGTGTAAATACCAACATATCTGCATATGCAAATTTCATTATGAAAAGTTTAACTATTAAGCCTAAATGAAGAGATCATTGTTTGCTTCGGGTGCCTAAAAATAATTAGGCTACCTAATCAATTAATATACATGTTTTGTGTCCCGGGCATCGCTGATTGAATTTTCCACGAGTTAAACAATTAGGCTAATGTCATATCTGTTCCCACTGATAGCCTCAACCCCCTGGACTCAATTAGATATTAACTGGCCATTCAACAATTAGTTTTTGTCAGTCATCATTATTGTTGCGTTATTGTTATTATTATGCTATTATTGTTCATGTATATAATATATTTCTGTGAGCATCCATTGTTAAAATAATTGCCTGGACCTAAGGAATGAAGAAAACTGAAAAAGAGGACTGCTTTAAATTAAACCTTGGTTAAATTAAATTATTTTTTAGAATCCAAAGAGGTTTATATTTTCTACATCATTTAATGAAGGCGAACTCTACTGTAGTTTAACCAGTGTATGTTTCTTATTCATCTTTTTTGCTTAATTGAACATTAACCATAAATCTGTGCTTCCGATAATTAGGCCATAGCCTTGCTAATTAGGGTGGGGGAGCGTTTGGGGAATTTGCGTTTGCCCAAACCGATTAAATAATTCATTTGTTGTTTTTTTTGTATTTTGATCTGGTCTCAGAACGAAGTGGAAGCGACAGACCGCGGTCGGATTGGAGCTACTGGCAGAAGCCGGGAATTACTCGGCCTTACAGAGAATGTTCCCGTCGCCATATTTCTACCACCCGAGCCTGCTGGGCACCATGGACAGCACGACGGCAGCCGCCGCGGCCGCAGCAATGTACAGCAGTATGTACCGGACTCCACAAGCGCCACATCCTAGTCTCCAGAGGCCTCTTGTCCCCAGGGTACTCATCCATGGCCTTGGGCCGGGGGGGCAACCGGCATTAAACCCACTGGGTAACATCAACATGGTCGGCCCGCGATAATAGCATCATAACCCCGCAAAAAAGACGATGATCAGAAAAAAAAACACTTTGAGCACATGTGATGTGAGTAACTGCGTCGAACCATGGGGCAGGACTTCTCGAAAAGACACTTAAAGACATTTTTACAAGACTTAAAAGGAGGTATTTAATATAGGCCTTTATAACGAACCGGTCCATACAGAACTATAGCTACATTTAAGGCCGTGACATGAAAAAAGGACTGTTCATGTTCTGATTGTCTGTTTGTTTGTCCTTTTGTACAAATACACTTAAACTAGCAAATAAACTTATGAAGTTTATTAGATGGAGACGAACAGAATGAATAAAGAAGGAATGATACTAAAAACATCTGAAACTTCTATGGGATTGTCATTTGTAAACTTTATTTTGGATACATAACACGAGGATCCTCACAATTGGATTCAATCTAACAGAAGCAAAGCTCATTGAACAACAGCATACATTGATCAGGGCTATATTTCCGCAAGCCTTTAACTTAGTTACAGCCCAAATATCAACATATTTCACATGTCGCTGTCCTTTAATTAAAGCAACAAATACTGTTCCTTTTCATGTATTTGACCAAATAGCCGAATAATAACTAGGCTGTAATGACAACTTTATTTCAAATGTTTAAAATTGCTTTACATAATAACTACAGTTTAATGACTAAAGGAGTAAAATATGTATGTTAAGAACAGTTTAAATCTAAACCGAAAATTAACAGCAAACAGTCGTTAGGGTGCTGAAATGAAGCAGTTTATACTTTGGGTTCGTCGAGATGCTGTTGGGACGTCCTGGCTATTATTATTGGGAATGTGTCCTTGGCTTAGCAGCTGTTCTGGGAGCAGACTCAGACCACAGACAGACAATAGCCTACTTTTCCCAGCAAGAGCGATCAGGGGGTTGAGGTCCTCGGATGAAACATGGTACAATGTAGAGATAATCTGCTCACTCTCAATAAACCGGCAGCTGACAGTGAACTTCGAGGACGAAAGTTTTCGAAAAGCTTTACACTTAAATGCTTATATTTGTCAAAAATGTGGTATTCGCACAAGCATACATTAACCGAAACTTAATTCTTTAAGCTTATGCAGTTATTCATATTTCAGTTTGGTTCGGATGGTGAACTATCGGGTGTTTATTCTCCCAGGAACAAAACAATCAACCAGCAGGCTAGCCAACAACGCGGGCCTGTAATTAAAAGACGTTTGGTGTATTTGAGCCTATATGTATAAGCACTTTGCCCTGGAGAATATGGAATGAGGCTCCATGTGAATTCACAGTGGAAGTGCCTCAGGGCACGTTTGTTTGGCTTTCTTTAATTCGTGGACCGTTTGCTGATTTCGCTGTTGTGAAAATCTTGATCGAGACAAGTTGACCTTTGCTGGTCTGTGAAAATGAAAGCAACGCATATATAGCTTACAATGCTTCACAAGTTTATAGAAAAAAATATATAAATAAAATATGTAGCGCCTGCGATGTAGTCTATACATTTTTTTACACAGCTTTTTCCGTATTCGTGTGAAAGACAGTGATGGGTATATATATATATATATTGCTGCATACAGCACTGGAATTTAGTTTGACACATTTTTGTTTAGGCTACTACTTTGTCCAGTTCAAGTTTTTTTATATTTATTTTTAAGGAAAGTGTTTCACCCTAAGCCTAATTTCATTAAACAAATCGGCCATGTATCCCGGTAGGCTACACACACACACACACACACACACACACACACACACACACACACACACAGAGCACGTAGGCCTTATCCTTCAAGAATTAGCCTATGTTAAAAGGTTCGTATCATTTCAAGGTTGCCTTGTTAACTTAATACGGATTACATTATTGTAAGCATCACATACATTTTAACAATTTCAGACTAAACATATGTTTGGGCCACCATAGCCCTATGTGGCTTTTAATAATGTCTCGTTCCAGTCGGCCATTATTATTAAGAACATGTAAATGTAGGCTATTAAGAATCCCTTAATGTCCATCGATTGTCTAACTTTCGGGGCTATAGGATTTCGTTTCAGGATCAGTGCAATCTTTATTTCATTGGTGAGATTGAACATTATTTTTGGTCTGTGTTTAAAAGGATTAGGGAAAGCGAAAGGACGCAGTTAAAGCTTAATTTCTTTTTTTTTTACACAAAATAATAAGACGTTCGTTTGTTCGTAAAATTAAAAACACGACTCGTCTTGGTTTTCCAACCAAGCCAAGGAAATAGAAAATAAAAGACAAACTACCCCAACGGTACACATACTTATTTATTTATTTATTTATTTTTTACCGCAAGTGTGGAATAATATTAGCCTTCCATATTACCCTTACAGCTACTGTCCATTAATGCGCCAGTGCCGACGCGTGTTGTTCATATGCATGACTTCTACAGCATTATTTATTTATCGCTCTCTGCGGGTGGGAGGGGTGGGGTGTGTGTGTGTGTGTGTGTGTGTGTGTGTGTGTGTGTGTGTGTGTGTGTGTGTGTGTGTGTGTGTGTGTGTGTGTGTGTGTGTGTGTGTGTGTGTGTGTGTGTGTGTGTGTGTGTGTGTGTGTGTGTGTGTGTGTGTGTGTGTGTGTGTGTGTGTGGGGGGGGGTGTACGGGCTGTTCCAATTCATTAATAATATTCCAAGCCACACAGCAGCAGTAGGCTACCACATTAATAGGCTAGTAATCTCTCATACTACAGTAAGCCTACCAGCTAATTTAGCCGTTTTTGTCCAATCAGATTACGAATAAATCCACACAAATTTAACATGTAGGCCAGTGGTTCTCAACCGCTTCAGGCCATGACCCCCCAAAATAATCATATTTGAACTGGCGACCCTCAGTTAAATATTGTGAAAATAGCAGATCTACAAGCTCACAAAGCCTGGCATTGCTAGCGTTGTGAGCTTGTTAGGTCAGCTATTTTCAAATGTTTTGCCTCTTTCTTATATTATTTGATAATTTGTCAAATTTGTTAAATGTGTTAAAAATCACCCAAAAAAAATCATGTGGGAATTCCCCTGGGGGTCCCGACCCACAGTTTGAGAACCACTGATAAAGGGTACTGTATAGCTCGCACAAAGCAGTTGAAACGCTTCAGTTAGTTCAAACTGGGCCACGCTGTCGCTGACTATGAGCTAAAGTGGCAGCGTGAGGCTGTGTCACCATGCATGCATTCTGTATTTATGACGGCTTTCTACACCGACCGAATGTTTACAATGCTTAAATGTATTCGTCATTATTGTTTTCAGTAGGCTACATGCTATGACAGACATCTGAATGTCAGACATTTCGGAATAATAGTTTAAACAGGTCTAAATACAAATGCTGTTTAGGCTATTTAATACACAGTCTGATGGCATCCAAGCGTTTCATAATGACTGTCTTCATTTTGACACTGGACTGGGTTGGTAACCTTGACCTTGAACCTATGTCTCAAAATTGGACATATATTTACAACGTTTTGAGGGCAATAATATATAACTGGTTGAAAAGGCCAAATGCAATGAGTTTGATTTAAATGAAGATGATTATGCCTTGCTGCAGAACAGATGGGCCATAGAGAGCGTTTTCTGCTTCTTGTTGCCTCAAGGAAGCTTGTTGGGCTCTTTAATTGCCACATTTTCCAACTGATGTAATGGTGGAGATATCTTTGTCATTACTATAATGAGGTAACACTTGTTCTCAGTGGCCTCTCATTATCACAAGTCTTACGTCACTCTGCACTAAACACTAATTTAACCCCAGCCCCCTCCCTTTCCGAAGTTCTGCTATACAACTTTACATTTCTCTGCATAGCCTAATGTACATTTGTGCTATTCTTTGCTCCCTGGTGTAAAATACATGTAGGCTTGGTGGAGTCAATACCACTGTCTGCAGTTACGAATCCAACTGCACAACAATTTGTAAGCTGACCAATAAAGATAGAAGCCACATATTATGCAAATGTGATAAATTAGATTTGTGTATACACTATTCCTTTTCACCATACCATAGGGATATAGCATGTTTTGGCATATTTGCAGCCTTCATCACGTGCATTGAAAAATGATTTAGTCTTGGCCTAAATTATAGATTATTTTAGTTTCTATTAAAAAAAGGATTTGGGGCAGGATTAAAGCATCACATACCCTCCTTAAATATATATATTTTTATATTTAACCTAAAATATATTGAGGGATACATTCAGATGTATTTTTTACAATTTAGGCATTTAGCAGACACTCTTAATTGAGCGCAATTTACAGCAAGGAAAACACGAGGTAATACATCAAATGCATAGAAATAGTAATAGGATCATAGGTAAACCAAGAACTTATCACCAAACGGTATAATATAAAAACAAATCTTTAATCTGTACATTGAAACTATATTCACTATAGGATGCCAGGTCTACAAATGACCTGGCATCTGTCTGCATAACATGCTATCTAAATTACATTTTAGCCTTTGCACAAGCCTGCAAGGTCGTCAAGGCAAGATTATTTTAGTGCTACAGTATGTACATTTAAACAAAATATGTTAATGCAATGTCCATATAATGTCAAAACTGATGGCTTGTTGAGCTGAAATTCTTAACACCCATGACAAATTGTTGATATGTTACTAAAATTAAGTTAAATGATGAATAATTAATGTTTCATTTGTCATCTGAAAACTATTTCACCAATACGTAGATGCTTGCTTAAATTGTAAAGACATACATTACATGTATGAAACAACTTTTCATACATGTAATATGAGTTGAATTGAAAGTCCTTTTTGAAAGATTCTTTGTTTTGAACACTTTGCTTTATTTACATAGGAGAGTGTACGGGAAGCAGAGAGAGGAGAGTAAAACTTGATGGGAGTTGGATTTGAACTAGGGTCCTCGTGACTCACAAGAAGCAGGTCAGTGCACTAACTGGCTGAGCCACCAGACACCCTGAAAGTACATTTTTAAGGCTTTAGGGGAAATCCATCTCTGCAGATTTATAGGTCCTATTTATGAAATTATTTTCCGTACTCAATGTGTGACAAGGTTAGGTCTCCAACTCAAGGAGGATGCAAACTTGCGTAGCATAAAATGTATTGATAAAGTTTGCTCATATTAAGCCTGTTTTATACTACTACAAGCTCACAACTTGAGACACATTGTGAGCTTCGTCTATTTTTGGTGTGTGACACGGCATGCAACCAAGTATTAATCAGGCCTAAATCTCCTCTCTGGACCTATTCATTCTGACCTGGTTGCATATCGCCTCTAGTTTTTCGTCAGAGGAAATTGGAAAATGCGTTATCAACCGATGTTTGAGTTACATGTGGCATAAGATGACAGAATAATAATACAGAATAACAATTGCGGCTAAAGTGTGTGGCAGTGATGCTGTAGGCAGAAGTAACCATGCTGAACACACTTGTGGAGATGGTGCCTCTAACCTAAGACAGCCATTCATCATCCATTCTGCGTCCATCCCAGAAACATCCAGCTCACAGCCAAGCCCAAACTAGCGTGGTTTGCCTTCGACAGTCCCGCTGAATGATGCCGGAGCTGCGACATATCATAGTTTAAATGGCCTCATCATTTCAGCAAATCCAGCCAGTTTCCCTCTCCCTTTTTGTCAAGTGACAGGACAGCTGATGGCAGAAAAGCTCCGCTACCTTTCAAGTTTCAAACCGGGCGCCGTCACATGCGACCGCACAACGGAGTAGAAAAAAGTCTGTCAGCAGTGATGTCAAAAGCTTCAATTTTTACAGAGCAATTAGGGGTTTCATCACAGCGGAGTGATGTCAAGATTCATTACAGCTCAGCAACAGCTAATTGCTTCAAGGTTAAAGTAACAGATCTGACGGCATTATATTTTAAGTGACAGACTCACATTCTGGTGCTGTTTCATAGAGCACAGCGCTGACATTAGGGAAGTGTGGCTGGGAGGATGGGGGGCTGAGAAGCAATTGAAATTACTGCACATTAGAATGGTGATTGAATAGAACAACAGCATCTCTCTTAGGACTCTGCAGAGATGCTTGTGTATGGGTCTGTATATCTGCACAGAGAAACAAAGGATATATTAACATGCACTTTGCAGAGCATCTATAAGCGTATGCACTCACTTGCTGAACTGTCTCTTGGCAATTTTAAGCACTGACCCCCATATCATGAATAAGGAAGCTAATTTTGGAGAAGACTTCAAACCTACCCAAAGGACTTGGCACACATAAGCAGGTCTGCACCTCTGTCTGATTGTCAAAATATTGAAAGCTGGCAGCACACACATGGCAACAATGAGCAGACAGCTCCTGCATTATCCTGGCGTAAGCTGGCACCTTTGCATTTACACCTATTCCAAATTAAGGAACCAGTTTAAGGAAGAAATTGAACATTTCTGAACTAAATGAATTATAGATCTGGGCGTCCATGCTGGGGAGCTGCTGGAGTCATTTCTTTCAAGTGAGCAGTTTACCCTTGGCTTTTTTCTCCTTTTAAAGTGGAATACCTGATCCTTTGAACTGATTGTTTGTTTAACCGCTGTTGGGAATCAGGAATCCCTGAGGTCTGAGCAAGTGTTGATCTAAGGTTGGATTCGAAATAGCCTAATGAGGAACTCTTTGGATAATTAGTGATAGCTAGAATGCTTGTGGATAATTTGAGTGCTTTGCCACACTGTATGTGGGGGAGGGCGGTGGGTGGGTGGGTGGGTGAGTGTATGTGTGTGTGGTGGGTAGGTGGGTGGGTGGGTGGGGGGGGGGGCAATGATGATGAAAGAACAGAAAGATCAGGGTTAATGAAAATTAGCATGTCAAGTTAGTCCCTACCTCTCTGTGTTTTTTCTCTTCTCTCCTTTGTTCTTCTTAGGGACGCGTTTATTGTTGATGTAACGGAACAATTAGCGGTGCGGTTCATAGTGAGGATATGGTGCTGCTGGGGGATGACTTGCCATTGGAGCTGCAACTCCGTTGTGGTAATTAGAGTCTGCAAGGTGTCTGCTGGCAACCAGGTCCAGCAGGAAATGAGGAGATGGCAGTGGGCCTATGGGGACCCCCACTGTTGGCCATTCACTAGTCAGTGGGAGACCAAAAACAAGAACTGGGCCCAGTTAAGACAATCATACAAGTTTGGGCTGGTCTACGGTAAACCGGTGGTAATTTCTTCGGCTGATATCTTCCCTGGTTCATCCGACGTGACGCGTGTATGAGGATTCTCATCGCTGACTGCTGTCGGTAGTTTGGGATTTATTAGCTCATATCATAAATATTGAGTAGTCATTATTCCAGTGTACAAAGAAACCTTTTGAAGGGCAAACCACATTTCATGTTTAATAAAGCAAAAAGCACAGAACAAAGGCGTGCTCAAAAATAAAACAGAGGAATTGGATTTATTTTACCCCGGATGACAAATGAATCCATTCTTATGGATGCCTATTATGTGATGCTTGTTCAAAATAGAAATAGTATAATTGACTAACCCTCAAGTATTGTGATGATGTCATATAATATTCATAGCAGCAATGAAAAAGAAAATCTAAAACGTGATTCTATTTGTGGCCAATTAGAAGCAGACGTCATTAACTACATGAACCCTAGCGTCCCTATTCAGGGTAATATGGGCTGTCATAATAGGCGAACATCCGTCAAAAATAGCCGATCTACAAGCTCACAATGTGTCACATTGCAACGTGCAGTGAGATTGCTATTTTCAGAGAGAGATTTGGCGGGCACTCGGGTGGAGCAGTGGTAAAGGTCCTGCCCACCACCGCGGAGGTTGTGGGTTCGATTCCACCGTGGTGCATCCGGCTTTGTCGAGCCGAGCGTCTTCTACACAAACACAATTGGCTCGTGTTTAGGGGAGGGAAGTCGGGAGGGGAGAGTGAAAATTGTCACTGCACGTATTCCTACGGGCTGGGGCGGCACCTGTCCGCTGGGATTGTTTAGCGGGAGGAGTAGGACGAAGACTCTAGGGCCCTATTCTGGGCGCCGCCTTACCCATTATCCCTAAACTTCTTTGCCATTTTTTCCTATTTTGAAAAACATTTTCAAATAGTTCAAAAAGCCGATCTACAAGCTCACAACCTGTCGATGTAGATCGGCTAGTTGAACTATTTGAAAATGTTTTTCAAAATAGGAAAAAATGGCAAAGAAGTTTAGGGATAATGGGTAAGGCGGCGCCCAGAATAGGGCCGTATCCTCCCGGTGGAGGCTCCTCACTGGCAGATGAGGCAGTAGGTAGCCTCGTTCCCAGCCTTTACTCATCTGCGAAGAGAAAAGCCTGGTCATGACCTAATGCAGGGATTGTCTATAGGGGCGGGGCTTCCGTCGGCCATATTTCCCCCAGAAACAATATTTTTCGACCAATCACAAACACTCGTTTCATTCACGGAGAATGTAAACAGATTTGTAAAGCGTCAACTTCATTTCCTTGGGCGGTACTTCCGCCAAATTCCGGTACTTCGACTCAGACACTCTTAGACACTCAACAGCAACAGCACAACAACAGTGACAACACAGAAATGCGTGTGGGGAGGCATAATGACTAAATTTGGTAAAAAGCAACAACAACAAAAATGTGGGTTAAAAGCAACACAATTCTTTCTACTACAAAAACTAAAAAGATAAGAGATTTGGTGTAGAGGGAAGAAAGGAGGGGTCAAAGTAGGGGACACTGGTCAGCGAAGTATATAGGGTTTGAGTGGTTCATTCTCCCTCACTTGTGTGTTTTTTGTTTTGAATTATTCTACAAGAAATTAGAAGTAAATGGCACTTGCTGCAGGGGGGGTGTTTGTGTTGTGGCAGAGTTAATTGCCTTTAAAAAAAAGAAAGGCCGTCCCTGGATCGACTTTGTGAAGAGTGACGAAGCCGGGTTATTAAGAGCACTGGAAGTGTGAAGAAATGGACCGATAGGAGGTTTGCAGGTACCTGTGAGGTACAAGCATGGGCCTGCCTTGTAGCATAATGTGATTAAGAGCTTGGGACAATCGTTATCGGGTCTTTGCTGCTGCTGAAAACAAGATGATGTTGATTGCTGCCACATTCCCACATATTTTACAACACAATCAACTGCTGTAAAGACTGGAATGAAGCTGTAAGTATTTTACATGAATGCTGCGAACACAGCTAATTTAACTCACAGTTTACAAATGTAACCAAATGGTCCATTTGGTTACATTTGTAAACGCTTACAAATGGATAAATTAACACAGAGGATTGCATGGTGTATATTCACATATTGCAGAATTGTTAAGATTGTTGTTTTCAGCTGGATCCGTCTAGTCTCCAGTGGGTCCGTATATAGCATATCGTGTGTTTGTTGTATTTCTTCACTGCCAGTTGGAAATAAACAGCTCTTTTCCGGAGACAAAACTGTGCTTTCTCCGCATAAACTATGGGGATGCTCTTTTTTATGAGGTTATTTTCCCTGTAGCTGCACAAAGCAGCTACCCCCCCAGTTGAAGCGATTTGCTGTTCACAATGCCTCAGCTTAACCAGCCAGGTCAGGTCAAGTTGACTCAGACAATAGAGACGTTAGTGTCTAACCCACAGCACAGAGTGTCGCAGAAACAAAGCACCTCGCTCCCAAACGGAGCAAACATTTCATCAAGTGGTGGTTTTCCACAGAGTCTATATGTTTATCCTTTTCCAGTCTAGGGTTTCTCACCAAGCGAACTTTTGATACACTTGTGACCGTTATTTTCCCTTACCATGTTCAACTTTGATTTACACAAAGCAATGTGCATGAAATATTAACACGTTATAGAATATTTAACATATGGAGGATGAAACTGGCATTAACATAACATGTCTTTTGTGCTTTGCTTCTTTTAATTATGAGGGGGGAACCCATACACTATAGCCTACTTATTTAAATTTCCTTTTTTTAAATGCAGATTTAGTTTTTCAGTGCCACAATTGTAGAAGAGAAAATCCTGCTCATTCCGGGATTACCAACAGAAGCTGAATATAAAAGAAATAATTGCTACTTGAACAGTGAAATATTGTCTATTGTGCCCTGATATAGTGAGTGATTAGGACCCATATCTCAGGATTTATTCTTCTGGCCCCTGCCTGAATCTAGCCAGGACCTTCTCTCTTGTGTGAGTCCCTTTCATAAAATACTTATGAAATGGAACTCTCTGATCCTGTCAAAGAGTAAATGTATAAAATCTACATGCAAAATATAGGCTACCTCATAATATAATATCAGGAATATCAGGAATCAGGAATAAGTCTACTGCAGTTACAAAAAAAATACAACCAAAAACACAAGCTAAGATTTGCCGTATTACAAGGACTAGGATTAAGTACTACATTGCAGGAAGACATAGGCATTCAAAGAGAATTCAGTGAACACATGCATTGTCCATACTTTATGGATGCACACATCAACACCTAGGGGAATTTCTATGCAGGGGTCTCCCAGCAGTATCCACCACTGCTGCATATCACGGGAGACGAACATCTGATTTGTCACATTTGAAACGCTAATGTTTAAACCAAAAGGAAGAGCACACAGTAATGTGTTCATTCATCTGCATAAACACCACCTGTCCCGGCACAGACAACTCCTCAAGCAGCGAAAGTTTAGTGGCAGCCCGCGTGCGAGCCAATCAGTCAGGGCCCAGCTGTGGTTTTGCGAACCTGCATCGTTTTCAAGTGTCAGAACGCGCTCTCAGTACGGTTGGTGGTGCTAGAGAGAGAGAGCGCTTTCATTTCATGTCATCCGCCACTGAGACGAATAGGCGACACGATAACAAAAAGAAAACAGGGTGTGCTATCACGATTGACATCCAAAGGTAATTTATGCCGGCCCTTTATTTACGCAGGCAGCTCCAATATACACACTGAGAGTTGCTCTTGAAGGCTAATTTGGAGTGTATTTGGCATATTGCAAGCCCTCTCTCCTTAAGAATTTCCATCATTTGTCTCAGGCGTGAGCAATATGTTATCAAAATCCACAACGCCATTGATCACCGAGGCTTTTCTTTTTTTTTATTGTTACAATCCCCGGAACAGCTCCTTAGTGCCAAAGCTTTTGTTTGTTTTTTTCCCTGTTTGTTTGTTTCCTCAACACTGATACTGGAATAATACTGTCACTTTCTGTCTCGACTTCTTTCCAAAAGTGGAATATGGCGTGTTCCTCAAATCATATTTATAATGAAACAGAAAGCTTGCCTCAAGTGACACCTCTTCAACTGCATGGGAGGGACAAACCCCTGTGTTTCAGAGCGGTTAAAGATGCGAATGGCAGCGTGCATCATAATTATTTCTGCTGCTGAGTAGCACTTGTGACTGAAAGTGAGGTGTGCCACATTTGTGATGAGATTTCAGCTAAATAAGAAACACACACAAAAATAAAACCCAGTTTCTCACTGGAGAAGTGTTGTTATGGACACAACAATATGATCTTTACATAACAAGCCTATGACAAAGCATCTATTGCTTCTGGCCTCAAAGGCTCCCCCCACACACAAATGCATTTCAATTATCTATAGCCTTTGATAGAACTAATACAGTGGAAATCATTTTCCTTTTGTTCTTTTTTACAAGTGTAGTTTAGGTAATGGTCACTTCTTTCAAGTAGTCCACTTTCAAGAGAAGCTTTTAAAGGTAGAATTGTAAGTCGGCTGTCGCCACCAAAATCATACGAGCGATTCGCAAGGAAGAAAGGGGCAATTAGAGATCATTTGGCAAAGAAGCTTTCGATTGCTTCCACTCTAGAATTTTTGGTCTTTTGTTGACCCCTTCTAAGAGCAAAGGAGGTTTCTCTGAGTAACAGGAAAGAGGCCACAGCCACAGTGCCTGCTCTTTCATCTATCATTGTGAGAGCACAAGTGCCTCTGTCCACCGACCACTTTAATCAACTTAATGCAACTGATGCTGACTGTCGTCCTGAGCCTCTGGTCACATTCAAAGAGGCCCACAGATGGACTGCTCCACGCCGTATAGCTTTTCACAGAGCTCTGTGGCTGACGAGTGCTGGCTTAACCCATTCAATCCGGGAACGCATCTCTGTCATTTTAGATTTCTTTGGCTATTCAAAAATAGCAGATCTACAAGCTCAAGCTTGTAGATCTGCTATTCATGAAAAATAAAATAAAATGTGTGCACATTTTTGATTTTTTTAAAGCGAACATTTGTCAAATATTTTGTTCCAGGGACCTTCAGAAGCAAAGATTTGATTTACAAATGTTCGCTTTAAAAATATATATATATATGCAAAGATTTTCACAAATGTTCAAGATTTTTCAAAAAATGCTTGTATATCTGCAATTTTTAGCTCAAATCTAAAATGATACAGATGCGTTTCCGGATTGAATGGGTTAAGGTTAGGGACGAAGGCATAGGGGCTACGAGGGTCACAGGACATGGAGACAACACTCAGACAACCTGTCCGTGAGGGCATGCTGGTTCCTATCTCCTCTCCCTCCACTTCTTCGTCTTTACAAGGGGCTACACAGCATCGCTCATATGAAATGTGGGTGATGGACCTTTGTTTAGTTCAAAGGTTTATACCTCTGTATTCCACAGTCCCTTTGTGGATCCCTGGGCTTGAAATATGTATAACTGTCCTTTTCATTCCAGCCATCTGAGGGAGAAAATCAAAGCCCAAAGTTTCTGTGAGTCGGTTTGAAATGGAGAGTCCGTACAGTGTCATCGTGTCTTAGCCCGCTACCCAGAACTCAGAAGAGAGAGAGAGAGAGAGAGAGAGAGAGAGAGAGAGAGAGAGAGGGGGACACTGCAAATCCATGACCTCCAAACATGGGGACCTACCCTGCCAAGGCAATTGCTTTACTGTAGCTGGCACCCTGGGTCCTTTTTATTTCTATTAATCATATGTGTATGGTGTACAATGTTGTCTGTGTCCACTTATGGTTCATATTAATCAAATGCAATTGTTGCAGTGTACGTTATATATACGCAACGTTAATAATTGCTACCTCTTTATGCCCTCATCACACTGTACCTTCACGTTCTCAATAATAGGCAATTGATTGATTGATTTTTATTATGTTATATTTATATATATTTATTATATTTATATTTCATTATTACATCTATTATGTACAAGAGAATACAGGTGCATACAATGGTCAAAAGGATAAACACAAGAAAGCACAAGAGCTTACTTCCATTGCGGTTCTTTCAAGACGATACAAAACACAATAGTATAAACCAGGGGTCTTCAACAGGGGGTCCTGGACCTCTAGGGGGTCCTCAGAGTTACTACAGGGGGTCCGCCAAATCTTTGTGTGATATGATTTTTCTTTTTACCTTAACCACTTTGAACCCTAGCATTCCTTTTCTGAGGATAACTCTAAAATAAGTGTTTACGAATACGAAATAAGAAAGAAATACAAAATAATCACTTTTGTCCCTACTAACTACAGTACAACTTTACAAGGTTTAACTACAGGTGTGTACTGTTTATTTAGTGTACATTGTATATGAATGTCATGTTTTGAGATGTACTTTATGTGTAAGAGGACAACAATGGAAATAAGTGCTGGTCTTTATTGTGTCATATCCTCAAATTGTTTTAACTTATGTTATTGATTGATTGATTGTATATTTTATTAGACATAGATGTAAAATGAGTGCAGTACAGTCAAACACTTATATAATAAAAGGATAACACCAAAAAGGACCTTGCGGCCTTGTTTCCATTAGGATCTTAGGTATTCAATTCATCAACATATAAAATGACTTTTCAAATAAACTAAACTATACACTATCATGGTCAAATCATAACACAAGGCCATGACATTTCATATAGCCAACTGTATATCTCTAACTCAATATCTGATGGTATTGATGAATACATTGTGTACATAACGTCTGGAAGATGAGACTGACATGTGACTCAACTAAGCATACCTCTTGGTCAGTGGTTCTCAAAGTGGGGTCCTTGAGGGGGTTCCATGGGGTCCCCAGCTAAATGATTGATAGTTAGGAACCAAATGGAACGTTAAGGGTCTGTAAGTCAGAGAGTGTTCAAATGGAACCAAATATGGGGGTCCGTGGCCTAATGCATACCAAACTGGGAGTCCTTGAAATTAAAAACTTTGAGAACCCCTCCTCTAGGTTGCTCGTGGTAACCACTTTAAACCTATGGCCTATACACTTCGTTGCATCTAATGGCAAAAATAGCAGATCTGCGATTTTTGTATTTGAAGCACTGCCATCTTTATTGTAGTACGGACATTGTTGTAATTACCTCTCTCTGTTGGGAGAGGGAGATAACAGACATAAAACTTACGGATTGTAGCTTTAATGTAACAACACTGAGGCTTCAGCAGAAGAGGATAATGTATTAGGCAGGAATGTCAAAATAATTGTTATAATTATTAATACCTTCATTAAGTAAACCAAATATGCAGTACTGGTTTGATACAAACTACACTAAGCATGCAATGGCCATGGATGGCAAACTGTATCGCCAACTAATCTAAATAATGTGACACACTAGCTCATGCTAGCAACTTGTTACCACCAGTGCATACAGTTATCTCTGCTTTTAAATCCTACAGAAACACTAGCCAATCTGCAGCCTGGGAACCCAATTGGTAAACAATATAAAAATGATTAATAATAATAATAATAATAATAATACAAAACGTAATAATCTGTTTTGAGTGGTTAGCCAATCTGTAAAATTATCCAGTTTTACATTTATGTAGGCGTAGGCGTATCATCTACATGTACACTGTTGCTAGTGTGCTTTTGTAAATGCACTATTCTGAGCAGCTAGTTTTATAGCCACACTGATCAAGCCTTCCATTTAGATGTTTGAATACCCGCCTAGTCTTTGTAGCTAAGGCGAATCGGATAAAGCCAAATAGTTATTTAACTGAAATAGGGATTATTTTAACATCCTCAGACAGAAAAATGAGACACAACTCTTTGCTGCATACTAATACCCAGAAGTAGAATTATGCTTTGAATAAGTAGCTATTGCATGTGTCATATACTGTAGCTGTTATGATGAAGCTATTATACTGCATGTGTTATACATGCATCCATTTAACATTTAAGCCCTATTTGAAAATAGCAAAAATAGACGATCTACAAGCTCAAAGTATGTCGTGATGCAACACATTGTTATTATTTTAAAACTTTTTATTATTGTCTTTAACGAACAGGGAAACTGTTGCGCCCTTCTTTGTCCTTTAGTTAAGGTTGACTGCAGGTGCGGTGGTCTCAAAAACAACACAACTCCCTAGACAGACTTAAGAAATTATATTTTCTTTATTTTAAATGCTCATGGTGTGCTCAAAGTGTATTTGTCTGCGTGCCACCCTTATAGCACTGACTAAGGTCCTAGGACTGAAACGTTTGCTTTTTTAAATCACTTTGAGCACCGAGCACACCATGAGCATTTAAAATAAAGAAAATATATTTTAAGGAGTTTTCCTTATTTTTTTAATGAAGTGAGCGAGTCTTTTTCTACCAGTTTACCTTTATTGTCTTTAACGCCATGCCCAAAGTAGCCCAAAACGTGGTTAACCTGAAATCCATATTCCAACTTTTGGACTATGTAAACCTGGCCAAAATGTAGCCACTATGGAAAAAAGGCAAAGAACTGATGGGGGAATCATCGCACAATGTCAGCCACTATTGTCTGCTGTATATTAGAGAGGGACGTTAATTGAGTGGTAGAACAACTGGACATAAGGACAGAGAGACACATGGCCCTGCAAGGCATGACATTGTTTTTGACTTGGCCAAGTGCTGAGCTCAACAACAGACCACTAACGAGGAGACAATCGTGCCCTGAAGGAAGCATGCATACACAGAATGGCAAGAGGGATCTTCATAAAAAGGAAAAAGATCCAGTATGCTCTTGTATGTTTCTGTGTTTTGACCAACCTGTGCCTTCTTCTCTATACACAAAGGCTCCGTTCTTCAACACTCAGTTAACACACTCCGGGTTCGCGGTTTAGCCCAATCAGAAAAATTCACCAGACAGTGATTTTCATGTACGTCATTAGTCCCTTTCTGAGCTCTGCTCTTGTTCATGTAATTCACATACCGCGGTTCCACAATATCAACATTAAGATTTCTCTTGAACATCAATAATTAAACTTTTGCTTGGAGTTCATTTTCAAAAGCACGCTGTGAGATGACGCACATCTGTATCAACTTGCTTTTATCTAATATTGAGAACAAGCCAATCTCTGGCCTTGATGTTATTCACTATGCTTTGTTGCCAGAGACGAGAGTGCAGGTTTTTGTATCTTTAGATTAAGGAAGCCTAGGTCTTTTTTAGACTGCAGAGTGCTCTCGCAGGGGTCAAATAACAGATTAATAGGTTCAGTAATGAGCTCCCTGGAGTGTCCACTGTACCACTCCGACTTCCCCAGCCTCCATTATGTCCTCCTATGATGGATGGTGGCAACCATCATTCACACATCTCAAAGAAAAATGACTCGGGTGCCATTTGTGTGAAGGAGAAACATCAGCTGTAGTGATCTATTGTTCTGCAATGATGTTCTCTTTTGTATCTTTGTCATCCATGCTAAACTGTCACCGCTGTCTGCTTTTGTTCGCTCTTCTAAGAGCAACAGGGATGCTAAGATGGCACTCCGTCTCTTTAAGGTGCTTAAAGCAACTTAAGTTTTAGATCTGGTTGAAGTCCTCCGCTTTGATCGAACCGAACCAGCGACGTCTCGGACCATGAATCAGAAAATATGCGTGACAAGATATCAAGGCTATCCATTCTTTGGTCCCCACGGAATGTGAAAGTCGCAACAGTTACACCTAGAATTCAGTTGTTGTAATTGTAATTGTCAGCTGTTGGTAACTGCACATGACAAGCACCAGTATTTGCAGACACAATCAAATATATTTCCTTTGCCAGTAGATTATTATAATACTTATACTTACAATACTATAATACAGTACAATAGCATCCCTATTCTGGGCTTGTCATTATAGACAAACATTTAGCACAAAGGACACATCTATTAGTTCAAAGCACATCACATAATGACACATTATAAGCTATAGTTCGGCTATTTTCAAAGAAGAGATTTGGTGTAGAGGGGAAAAAGGAGGAGACCAAGTATAGACCTCTGGGGGACCCGGTCAATGAAGAATATATAGGGTTTAAGTGGATAATCATAATGGTCAATGCTCTGTACAAAATTAAACCAATTTGTAACGAGAGACTCCGCCGATCTTGGCCTTCGCTGACGAAGACCTATTGTTGCCAGGAAACCTGTGTGGAGCGCCCCGGCTGCACAACTTACTGTCTGATTTATAGGGAGAGCAGCAGGGAATGTTTAAAATCCTTAACAGTCTCCGTCTTGTCATCTTGTCACTGATTAAGAAGTGTCGGGAATGGGGTATAATCAGCTGACAGAGCAGCTCCCCTGGTCAGATATCTTTGTCCACCATCATTAACTGACCTTACACATGTAGCGACTAACCACAGGGGGAGGACAGATAGTCCAGCAGTCACAGGAGACAGATCTGAGGAGGTGATTGCTTTATGCTGCACCGTGCAGCGATGCTAATGACCTCTGTGCTCTTGCATTAATGGCCTTTGCCGTCACATTATCATGTGGCGGACGTGTGCGAAGGGGTCCTCGCATCACTGAGATACCAGGTAGTTTAATCAGAGTCGGGGCCGCGCTAACACTCCGGATGAAGATGGATGCTTCAGATCGAGGATGAGCAACTTTGATGGTGGAATGGGCCAAAAACAAAGTTATGTAGCACCATGAGGGGGTCGAAAGGTGTGTGTGAATATGCGTGCGCGCGTGCGTGCGTGTGTGTCTGTCTGTGTGTGCATCACTATGGAACCCATATACTGTAAGGGACATGTCATTTATCTATGACTTTATGTGCTCGTAATGAGCAGTGTGACCTCTCTACAGAAGCGTTGGCACCACATCTATGAGTTTCCTATAAAAAAAGGCTTAAAATATGTAAAAGATGATCCACAGTGTAATTAATTACACTGTTCTTAAGCAGCCCTTTTAGAGAAATTAAATGTTCAGCATAATTAGACAAATCTTTTGCCGGACCTGAATGCCAACCAATAACTTTAACTGGCCACAGGATTAATATTTATATCAATACTTACATCATGAACACTATTTTGTTGATAGCTGTTAATTTTAGTCTCATATCACACATGACTCATCTGAAATCAGAATCAGAATATTTATTATTTATTATTACTATTTATTTGAGTATTTATAGATATTTACTGTATCAATGTTGAGTGTTTTTTGCTCTAAATACACATTGAAGGTGATCAATAAAGGAAACTAACACCTTACACCATACAGTGACAAGAATACCAATAGTATTTTCATACAATTTCTATTAGCATGAACCGGTTATGTCTGTCTCGAGAATGCGGCTCGATAGAAATAAAGTTGGGACATAACCAGTCCGGCCTCAATAGAGGCTCCTTTTTCATTTTTTATTCAGCATCAAGTCTTTTTATTATAGTAACAATCTCATGCAGATACACAAAGACACCTCCATTGATAGATAGATACTTCCATTGAACCAGATCATGGAAGATATGTTGATAGACATCTCTCTCCTTGTATGTGACAGAGACTTAGCGTCATGCTAAACTGTTTGTCTTGTTCTAGTCTGAGCTGATCTCATTAGATGGCTCCTGTAGAGTTACTCCAAGATTTGGAAGATCTTTCTGCGTCTGAATGTAAATGATGAGGCCGAAGCGAAACTATGTCAAAGAGACGCATGTAGAAAGCAACATACCCCCCCCCCCCCCCCGTAAGGACGCCATTGGATTCCATTCATTTCAATACATTATGAAAACAGTGAATATTTTGTATGTATCATGAGAAGTCGAGCCTAAATTAGTCCGAAAAGATTAAGCGGTCTTTTTTATCACCCGGAAGTTTTACTAAAAAAAGAACCCTAATTTAGTAATTATTCCAAATTCTAAAAACAGCTATATGTTTTGGAACATTTTTGGAAGCTCAGACATTTTTGCTGCGTTATCCACACTTTGCTTTGTCTGGGTGTTTGGGCCGTTAGTCAAACATAACAAACGTTCCTTTGCACTTGTGAATGTTTCTCCCTAATCTGTCATAAAGAGCAGTTCACACACTTTAACCATTTAAACTTTTGTTGACCAGAGTCCCCCAGCAGTCTATAGCCTAGAAAACCTAGAATACTGTGTAGATTGTTGTCAGAGGTTCCTGAATTTTTTAGTCAACGTCCAGATGTATTGAGTAGGACTCTTATCCCACAGTCTCCATCTCTGTATGGCAGACAGCAGCGGTTAAATGTCTGCTGTGTGATTCCTGCATCGTTAGCAGAGCCAGGCCTGGAGGAAAGTGTCGTCTTTGAATTCACTGCAGACACACACAGCTCCGGCCCCTTTCTCCTCTCAACTTACCCCTTGAAGTTTTTTTCTTCTTTTTCTTAAAGCTGAAAAGAGAGCAGGATTGTGTTTTTAAAAAAAAAAAAACTTGGGGGGGTTTTAATCTGGGGAATGAGTGCTTTGCCATGCAGTCCGGCTCTAGAGAGAGTGCCAAGCAGGGCCGGGCAGTGTATTAATATTTAAATTCCCGTCCAGATAATCAATAGAAGGGGGTACTTCTGCGCGCTGTTACCCTCAGATGGAAGACGATAATAGGGAGAAAACCTGCTGATTAGCCTCCTTAGAAGCTCTCTTCTCTGTGTAGTGCTCAATACTTTAGGAGTGATTATAAGCTATTGAGGCAGAAAACTTGATCGAATATAACCTCTTTTGAATTCCTTGTTACCTCAATAGAGTGTCAAAAAGAGCATTCAGTGGTTCATGTCACAAAATAGCCGCCTCTCTGCGTTATTCTCATTTCTTCTTTGCATATGGTTCGCAAGTTTAAAAAAAGATTCCAGCACCCTTTATGCAGTAACATAATGCTTTGATACGGGTGCCATTGCCATAACAGGCACCGATAGGGAACTTATATTTTATTCTTCTTTTCAGTGTACATAAAAAAAAGAAAAATCCCAGCTTAGGCCTTTTTGTCTTTTGAATGCTTTGAACTCTTTTCAGCCTTTAGGGGGACTTTTTGTGCTTTGGACTATGGTGTGCATTCACTGTAAAGGCACTCAATACCGCAATAAGACCACAAGCAAAACTGAGTGTCTTCAGCGGGACCACACATCTCAGGCATTTGCATATTTTAAGTTGGAAGAAAAAGAAGAAGAGAAAAGGCGAAAAACCATCCCTCTTCATTTAAGACGCAGTTTGGGGCAATGCATACCTCCTTCGACCTTTATGGTTATGGCGCGTTCTGGTCAAACGGCGCAAACCGAACGTCTTCCCGATCAGTTTCTCCTTCTTTGCACAGCAAAAAGTTTTAGACGGGTTTAGCGTATTCTCATAACACGGTATGTCTGGAAATCTTGGTGTTTAAGAGAGGTCAGGGTATTTTTTCGCCATTGTCCTCACTTAGTTAAGGCATTGGAGATAAAGAAAGGGGTGGTGTGTGTGTGTGTGTGTGTGTGTGTGTGTGGGGGTGTGTGTGTGTGTGTGTGTGTGTGTGTGGGGAGGGGGTTCCAATGCTTTTTCTTAGTATAATATCTCGTTTGAAGGGCCTGCAGGAAGAAAAGCAGAAGGAGCTGAAGTAGTGGTGGTGAGGATCTTGAAAGAGAGCAAGGCCAAAGCTGAACTGCTCAGTTCATTTTCCACATCACTGGCCGTCGTAATCCATCTGGGCCAGCTGCTAACAAGATTGAGTCTGAAGTTTACCTCCACAATGAGATAATCAGATTAAGATGCACAAAGATCAAATAATGACCCGGCTTTAGGGCAAGTTCACCAGGCCCTTGATTGCGATGTGTGGTCCTTGAGATATATTAAAGAATTAAAATTGGCCTGCAATAATATGTATGAAACCATCGGAGTGATGCAGCAGAATGGACCGAGATGTGTTGGACTGTAATAATACTGTTTTATGCTCGCATGTTAAATTGTTCAGATTTGCAGAGAGTTGAATGGACTGCCATGCCAAATTGTCAATACATTGAGGATGCGGCTGCTCATTACGGTGAATGGAAAGTTGTGAAACAGAGAAGCCAGTGCAATTAGCATCGTTAGTGCAGATTAGCATTGAAGTTTCTCAGAGTGGGATGTGCGCGTTAGAAGTTCTGCATTTAGTTGCTGCCTATCTTCTATCTCTGCACACTCCTTTGCTTAAATAGAGTAACGGGATTATTCAGAGAGGCATACAAAATGTGATTGTCTCACAGCAGATGGTGCGCACTGCTTCACCTTTGAGAGAAGTTAATTAAGCCCGCCATATTGTGCCTATCCAGGGGAAAAAATGTTGATGAATATTGAGCAATCGAACCCGGTCTGTTTTCTCGAGGCTGGGCGCAGGGACAGAGGAGGCCATTGAGAATAACGTACAGAGTTCAATTAATTCACATCCTGCTCCCAACTCTCTTCCCACGTTTGCACAGCAGAGCTCAACAGGCCTCACTAAATGCAGTACACAATGCCGTCTGCCAAACTCTCCAACAAACTCTTGTGTGTGTGATAAAAAATGGTCGTACTCTCTTGCCATCAGCAAAAAAAATAACTCACAAGCCCTCGTAATGAACAGTATTATCACGTTTGCGCCTTTTGGGTGCTTATTTATTTTTTAGAGCTGGATTGCCACAATTGGACCTTAGAAAATGTATCTTTTGTCTTAACTTTGTTTTTGTTTATCTCTTACCCCAGCTGACTAAAACAGCTATCACGAAACATCAAAAACCTGTGACGCAGAGTTTTGGGGGCAAAAAAAAGAATACTGGGAACTGTGGATTATTAAACCAAGTGAAGTCAGAATAACAAAATAGTGTTCAAAGCGCCCAACATGGAGGGAAAAGCCTGCTGAGAGCAATATAAAAGTGGGGGTTAAGCTTATTGTAAACTCCCTCGGTTACGTTCCAAAGGTAGATGTTACATATGATTAGAAGGCCTCTGCTGTGGCTGTCGCTGCAAGGCACTTCCGTTGCAGTTGAGCATTGCTAATTTCTTAAACCCTTGACCACATGCATAGCTGTACTGTGTGGCTCCTTTTTTCCTTCTCTTTTTGATCACGCTTAATGTGCCCCAGATTAGGTAATGGCAAAATGTATCTCTTACCAAGGTTTATTGTATCAAGTTTGGATATTTATATTTACAATACAATGCAGTCCATCTGTCCATCTATCTTTCTATTCTATTTACACACACTGACTTGTTTTATGTGTATTGCTCTAATTTTCTAAGTTTTATTATAGTATCACTATGCTTTTGTTTAGTTATTCTTTACCATTGTTATAATTTGCTACGCAGCATGTTCTTTCTCAAGCCTCATACAGTCAATTGGAACTGCATAGAAACACCACATTATCTTAAAGGTGCTGGAATGACTCATGACGCATAGTTGTAGTATAGCATAGTCCAGGCTTTAGTTTGCCAATTAAGAAAATACTGCATACTAAAGTTTAAAAAAAAAAGTTTTAGACTACATGGTTGTTTAGCTACATATACATGGTTGTTTAGCTAGAGATGATACTGTGTACTGTATGGTAACAGGGATGACCATTTACTTTATTCTGTTTGGTGCTTTCCTTTGACATACCAATGGAATGTGTTGGCACCACTGACATCAAAGTAAAATATTTATGAAAAGATCCTACATGAGTTACCATGAAAAAGCCTTTCCTATTGTGCTGAAGCTACTGCACTGACAGCTAACAGAAGACCAGCACACTAGCAAAGGACGACTTTACCCGTTTTCAGCCCATCTTCATATAATTGGTCCTCACTAATGCTCATGATAAAATAAGAAATCTACTCGGTCTGTGTCTCGGGAGGGCTGTGAACACAACGATGACATCATCGTTCGGCCGGGGGAGGGGGGGGGGGGGGGGGGTTTCAAACAAGATTAAAATTGTTATTATTGCAAGAACAATGGATTCCGTTTTAACATGCTAACTTTCCAAGAATAGAAAGCCTGCATTTTCTATTAGCTTGGATTCCCCATCAATGATGTCACTGGTAGGCGGGTTTCTGAACTATCCACAGCCCTCCTCTGAGACACAGACAGAGTTGACAAAAATGGTACCATATTATTATGAGCATTAGTGAGGACCAATTATATGAAAATTAAAATGGATGAAGTCGTCCTTTAATGAGAACACCAAGGATGATGTTCCTGGAAGAATGGAACAGGCACATTTAAAAGTTCAAACTAATTTTTATACCATGAAGCCATTGCATTAACAGTGCATTGTTTTAAACCCAAGCTTTATCACTTGATAATGGATTAGTAGCAGACTGGTAGTACATTTTAATAATAATCTGTCATTTACTTATTATTTACATAATAAGTAATTAGCTACGGACGGACGGACGGACGGATGGACGGACGGACGGACGGACGAACACACGGGCAAAAACATAGTCGCCCGTCCAAGACCAAAGACCAAAAGGCCATCCATGGGGTCTCCAATATCAGTAGGGTACATCCTCTGGGGAGCATGACGGTGATCAGTATGGTTCACCATGCAATCTGCCAATTACATTACACATTATTATTTTGTGTGCAAAGGGTTTGGCCTGAGGGTGGCACTGGTGGAATGATCATAGCATCACCCACATGTTTAGGGATCACCCTCCGTGGCGTGAAGCATAAACATGCTCATTAGGTTTCATGGCAATATGCCCATTAGATTTCTAGAAGTCTTGTATGCAAGTTCAAATTCTGGCACTGTAGGAAAGGCCGTTGGTTTGCTAAAATCTGTAGGGTTCATCTTCTGGGGCATGAACAGCAAATTCAAGCTGGCAGTTCATGAGATATGTTATCAGATTACCTACAGCAGCAATAGCTGCAACGCTACTACACAAAACATTAAACACAAGCAACAGGGGAAAATGTATACATAATGCAAAAACATCGGTCTGCCATTGTGTGTGCTTTACTAAAATTGCAGTACCAACTGACTCATTCTGCTATTGTGCTATTCCTTTAGTTGAATAAGAAATGACTGTATTTGATGTGTTTATAGCTAACTAGCACAGGAAAAAAACGTTTCACAAGACATAGGGTGACAATGTGTTAAATTTCAAGGTGAGAATTTTCAAAAAGTTCTACCTAGACGTAAACTTTTTAATTCAGTCCAATTAAACCATAGCATCGCAGTGACTTCTGCAGACACTTTCGGCTGTTCACCTGTCAAATCATTAAAGAGAAAAAGAAAGAACACGTGTCTTTTCTTGACTTTAGACACCAGTTTTGTACAGAATTAGTACATTAACACATGAGACACGTGCCTTATTACCTTATTAAAATAGAGTATTAAGTGCACATTGTAAGCCATTAGTAGAACGATCGGAGGTAGCACGGTTTGAATGTAGAGAGACTTCAGAAGATCAGCATTAATATGACTGGAAACAGAATTAACATCAGACTAGGTAACGGCAAGAGTCACCCTCTATCCATTCTAGCACTTCATTAAAATATTGAGGTTGGTATGGGGTGTATAGGGTCATATTTCAAGGCTGGACAATTGTGCACCTCCATCAGTTTTAAATTGACAACACCATATCCAGATCTATAATTGTACTTCTCTTATCTGCTGTTACATTGGGGTAATGATAGGGGGAGACTTGAAGGATTCACTGGACTCGTTTTAATGAGACCCCCTCCTTTTAAAGACCACAAAATGCCACCAATTTAAGCCCTGCCAATTCGCTCGGCTTCAAGTTGAGAAACACCCGGGGAGAGGAAAAAAACCTTCATGTTGACCAGCAGCAGGAGTTAAAGAAGCCAGCGTGAGTCTCCTCCTCCTCCTCTGTGGTAAGGCTGAGATCAGGAAATAAGAGTTGATCATGATGTCACTCAGACATTTAATTAAAACAAAAATAGCACTTTGTGTGGCAGTTGTACCGTATGTGCCTTTAAAGGGAACCTAATTTAAGAATTCTTATCCACTTATTAAAGTCCACGCACACTATCTGAAATAAGTGGAAGTCCTATGTTGCAGATTCATAAAAGGCTTGTTTGAATTATGTCAAAATGAGCTTCATATATCAGTAGAGTTTTAGTTGTTAGGCCTTTTCTGGTTATGAGAGATATGTCCCTTTACTAATACATGGACACACAGTATTGGGTGCCGTGATTTTCAGTTTTCGTGATCCCCCCCCCCCCTAAAACATGATCATCATCAGGTATTATGGTTATACTAGGAGGAAGAGTCTTTTCAAAAAAGTGTACAGAAAGTGATTATGTTTGTATGTGGACACGCCTCCAGTTCATTAAGTATACCTGGTTCTCACCTTAGCACCTCCCACCTGAACCAGTCCCTCCACCTCCTCCTACAAGACCACCCAACTGTCCTAGTCCCTCCTCCTCCTCATGAAAGGACTGCCCATGGCCCTTCCCAGTTGCTTATAAAATGCTCTCTAGAGCAGTGCTTGTCAAACTGGGGTCTGGGGACCCCCAGGAGTCCTTGAGGGGGTTCCAGAGGGTCCACAGCAAAATTAGTTTAGTATCAAAATCAGTGTAACCAGTTGAAACCTATACATTGGCTATTTGAAAATAGCAGATCTGCAAGCTCACAGCATGTCGCATTGTGACGCGTTGTGAGCTTGTAGATCTGCTATTTTCAAATAGCCAATGCATATACGTAGGTTTAAGTTGGACCCTATGGGTCCATTTGGTTCCATTTATATTTATATTATTATTTATATACATATATGCATATATATATTATATTTATATAATTCATATAATATTTATATTTTTATATATTTTTTTGTATTTTTATAAATAAATGTATGGAAATAAAACTCAGAGTGTACAAATGGAGGTTTGTACACAGATCTGAGTTACAGATATGTAGGCAATGTAAGGGTACATTTGGTTCCTTACTATCAATCATTTTGCTTGCATTTATTTATTTATTATTGAGAACAGAACCATGCGTTTTATTTTTTCTTTGCCGATTTTAAGTAAGAGAAAGAAAGGAACTTACCAGTATGAACTTCAAATTAAACCTGTATTGAGTGACCATAGTACAAGCTTTCTTCTATTCAGTGAGTGTTATTTTGAAAAGCCACTACAGGAAATCTTATAGTTAATCACTGGCTACTTGTCGCTACACTACTCGCTAGCTGGGGACATTAATGAATGGATTACGTTTTTTTATTGCTCATATTAACCTTTTTACCAACGTGAACACCATGCAATATGGAAATACTGATCTTTCAATCATCTGTTGCAGACAGTGGTGAGTTTTACTGAGTGTTCTCTCTCTCTTTCTTCTCCCTCTGTCTGACTGTCCCTCTGTGTGTTTACTTTGCTGATGCCCCCCCTCTGTTGCTACGTTGCTACACGTGTTTTTTCTTAGCCAAGCCCACAGCTGTTGTGTTTTGATTTTAAAATAAATGAAGAAAAAAAACATCAACAGGGGGTGTAATGAAGTTATATCAACCTCCTAAACACCTGAAAAAGTGCAAATCCTCTTTCTTTCTTCAAACCACTTTAATCAGGGGTATTCAACATGGGGTCCGGGACCCCTAAGGGGTCCTCAGAGCTACTATAGGGGTCCCCCAAATATTTCTGTGATAGGATGTTGTTTTTTACATTAAGCACTTGAGGTGAACAATAACCGAAAATAACCGGGGGAAAAAAATAACCGGAAAACAAGCTCACAACGCCTCGCAGCGCAAGGCGTTGTGAGCTTGTAGATCGGCTATTTTCGGCAAAGAGGTTTGGTGTAGGGGTAAAAGGAGCAAATCAATAAATGTCTGAAATGAACAAAAAAACAATAAAGCTAGGTATATCTATGAAATCTATGAAAAAGTAAAAAATGTGCAACACAATTTTATACAATATAGAGGGGGTCCCTGCTTCATCTCTCTCTCAGTTAGGGGGCCCTTGACCTGAAAACGTTGAAGATCCCTGACTTAAATGCTATAGTTGACCCCCCCCCCCCACACACTGACTCAACACACACACACTAAATCTCTTTGCTGAGACTACCTGATCAGCAAGCTCACAACACATGTGGAGATCTATTTTTGCAGAATGTTCGCTTATTATAAGACATGCCCAGAATAGGGACGCTAATAAGGGTTCATGTGGTTAAAAGAGACTTAGTGACATCGAATTGATTTTGGTGTTTTTCTTGCTTTCTTGCTTCTTCCCTTCAAACATTTTGATATTGGTTAGCTGTCTAAATGGAACAAGTCCAAAAGTGCATGTGTTATGTTATGATGTCCATCAGGCCCGGCTTAATGCACTGGCTTTAGGAGCTGCAGCCCAGGGCACTAAAGTCCGGGGGGCACCAAATGCCTGGGAAAACAAAAAGGCCGGACTATTGCAACTTAAGTAACGGCGCCAAAATAGTCAGAGGGCTGCTGAAATAACGCTAAATCGCTGACGAAATTCGTCGGCAGCACCCCTCACCCCGCTAATGAAGCGACAACTTTCAGCAATCCCCCCCGCTGATGAAATACTGTCCCGGGGGGCACCTAAACTTCTCTTGGCCCAGGGCACCAAAAACTGTTGGTCCGGCCCTGATGGCCATCAGCCTTGTAACCGCCATGCTGGGTGACAAATGCTGTGCTGTGTAGGTGCTTTGAAAAGTAATATAATAATGAGTTTCTCTTAAATTTCTTTATATACGTTTTATTTCTTAATCAATTAGTTGCTATTTCAGTTAGCATCCAAACTAGTAAGGACTAAGCACGTTTAAAACAATTACTGTACTATGCATACAAGAAGCTAAATTATCTTAGAAATATTATGAGCTAGTTATGCTAGCTAACGTACATAACTGGCACACCTGTAATTTCTGTTCCTTTAACCTTCAGACAGGAGCTGTTACGTGAAATAAAACTATGTAGGTACAGTATGTGCTCGTATGCATGTGAGTGACTTAAGATAAATGATGGAGGTTTGCTCCGTCTGGTAAAGTTGGATCACCGATGAAATTGAACTAATTTATAACAGAACTTACAATAAGTGTATTTTATTTTTGATCAACTGTACATTTTTGTATATTTTGTTTTGTTTTTCTCCCCAATTTAATCATTGCCATGTTTATAGTCCCCCTGCCAACTCCTAAGGATTTGTCCGGGGAGGGTGTAGACAACCACATGTCTCATCCGATACACATGGAGTCACTATAGCTGCGTCTTTTCACCTGATAGTGAGGAGTTAAAGTAACGTGTGTGGAGGAACACACTTTCCCTCCCAGTTATACTCCCTGCTGAACAGGTGCCCAGGCCCCCGACCAACCTGTCGCTACTGCCGGCGTCTCACCCATGAACACGGCCAATTATGTTCATTGGAGCGCCCGGCCAAGCCTGAGGCACTATGGAGGAATCGAACCCCAGTCTCCACGGTGGTGAGCTGAGCAGGAGCATTACCCCTGTCCCACCCACCGGACGAGAGTGAAGTGCCTTTTTCATGTTGTTTTGAACAACAAGCTTAATTGCTTTGGGTCTTTAGTAGGCTGGGTGTGAGGTGAGTGGTGTGCTGCTGGTGGTATTATAACCTAGCTGCTGTTCATTATGATGAACTGCAAACATGGCAACAGCAATACATGTATAGGGATGCTTGGTAGTTTCTGTGCTGATTTAATATGTAATAGAATTAAATGTCTGTCCTGTTTTCTGCAGCACAGTAAACAAAGGGGGACATTTTATTTTATGTTCCTCACTCCTCACAGTAGGCCTACTGGCTCAGGAGGTGAGTGACTGTCTGGGAAGCGAAAAAAAAGTTTGTCATTCAGTCCGACTTCACTGTAGCCTATTGTAGCCTTTTCATAAATTATATTTATACTTAGGCTGTCGTGAAAGTTTATAATATTTAGAGAAATTTAAAGTTTCAAATACAAAAGTAGTAGTAGTAGTTGTGAATTAGCAAACTGGACATTTAGACTGAATGTTTCCTTTATCCTCATCTTGCGATAATGCACGCAACTGTTTCGCCAGGTTTTATTTTTGTTGTTACTCATAAGCGTGCATCCGTTGTCCGTCAACAACACAGCCAGGCTCTCTCCCCCCCGCCCCCTTGCCTTAAACTCCCTAGGAAAGCGCCGTTCGCATCTGGGACCAGGAACGTCCCTGGTTCAATTCTCTCCTCCTCCTGGCTTTCTGTCTTAAAAGTGTCATTGTGCAAGACACTGATTCCCTAACTGCTCCTGATGAGCTGGTTGATGCCATGCATGGTTGGCTCTGCCTATATTGTGTGAATGGTTAATGACATTGAACACTTAGTCAGATTGAAATGCTGACCATTTACTGTACCAAATGTCTACATTATTACTTCCGCATGAATATGACAGAGCTGACCAGGGTACTATGGGGGCTCTATACTTGGCCCCTCCTTTTTTGCCTCTCCACCAGATCTCTTAATCAAAAATAGCCAAGCTCCCAACATGACACGTTGTGAGCTTGTACTGTATGCTATTTCTGTTGAATGTTTGCCCCCAGAAGTGATTAACTATGATAGCCAAGGGTTTGATTTTAGGTGTTGAGAAAGATTCAGAAAATAAATGTTCTTGCCCCCATCAGTAATATTTCATGACTTAAATTGAAGTCTATGGCAAAGGGAAGGGCCATATTGTCAAGATTTGAGGAACATTTAATGCTTCTAACTCTGAATTAGAAGGCCCTGCATTAAATTTGCCAGCTGATCTCTTTATTTCTGTTTAATTCAAGAGAGCAGCTAAAATGGATTTTCCACACACTGAGATGGTATTCATCACACATTCTTACGAATGCAAATTCATAATGAATGTATTTTTCCCTTCTGATTATGTTTAGTGGTCTTAAACGCCTATCTGGAAATAAATTAGCCATTGCATTGTGGGATTTAGCCTGGCCACATTTACTTTCTAAGCTGGCATATTTTGTATTCAGTCATAACAGATGTTCTTCTACCCACAGCTCTCCTGCAGAAATTATACAAGACACCCTGCACCCCTTTGACGTATTGTACGGAGGCAGAGGAAAGAATGGAATGTTACCAGTATATTGTGAGTTCAGTCAACAAGTAGGTATCAGTGTAACAAAAATAATAATTGTGATCTTTTGTGTTGAGAGTTATAGCAGACTGTAGCAGTGCATGTCCAATTCTGCTCAGCTATATGGAGTGACTCTGTGATATAAACAAACTGACCAATGGTTATTATTATTTTATTTTATGTGTGTGAAAATAAGTTATTTGCAGAACAATATCCAAGTCCTCATCACTAATTCCTTACTGCATTAAAGTCCTGCAAGACTCTTTCCCTGTTTTGATTGGGCTCAGGGAAGGAATCCCATGTCCATGGTAATTTCAGGGGACTTGTTACAAATTCAGAAATTATTATTTAAATAGAAATTCAGAAATCCCAACACCATCCGCTGCTTAAACGCTGTGTTCAAAGAGTTTTAATCTGGATCAAAGTAAACACCACAGACAATTTTCTACACGTAGTCGTTCATTCAGTGTCCACCCTCAGAACACAGGAATATCTGCTGTTTGGATCAGCATGTGGTCTGGTAGTAAACACAAGAGCACTATAAATTATACAATTAATATAAAAAAGTCTGTGGGGAAATCTGCGTGTGTTAGAACTTAGCGCATACTGCATGTCAGCTGTATTCATGGTATTTTCCTTTAGGGAATAACTTTTCAAGCACACTTGGTTTGAAAATATATTTTGTAATCAAAATCTCAGTTGAATGAAGTGTCGTCAGCTGTCACTTGAGCCTACAGTACAAGGCTTGAATTGAAGATGCATTTTGAAGTTGGCAATTGGCATACATATCAGACCGTTGTTACTCCAAATGAACTGGGCTCTTTGCGTTTCATTGCAGTCTCAGTGAGTTTGTGAATAAACAGTGATAAATGGTAGACCAGGCAAATTTCAAATCCTATCAAAGCCTCTGTCCTTAAATCACTGTGTTAAATATTATTCCTCACACCAACTATATTTGCATAATATATATCCAACTAATTATATTCAGCATTCATAATGAACATTGTTGTCCACTGGCATCATTCTGATAAAAAACTGTATGGTTATGCTTTCATATCAAGCGCTCTGGGCTCTGGGGCGTACAGTTACAGTAGGTGGGTCAAACGGGGGGAAGGGTGGAGGGTATGGAAATGCATTTGGATGCCATAATTTAAGCACATGAATCTTTATTTAAGCACGCCGTATTCTGGAGCGAACATTTGGTGAAAATAACAGATCTACAAGCTCACAACACATCGCAATGTGATGGGTTGTGAGCTCGTAGATCGGCTATGTTGGGCAAAGAGTTGTAGTGTAGAGGGAAATACTAGCGGGCTTAGCATAGAGCCTTGGGGGATCCCTTTCAACTAAATTATGTAGGGTGTAAATGTTTAAGATCGTACTGTATTGTTTTATTTCGTATTTTCTTTTGGATGAATGTAGGTTAGACAAACAAAGCTACCGTATTCTGATTTTTAGTTTGCAACCCCTGTAGTCCGCCTTCCTCTCTTTACAGAAATGACAAGAGAAGTGCACATTTGTAGCTTGCAGGTAGTGGTTGGGGTACAGATTGAAGCTATGATATATGACATGTGTTGCAAGCGGTCTCTCTGTGTGTCTCCCAAGGACCTGTCACCACTCCAGCACAGGCGGTTAAAGGCTCTGTTATACCCAGTTTAAGCCCCCATTTAGGTCACAATTTACTGGCAAACACGCTCTACACTCGCTGCTTTCCTGATTTGTGGTTCGACAATAACCCAGAATGCATCACATGTTTTCAACTTGATGGGTAATAATTTGATCTATCTGTGAATTGTTTTTCGTGGAATTACTTATTTTACCCCTTTGCCTTCTGGATAACCCTGCCTCCAGATTATTTCAGTATACTTCTAAATATAGACAGGCAAATGTGTGCTGGTTGCAGAGAAGAAGCATGTCTATTTTGACAATGGCAATGTTTTTTATCGGAATATGTATAATTTTTGTTTGTATTCCATCTTTGTGGCATATTTTTTTGTCTGTAAATTATAAAACATGTCCTTAAAATCCATTACATATTAACCCCACACAATTGAGTACACAATCATGTTGCACTCCTGCACAGCAACATCCTGAGTATTAATCTGAAAGTGTAAAAATGGACCTGAGTGTTTTACTGTGTGGGTGATTAGGGGTTGGATTCTTCACTCAAGGTCATGTCATTGCTAGGAGCCTTGTCCAGTACACTTTATTTCAAGTGATAAATGTGCATGCACACATGATAAATTGCACATTAGACAAGTGTAAACAAACGGGCGGACAAACACAAATGCACATGCACGTACTGTATGGTGTGTGTGCACAAACTTACATGTGTGCACCCTTGATCTATATGCATTATGCTCACCTTACACACACGCGTTCGTGGCTCGTGCACCGGCACAGGCACATTCACGCACATGCGTGCGTGCGTGCGCACACGCGCACACACACACACACACACATGCAAAAACAGAGGAGTACAGAGGTGCATAGCCATGAAAAATGAACACAAATTGCCTTTTTCAATGGGATGCCACTGACCAAATCATCACACCGAAACCACACAGGAAAACAACAAGGTGATGCTCTGTGGGAATTTCACAAGGGTTGAAAGTGCAAAGATGATCTTAAATATTGCACTTAGCACTTAGTCACAATTTGACCGGATATAATCCTTGGTGTGAGTCAAAATGGTTTCTTTTTCTTTGTATCATTTAATTGAATCGCTAAAGTGTTGTTTTTTTTGTTATTTTTCTTTAGTTTCCTGACATGACAGAGAGGCCTATCACCACCGATGTGGTGTGAGAAGGTGTCGACGTGCTGGGAGGACACAAGTTGTATAGATGACCTTCCACCAGGCTATCTCCCTGCGTTTCGGCGTTATGACCTATGGTTTGAGTGTTGAGTGCCTCAGATCGTCTCCTTGGAAGGTAGGGGGATGTTGAGAAGACTACAGTGAAGAGAGAATGTCTTTCTCCAGAGCCCGGGGCCCACTGGTGCTGAGTAAGCCCATACAGCAGAAGATGCCTGTGAATTAATACCCCTTGACAGTAAATGTCAACAGAATTTAAATTACACTGGCCCTGCTCGTTCTCGTAAGCATAAGAATCTCCCTTAACTTATGGCTGATTTATAATTCGTCGTTCGACTGTGCTGCGCGCCAGAAATAACTAATCTACAAGCTCACAACACATCGCATAGTGACGTGTTGTGAGCTTGAAGATCGGCTATTTTGGGGTGTCACAATCACAGATGAAAGGACCCTGTGGGGGTAAGGCTTTTTTGCACTTCAGGATGTCTCAGGGTTTAAAATCACCAGCTCAGTGTTTCCTGTCGCGTCTCTTGAAACCAGCAGCAGATTATATGTGCATGTTGCTAATTAGTGGAATTTAATTGCGGTGATCATTAGCGTTGTGGACAGATCTGCTGTGGTCTCTCAAAGCAGCGGCCTGCCTTCTCCTGGTCAATAGAGCACTTCGGTATTCATTAGAGAAAGACAAGTTGATGGATCAGACTGGCTGGTCGCATTTGTGTTAAGACCTTGCAACCGCAGGAACCGCAATGCTCTCTGCACTAGCAGTGAAATCCATCCTCAAATCAGTAATTGATCATGGGAAGGGACAGAATTTCTGTGTGCTCTCCTTATTATCTTTTGATAATGCATGAAACAATCTTTGAAAGAACAACGATTAAAATGTGAGCTGACATATATAGCAGTGCTTTTGCTTAAAGGGACGCTAGAACACTGTTGATGATGTGCATTTCAGCTAATTGTTGGACATTCAATATAAACAAGCATTGGTTGGCCTGGCATGCCCATACGGTCTAGGTCTGTTATCACCTTATTGTATTATTTTCGGAAGTCAATAATGCTATTTTGTTGTAAACACAACAAACAAGGGCAATGTCATGGCAACTGCGGGTAGTGGCTAAAAAACAGGAAGAAAGGGTTTGTAGTTTTCACATTCATGGATTTTACTGCAATGACATAGAAGCACAGTTGACAGGCTAGGCAGTGTCAATGAGCTGACCTCTCCCTTGCTCATGTCCTCAAGGTGTTTTCTGTGTATATATTTTTTCCACTTCTTCGCCTTGCCACATCTTGTTCCAGATGTGTTACAAGCTGTTGAAGCGTGAACAAATAACTAGTATTCAGATATGAGCCACCACAATTGCAAAGGTGCACTCAGTAGAGTGCAAATCTCTGCCATGCAGTACACAATGCTCAATTGTTGTGCCCATACATACCTAGGGTTCATGTACCAGCATGGCTCAGCATGCCTGTCCAAACAGGGCATGCGGCCCTTACATATAGACTCTGTCAGTGCCTAAATATATTGGAGAGGACACAAGGCAGTGGGGCTTGTACAGCTCTTCATAAACATCACCAATAAGAACAAAACAACTTCACAAGAACAATGTGTATGACTAAGAGATCGGCAAAAAATATATATTTTGTACATGCAGAGATTAACTCATTCAGTGCCAAAAAAATCTTATATTATATCACCCCTGTGCCAAGGCCAAAAATACATTGTAAAAAAAAAAGTGCTTAGGAAGCAAGATACAGCCTTTTTCAGTAAGATGTTAAACAAGAAGTGAATGGAGCAGCAAATCTTCAAATCATGATATCTTGGGTTCTGAACATTTTTTTTCAAAAAAATAAAAAAATAATTTTTTTTTTTTTTTTTTTTCATGACGTCGGCGACGTCATTGGCACCCTGGGCTTATAAAAACGTGACCTTGGTGACGTCAATGGCACTGAATGAGTTAATAACTACAATTTCCTGGTTTTACAAAGCCAAGATGCTAGTGCATACAGCGAGCAGTCAGAAGACTTGCTCCATTTACCAAATATACACTGACAGTCTAAATGGACATAGCAATCTTTTTTGATTGATTGATTGAATACTTTATTAGACAGAAATGTAAACAGACATTTGGGCTAAAAGGATAACACAAAAAGTCCTGGGCACTTGTATCCATTGTGGTCCTTTATGATCACCAATAAGAAAAAAAGTACTTCACAAGGACTATGTTGGTGTAACTGGGATTCACTGTTGTTTTTTTCTTCTATTTTTTTTTTTTTACATGCATAGATTATCACGTGGTCAGACACATCTGTCTTACATCATCAACTCAAGCGATGGGAGAGTCTGAGTCGTGAAGCCAGCATGTCGTGGTTATTGCCAGAGAAAATCTCACACAAGCCTCTGATTGGCTGGGATGTAAAGGAAGTCCTTGGTTGGTCCGTGGTTGGTCTAAGGAGGTCCATGGTAGGTCAATTTTACAGTATGCTGTATGTCTGTCATGCATTTATTTATTTTTGGTCCTTAATCACTTTTTAATAGGTGTGCACCAGACCTTAGATATCTATCATCTGGCATTCATTAACAGTTTTCAAAGCACAGAGGTACAGTTTCATACAAAAGGACACTAAAAGGATAAATCTAAGAACGCCTTACGGCTTGTTTCCATTGGGGTGTATTCAATTCATCGAAACATTTAAAGATGAACAATAATATACAAGAATAATGCAAAAACATCATATAAACAAGCAGTAATCAAAAAGAAAAATATGTACAGTAAACATTTGGGGGGTGAGGGGCTGATAAGATTAGACTTTTTACTTTTTACAGGGGCCAGTTACATTGCATCCTTGATGGGTAGGCATTTCAGTGTGGAGCCTTAGCTTGTCGTGTCATATTACATGCCTGCGATTGACTAGTCCTGGACGGTACATCCCGTGAGCCAGAGGTACAGGAGCGTTGTAATTGGCTAGTGTAGATCCCATAAACCTCTAATCTCTGATCATCTTGTAGCTACAGTATGTGAGACTAGGGTACAGGATGCCAACATGGCATACAATTCTACTATTGTTGTATCGTTATAAATGTTGTATTGTGGGAGGATGGTCTGTTCAGTCTACTAATTAAAAATACAAAATGTCTGGAAGTCTTCAGATTTGAACAGACGAGTAAATTCCCATCCCATTTTCCTCATGGTTTATTTGTGAGTTTAACAGTCTGCATCTATATGAATATAATATGCATATATAATGTATAACATGTATGCATCTGTCTATCTCTCTTGATATCATGTTTACTTATTTACACATTTATCTCTTTCTACTGCTACCACATTTATACAACTTATATGTATTTTCTACAATGCCAGATTCTATAGTAGCTGTGTTCCAATTTGCCTACAAACACTATGAACTGTGAGCACACGTTCGCCGTCATGTCACAGACAGGAGTGTAATATTAGATGTCACTAGGATGGAATCACCTTTAACTCAATAGGCCTTAATAAGCTAATTGACCTTTTCCCATTATAGACTGTTTCACTCATGCCTTCAGGGAATGTTGACGAGTGGATTGGTCCACTCTGTAGAGAGTGCACGTGTTGAAGTTTGTTTCTCTACTTAGCTCCTTTTTTCAGCTTAATGAGGCACCCTTTTTCCTTCTGGGGTGTTCAGGTCTCTTTTTTTTATCTCTTAGCTTCTTTATTCGATTCAAGCTTTACCTACCTACTAACAGCCCTCATTTTTTTTGTATGCTGAGGAGACAGAGGGCAAATGTCTCCTTTCATTTACCTCCAGAGTAATAGTATTGTGGAGCGGGAGAGCATAACATTTATTAAGCTATTTATAAGTTGTAGTTGGAATATACACATGTCAGATGTGATTCCGTTCCAGTTGCCGTGCCATGTGTTCCTGCAACGTCCCAGACTGTTCAGCTAGAGGGCTGCATTATAGCATATAAACGTCAAACTTTCAAAGAATTGCAAAGAAAATGCATTTGTGACACCCTTTGGTTTGAAATCCAAAATATATTTGTTTAATGCTCTTTAAAGCTTGTCTCTGGAGGTATTCCCATCTGTCTCTGGATTCCCTATCGCGCAAAATAGTGGTGCAAGAAATGTCAAGATGGATCTCGACTCCACCTCCAATCTCGGCCCCCTCTAAAACCACTTAGCCATGCTGAAGTGCACTCTGTCCGTAACTAGATATAAAGGGCATTGTTGTTCTATGTTTGGAGAAGCTGTGGTGTCCAAAGCATTGAGTGTAAAGCTCACATCTCCTTGTATTTGTAATTTTCTGTGCAAATATGTGTTTTGTTTACAGAGGGGGAAAAAGGTTCATTGGGAAACCAAGCATGAAGTGGAAAAAATATGATTCTGATGGAGCATGAGTGGTCAGTTAGAGATGTGTGCTTTCTCTCCGATCATGACTGTCCTAAGGTCATTTCTTTTATTCCCTTAACTCTTGTCTCGTCCCATCCAAACCTCCCAACCTTTTCATTATTTCCTATTATAGGAGCGTCCTGGCAAGTAGACAAGTACAGTATAGTAAACTATAGAAATGGGGAATTAGATGTAAACAGACACATTTTATGCTACATGTTCATCATTTTTGACATGGGTCTTATGTGCGCCGGAGCTCTCACTCTCTGCCTCTGATGATTCCCATCTTTAAGACTGGAGGGCAAAGGAGAAGATCCATACTTGGGGAAAGTGTTTCAAATTGAATGCCAAGGGCCAGACTTCACCATTATAGGAGACAATTGCATGTCTGTGGGGAGACGACCGTTGGGGAAAATGGAGCATAATTTTCCTATTGTGTTACCTTCACAACAATGTAAAAAACGAATCATAGACAAATGCAATCGCATGGCACTTGGCACGCATTGCACGCATTAGATATACATGCGTCGCACTGCCTTTGTTCACAGTAGGACATTTGTAAAGTTTAGTGTGCCATCTCGTTCATAAAAGTAGCTGCAGAGCCCTGTGTCACGTTACATATTCATTATTTTCATTAAGTTTGATGTTTGGAAGCAATAGAAGTTGTAATTACAAAGAAACATTTAGACCTACAGAATAAGGAAAGCACTGTAGAATATTGAAGCATTCCCTTTAGGCCATGTGCCATAACCACTTTATTCACAGAAATTTAACTCGCTCAACTTAAACAGATACACACATTCTTTCTTGCCTCTGGGGTTTTCACTCCCGGCTGTATCCAGAGAGGAGAGTGGCCAACTCTCACATACAGTGTGTGGTATTACACTTTTGTTAGAAAAATTAGCATCACCATTTGGTTCTACAGAATTATGACACTACACTGGTAACCAAGAAATACTTTCCTTCTCGTGCATGTGTCGTTTAAAAGAAGAGCTGTTTTCATGAATCCCATTGGATAACTGTTTTAACCACATGGACCCTATACTACAGCATACCAATTCTGGGCCTGTCATAATAATCGAACACTCTATGAAAATAGGAGAACATTCAGTGAAAGTTCACAATGTGTCGATTTGCGGCTGTGACGCATTGTGAGCTCGTAGATCGGGGGGGAAGAGATTAGGTGTACAGGGAAAAAAGTCAATGAAGTATATAGAGATTAAGTAATTAATGTGACACCGTAAGAGTGGCTGTTACTCTCGGTGTTAACGTCAAAGCTTGTTCAACATCCTGTTCATAGATCTGTCATTACATTGGTGTGTGTGTGTGTGTGTGTGTGTGGGGTTTTCCTCTCTGCTCTGTGAGGGCCTTGTGGCTCAGACAGGAAGAAGCAAAGAGAGCAAACACACTGTGACAATCGTGTCCTCCTTTTTTTCTTTTTTTAAAACTCGGTAGCATTCACTGTTGGCACATTGGCTGGCCAGGTTAATGCCTCCATACAGCATGTCAGCAGCAGCATCTCCTCTGCTAGATGCATGCACTGGTGTGACGGCTGAGTTGCAGTGCTTTACTTAGACCCCGGGCTTAATTTGTGCCGGAGCTGGCCAGAGCTCGACTCCGGAACCTGCTTTGTGTGCTCCGGGACCTATAGAAGGCGTTCCATCACCTCAAATGCACATACAATAAAATATGTTTTTACTTAGGCTATTTATGATTAATTCAGCTTTCACATTTCCCCCTCAATCCCTTCCCGCAATAGAAAGGGACTGTGGATACAATTTAACTGAGTTACGTTTGTCGGGTTCATGAGCTCTGGCACCTAATAATTTACAAATTAAGCACTGCTTAAACACTATACTGAGTTGACTGGATTCCCAAGGGCTCTATAATAGCCTACATGTAGCCTGGCATTGCCACTGTCAGTCTAAATAATTTCTACAATAGAGAGAGAGAGAGAGAGAGAGAGAGAGAGGGACGGACGGACGGACATCAGCCGAGGTATCGGTTTCTTATTCCATAATATCAGTATCTACCCCAAAGATCAAATATCAGTCAGGCTCTAATATTTAACAGTATGCAGAGAAAAGATTATATGAGACAATGCAAAGAAACATTCTGACATTGTATATTTTATTGCAATTATTTGTATACTGTATGTGATCACGCTATTCAACCCACATGAGCAGTGAGTTAAAGCAGAACCTCTCCAGAGTTATGCACAGTAAAATCTGTAGTCTTAATTTAACTCAGAGAGTGTAAACATTGACCATTACGGGTCTCAGAGTTCTTAGAGTTAGATAAACACACTGGAGTGTGCACTGTATAATCTACTTTCAGAATGGCTGCATATTCAAACCCCTTCTGCCTGTTAGGAGCAATGACTACTTTTCAACTTCAATGCACTTGGCCATTTTGGACGGATGGTTCTGTGAAGGCCAGCAATCCTCAGGGTTGCTGCACAAATGCACCCATTTAAGTATTTGGTTTAGTCTGAGGGGCAATGTTCTTTCTACATCTCCTAAGTAGATTTGGTACGGTTGTGTGCCACTGACCACTGTGCCTTCATCTGACCATGCGCCTGAAATGAATGAACATTTAGTCTACATATGGAACAGAACTGCTGTCAGAGACAATTGTTCATATGCTTTGTTGAATGTGAAATTGCATCCAATGTGTTCATGGCTGTTCTGTGGTCTTAAAATGCTTGGATACAAATCTTGGAAATTCAGTATACCATTTTTGCATATTGGTCATCAAGTGTGATCCGTAGTGATTATATCAAACTGGATTGCTCTGAGGCTGACTGTTTGATAGTCATCATAGTCATGTGTATGGCGCGATGAAACACATCCCACATGAGAGAAGTTGGCGAGTCGCAAACAGTATGAATGCTCAAAACGCAGAAAATCGGGAGATGTAGTGGGATGTGCCGTTCGGCACTTGTCACGCAAAGCATTAATTGACTGATCAAATAGTTGAAACCCATTTAATTTGGCACTATGATAATTGAGAAATATTTATTAGGATAGCTAATGGAAACGAGTGGTATCAGCTAGCCAGCACCTTTTGACCCACTACTTCCGATGCCGGTTACTTGGATCAAACAACATAAGAAAACAAAGCGCGCACATCCAAAATATAAAGTGCCAGGTCCTGGACAGAAGCAGAATACTAGAGGAGAGCAGTAGAGCACACTGGATCAAGCTCCATTTCAAGCCTGGTAGCTCTACCTCCGGTAATAACTTTCAACTAGTGTCCCTCATGACCTGTTTCAATCCAGTTTCTTATCTCTTCAAGTTCATTTTCATATTGTACTAAAGTTAATGGCATGCAATGCTTTCCTTGAAAATCAAAACGCATATATTTTGTAAAATGTGTGCTGCAGTAATGTCTAGTAGCCTATACCATGAGTCGTACTCAATGGCCTAAACGTGCCAGACCACCGGTATGGTCCTTTTTTAAGCACTCGATTTTCAGATTATCTTTGCGGCCTTCAAATCCAGTCCTATATTGTGGTGATCAGAGCAATGGTCACCAAGTTATAGCCATTTGAAATGTTAGACACTGCTGTAACCCTGCTGTAGTGCCCCATATGTGTGCAATTTAGTTTTTTTGCTGTGACAATTGTCATGGCAGATCCATGAACAGCATTTGTGCCAAGTTTGGTGAGGATTGGAGCAATGATGTGCTGTGGCCCCCTAGGGGTCCTAACGTGGCCCCTGGTGTGAATATTGTCATGGCAGACCCCTGAACAGTGTTTGTGTCACGTTTTGGTGCGGATCGGAGCAACGGTGCGCCTCGCAAGTCTGCATGTTACGTTTGTGACGTCCACCGTCGACCCACCCTCTAGGTAATTGTAATATACATAACACTGCAGAACAATCTGGAAATATATGATGCAGTTTATTAAGATGCAATAATTCACTTTTCTATAAATGGACGAGAGAGTTGTCCTTGATTAGTTTTTACTGCTATTTCTTTGTTTTTGTCTGGAATACTTTTTATATTTGTTTGAATGGCCTTGAAAAGCATCAAATGTTTTATCAGCTACATCCAAGTCAAGAGGTGAATAAATATAATGAATATATATTAAAACATAACAGCTAAACTTAATCTCCATGGCACAGAGAAGACATGTTATGAAAATCCTTTCCTTCCACAATAGCCAGCAGCCTTCTTTTTATGGAAAAATGTTTGCCAATTCAAATCTGCGTGTTTTGAAGAAGTGTCAAGGGAATCTGCCTGAGCTGCGCACGTGAACATGTGGACATCATATTAGCTGTTAAATATGACTGCAACAGAAGTCAAATTGCTGTGGGTGTGCGCTGCTATACTACGGATACCTAACCCTCGCTAAAGACTTGGTTGCGTGCCGCGGCGTACCGTGCACCTAAAATAGGGATTTCCAAGCTAGTACTGTAAATTGGCTATTTTCAGTACGCAACACCGGCATGCAGCTAAGTATAAAGCACCCTTAAGGTCTTCAGTGGTCTTAGCAACGTGTGAGGTGTAAACAGAGAAATGTATGCCGGGGCACAGTCTCTGAGATCCGCTCTGATTAGGTTGCTCAACAGTTTAGAGGACGCTTTGAAAGTGAGATTTCTCCTTCTCTTTAACTCATGGTCACATTGTTTTTCCACGTCTATAGAGCCTATAGTATACGCCTTAATCTGTTTAGCTGAACCTAGATTGGCTTCGTTGACACCTCCTTGCTCTAACGCTGGGATTCCTTTCTCTACCCCCGTCGAATACCCTTTTCACGTAACTTAATATACCATTTTGGTCTCCCAGGGACAATAATTGAGTTTTAGGCAAAGTTTAAATAGCTTAAAGGACGAGGGGGATACAGATGGACATCTCTGTGATTAACACAAACTCCAGCCAGAGGTCCCTGTGTCAGGCGCTGGATTAGGACATTACGGAGAGAATGACAGAGCTTTTTGGCACTTTATTCCCTCTCAATAACATTCTTTCACATATTAAGTTAATTCCACCCCTAGGTAGGGACTTTATCATGCAGAAGACCTTAATCCACTGTTGTTGAGTCCATCTCGCCCAGGCTTTGATGACAGCCCACCCCCTGCGTCTCTGTGGGTGCAGTGGGCCTTGTGTAAGACAAAGCACCCGTGACAGAGACAATCAGATGCAGCTCAAACCACGACAAAAAAAAGAGGGGCTTCATCCACTGGAGTGGAGAGGAGAGGTGTTGCTGAAAAAAAGGAAAAAAAAACATCATTAAGTTTAAAAAAAGACATCAAAGGGTCAAAGCAGAGTGAACAAAACTCCACAAAACAGTCTTAACCACTTAAGCCCTAACTTTGTTGTGCGACGGATAGAAAAAAAATAGTCGATCTACAAGCTCAAAACAATGTGCTGTGAGATTGGAGATCTGCAATTTTCTTCTATGTTTTTTTTAATATTGACAATTTTTTTATGTATGTTTTCAATCTTTGGAAATTTTGGAAAATCTTTGCCTATAATTACGTGCCCAAAATAGGCACGTCAGGGTGAAAGTGGCTAACACTTCTGAAATGTATCACTTTCACTGTTGTGAGTGATTTATTGAGCCCAGAAGGCTCCGTCCCACTGATCTCTTGTATAGCACTTTATCCAAGGGCCACCTTTGACCCCCCCGGTGAAAAGGCCTAGTAGATATGATGAGCGTAAGTTTTGGGTGTTCTTTTAGATCTCGCATTGGTGCTTTCTCCCAATTTCAAAAGGCCTATTTGTGGTGCCAGTGACCAATCTATCCTTTATCCTACTTCAGTCATTCTGCATAGGAACAAAAGACTGAGGGATCAGTGTTCCTCTCTGCTCAACGACCACCGAGGTAAATTGGAAAAGTCAAATGGTTCGTTTTCCAACGCGTCACAAACATACTCAAAAGTGTTTTTAGTTTCATTTCGTATTATTTATTTATTTTTGCTTCCATTTGCTTGCCTCAGCTTAAAGTGGCATGAAACCATTAGCTGATTTTGTAGTTGGTTTTTCAGTTCAGCCTGCCATGTTTTACCCTGCTGTAGATTTTAACCTGAACCAAACTCATATATATCTATAGATCTATATATATATCTATATATCTATATATATATATATCTATATATATATAATATATATATATATCTCAACAACTAATGTGACACAGATGCTGTCCCAGCTTGAAAGGTATAACAACGTATAGGTGTAACGGGTCTAATTTACCAGCAATTCACATTTGCATCCATTCCTTAAAAACTCAGCGAGTGGCGTTAATATGCGGACGCAGGGACGACGCGTCGAGCGCGGCATATGAGCAGCAGTGGAATCCATTGACTGGCTTATTGAAAACATCTCTATTACGCACTGAATAGAGTAATTAATTCAGTCACCTGTCTGAACTTAAGCTGTCCATTTGATTGTCCGTGGGCGCTGAGAGCCTCAGAAGGTTTTGATCCTCCTAGCGCTAACAGATGGTTGTTGTGGCTTGGCCGGGGCTGGGAATCGCTCCTTAAAGTGCAGACAGAGGGCTGGAGAGGGGAAAATCCCCTGTTGCCGTCCCCTAAGAAGACCATAAGCTTGAACAGAGAAAAAGAAAGGGCCTGCTACTGGTGCTAATTACCCAGAAACCACACAGAAAGTGCCCACTGTCACTGACTGGAGAGGTTCACATCCCTTCTTACACAGATAAAAGGCGTAGTACGAAAACATTTCGCGCAGGACAAAGGAGGTAAGATTAACATAATCTTTGGGGTTTGTATCCCCTGTAAGCTGTCCGTGCGTCCCCCCGGCCCCCCAACCCCAAGTTTTCTCCTCCTCCTCCATCCTTTCTTCCTTCAAACTCTCCACTGCTCTCTGGCTTCTCCTTGTGAAAAGAAAAAGAAAAAAACGCTTAAAATTGTTGAAAAATAGCGAAGAAAGGCAGATCTACAAGCTCACAATGCGTCGCGATGTGACACGTTGTGAGCTTGTAGATCTGCTGTTTTCGAAACGGCGACACCATCATCGCGTGACAGAGTATAAAGTAGGCCTTAAGTGGTTGAGGAATCCGAACGGCGGGAATCGCAGCCCCGAAGCCTGACGGTTGTGTTCTCCCCGCCTCCCTGTGATCATCCCTGTCATTGGTTGAGCTGCTTGTTGGGTGTAATCAGACAATGGCGGGCGAAGCGAGGTGTCGCCGCGCTGACAGACCCCTCTTCATGTCATGTCGTCGTTAATCCTGGAGCCTTTCCAGCACTGCTACCGCCAACACTTTCATCCGCCGCGTTCTCCCGCGAACAGGGTTTGGCGGATAAATATGAGACGCCTTCATAGTCTCAACATATATCAAAGTGCTCTCAAGCGGCTGTTTTCTCCCTAAGTGGCGAGGGGGACCGCACGGCACACAACTTGGAGCGAGAACTTTTTTCCCCTTTCTTTTCCGTTCTTTTAAACGAGGACATCATAGCGGCTGCTTGCATTGGCTCCCTCACTCTCCCAGTTGCAGGAAGCTTGGACCAAAGCCACTCACACAGACAGGAAAGCAGCCGCTTTAATGGCGTTGCATAAATGCTGTCTTCTCTTTCTCTCTAACATTGTGGCTGCCTTATAGTGTGCCCCTGTGGAATCTCATTGGAGAGCGTGATGAGGCGTCAAGATGTAGCGCAGGAAATGGCTTCAATTAAAAGACAGAGAGAGAGTGACGGATGACACCAAGAGAGGCCCTGTCTCTCTCCGCCAGAGTCTCTGGCAATCATTGTACATTGCTTTTATAGCGGCTAAGCGCTCCAAACAGTCAAATAGATGGCAGAGTGCGCCGCTCAGTTTGCAAGACATTCCATAAATGGCTTCGTTTTCACATTCACTCTCTCGCTGTCAAAGTGTCTTTTTGCTCCTGAGTGGGTGATGTATTGGGATGACAGGAAACTTGCTAGTTTTAGTAAAAACTGAAGTTTGTGAGCATTTAGGTTACTTCTCAGCGGTACAAAGTACAACAGAGTGTTGTTGATTTACATATTTCTCTCATGGCAGTGGAGCTGCTGTGAACTTAATCAGCCGTTGCATTTCTTCTGCTTGCGATCAAGCTTTAGCAATTCGCTCGCTTAAATCGGGAATCCGATGCTATAACAACAAGACGGTGAATTGTTTCTGTTTGCGCTTCTTAAACCTGGGTCACATTTTTTGTGTCCTTCAAGCAAACGTTTGATTACTGCCTTTTGAGCCATAAGGTGTCCTGCTAAAATATACCCAGCGAAGGTGTCCTCTTCAGCACTGAGCGAGCTCCAATTGTATTTGAAAGTAATGTCACTGGTCCATTCCCGTCGTGTGTGTGGCGCTGTTAAGCTGCGCCTCCGTTCCTTTGGCAGTCTCAGCGTGAGACTGATGTTTCAGGAGGTAGACATGTGTGCTCCCTGTAACGCTGTGTTTACAGAGCCTCCCCACCAGGTCTCTACTTGCTGCATACACGACACGGAGGGCCCACATGAAGCAACATGCCTTCCAGTGGCTCCCACCTGTTTCTGTTGCACGTCCGGACCGTGATGGGAAGGCCAGCCAATGGTCTGACACCAGGCTCAATAAAACAATGACACAGGCGGACTGAATGTGAACAGCTTTAGGTATTAGTTTCTTATGGGGGAAACTAATACCTGCACTGGTCGTGGTGAAATTAGACAGTTCAGGCAGAACACACTGTAAAACGAAATTACACTCCATGAAACATTCCCAATGGATGAGTGTGATTGAAGTGGTTCTCAATAATGTATTTTTTTAAAACAATATGACAGATAATTTACAAAAAGATTGACACTGAATCTATAGTATGTATATAACTCGAAATTTGGGCCGCTATGTGTCCCGAACCTCTAGAGTGCGACACCTACGTGCCACTGCCGATGTGATAGATATGGCCATATATGGAGATCTGTGTGTCTGTCAGTCCTTGTCCCTTGGGCTATTTACATTCATGCACGTTAAGCTTCATTTAAAGGGTGTCCAGTGATGCTGATAGGCCTGCGTTCTGCGTGTCTGACTCATCTGATTAAGAAAAGACGCATCTAACTCACCATCCGTGCGTGCATGGGACGCACATGCACTATTGTCATCAACAAATTCCATGTTAAGAAAAATCTCTGTAAAAAAAAAAAAAATCCACGGACACCACCATTTTGCATGGCCAGCTGGCCGCATCATACCTCATCCCAAGTTACGAACAACAAAATCTGCGTAGAAATCACATAAAAACACGAAATAATAGCGGACATTTTGACCAGATTGTATAGGGCCACACATTTGAGTATAACACCCGGAGCCAAAACCGAAACGTAACTTTATATAAGTCATCTCCGTCTCTCTCTCTGCCATCAGTTTCTATTGAGAGAGGGAGCATGAAAAGGACCCGTATGAGACCGTACACCGACCGTACACCGCCGAGCATACGCGGGACTCGCGATTGTATTATAGGATGTAAAAGAATTTCAGGGATATATGGCATGGACCCTAAAATAGGCCAGTGCTCAACTGGTAACCAGTTAATCTACCATATGCCTGAGTAATACCCAAGAAAATGTGCTTTTTTCTTAATCTGTTTTCACTGACAACACACACACATTTTCCCATGTAAAGCAGATGCAGATTATGTATGGCGTGAAACAACTTCCCTCGTAACACAAGTCAAATTGACATCAGAAAATGTCTGGCAAGGGCCACGGAACGGAGTACAACGAGTTGAGTGCATGTCTATTTGACCGCGCATTCCCACTCCAGTCAATCTGCATCTCTTATTTAACCTGACCCGCACTCATTTACAGGAGTTAAAACAGGGAAGGGGGGGGGGGGTGTTCTTGCATTTTTCATCCAGGACATTGGGTAGTAGATTTTCTAACAACAAACAGCACTTTACAGGCGTGTTATAGGGAGAGAGATTCTCCTACCCTGGAGCCTCGCTGCTGAGAAGCAGACACACTTTGAAACGCTGGCCCTGAATCAGCCAGCTTAAAATCACTCTCCATTAACCCTTTAAGACCTAGAACTGTGTCATTTTTTGATTTTATACTAAAAAGCATTACGGTATTTTACACTTTGGGCTATTCAAAAATAGCAGATATACAAGCTTGTAGCGCGGCACCGAGTGCCGCGCTACGAGCTTGTAGATCTGCTATTTTTGAAAAATCGTGAAAATGTGTGCAAATCTTTGAATATATATATTTTTTAAAGCGAACATTTGCTTCTGGGGGTCCCTGGAACAAAATATTTTGATGGGGGTCCGCGGCCAAATACATAAAATTTTGGGGGTCCTTGACATGAAAAGGTTTGAGCACCACTGATATAGAAACATAAGTTTTTCAGAATACTGTTGGGATTTAGGAGACATGTAGAATCGGCTTCAGGTCTCAATGGGTTAAGGATCTCCGGCGTGAAAATAGTCTCTCGCTGAATTCAAGCACTGCAGATGCTATCATGAAATAGGCCCTTTTCAGAAAACCGCTGGTCCCCATACTGGGTTAGGATAACCAGCCCTCCTGGGGATGTCAGCATCTTAGCTATATCCTGGAGTAGCTGCCACCATCGCTGGAGAATATTTACTCAGATCTCTAATTGTATCCAAATCAGCCGCGCATCATGGTGGAAACACCGCAGTAGGAGGAAAAACTCTTTAAGTGGCACTCTGGGATTTTTCAGCGGAAGTGTTTCAACCATAAGCGAGAGAAGCTTTAGAAAAGTGTATACACACCTAATGTATTTTTCATCCCCCCCAAACTGTAATGGGACCGAACAGAAGTTCAGTGTTTTGGAGCCATCTGAATTAATTTCAATCACAATCCATAATTGAGAGGCAATGCATGGAAAATCCTTGTACATCACATCACATTTTGTTGACAAAGCATTTCAGAGCAGCGGGTGACTTTTTGTGTCCTAGTAGTGTGCTGTATGTCTGTGTTGTGCAGAGCTTGATTTAGGTGAGGGTTTATTGAAATGATTTAGTTTGTAACGGGTTGTGTCCAGGGATTTGCTGTCCAAAGGTGTTGGTTCTGGAATTTGAGAAGCCTTACTGAGTGCTTTGTTCCATTTTGCTTTAACACATCCATGCCTGCTGGATATTATTTTGATGTAACCTTTTAAAGGTTCTCTTTAATGCCAGCAACTGGTACGGTACAGGCAGAATATATTTTAAGGGTGTCACGATCAGTTTCTTGGTAAAGACAGGTAGTTTCATTGCTGTTGTCATCCTGCTGGAAGGCTTGCTAAGTCATTAGGCAATGGGCTTGTAATCCTCAGTTAAATAAATGGATCCTCTATATCCAAATTTCTTTTCAATTGAGCCTCCCTTGATCTATATCTGTTGTACATACAACCTAAGTATATTAATAGGCAGTATAGCTTTGCGTAAGCACACACAAAAAGAGAGAGTTTACTTAATTCCAACAAAAGACAATAAGCTTAGCGGGTGTATTCTTTGGTCCCTAAATCTACTGTCACCAGATGGGACGTTTTGTTTGACGGATTTCTACTGCTTTGTAAAAACACATTGCCTGTCCTCGTGTCCCTCATGTTTTCCAGTGGCTAACCAAGATTGGGATGGCACTTATTGCTCCATGGCTCTGTCATCTTGGAATTTGTGCATTTTGTGTCGGCCTAAATATGCTTTTTCTCTGGCGTGGCCGGTGTGTGATCAAAGGATAATGCACAGACTGTCACTTGGCCTCCTGTGGCAGAGGGGGGAAGAGGGCTTTGCATTATTCAAATGTTGTGCTCCTTACAACACAAGGCAACTAACAGGCATCTAAAGAGAAGAACATCTTCCTTGTTGTAATTCTATCACTGCTCAGCAGTGTGGACCACATCCATGTCATGCATAATAAAGCCAAATTTATACTTTGTTGAACGACACACGTTTGACAAAAACAACTTTTCAGTTGAAGATGCATCATATGACAATGTATATATTGTCTTTAAAGGACCCTACTGGTGGTATGGCATGTTTAGCCCATGACCTATTGCATACTTGCTACTGCCGACCATTTTACACAAAACATGGTTCCTTTGATTTTTGAGTTTAGTAATGTTATCATTGCAATAGAAAGCATTTTAATGTGTTGTAATGACTTTATGGAGAAAAATGGTCTATGCTTATGTGCGGATTATGGCATTATGGTGATATGTATTGACGGTGGTATGATATTTTAAGTCTTGGTCCATTGCTATTCATTGTGCACTTCGGAGCTCTTGATTTCCAATATATCCAGAACATGGCAAAAGATGTCTTTCAGAGATGAAACAGTTTGGCTATTATAATAGCTCTTTTGGACAAGCTCTAGCTTGTTTAGATATTGATTTTACTCCCACTGCCTAAAAAGCGGTGAAAGCAACAGCTCAACAGTCCACCTGTTATCATGCTTTGGTGGAGCACCAGGGTGCTTTCAGGCAAACTCGCTGCACACATGCTGGCTCCCAAAGGTTTGATACATTTTGAAAAATTGAGCTAAGTGCTAAATTCTGATTTACAGTATTGATTGATTGAATACTTTATTAACCCATTCAATCCGGGAACGCATCTGTGTCATTTTGGATTTGAGCTATAACCATTATTTTATACTTTGGCTATTCCAAAATAGCAGATCTACAAGCTCATAGCGCAGCATTGAGTGCCATGCTGCGAGCTTGTAGATCTGCTATTTTTGGAAAATCGTGAAACTTCTCTACAAAAATCTTTGATATATTTTTTTAAAGCGAACATTTGAAAAATATTTTGTTCCAGGGACCTCCAGAAGCAAAGATTTAAGTTACAAATGTTCGCTTTAAAAAACATATATATATTCAAAGATTTGCACACATTTTCATGATTTTTCAAAAAATAGCAGATCTACAAGCTCTGTGTATCTGCAATTTTTTAATAGCCAAAGAAATCTAAAATGACAGATACTTTCCCTGTCTAAATGGGTTAACAAGATTGTTAAAAGTACAGGCAGTACAGTCAAACGTTATGCTAAAAGGATGTAACACAAAAAGACGCATGGGGGCTTGTTTCCATTGTGGTCCATTGTATTCAATTCATCAGTAAGACATAATGCATACATATAATACATACAATACAATACATATCAGTAAAAGCTCAGTAGCATGTATATTGACAGAAAAAGGAGGAGTGGGAGCAGGGTTCAGAGGATGCTACTACCGAGGTGTTCAAAGGTAACGTTCTACTAAGCTCAAATGTAATTTAAGGTCAGCCATTCTTATAGGTTAGTTTTGAGTTTGGGCAGGGAGCCGATATCTTTAATGGCTTTCAAGGCATTCCACATTTTGTTGGCAGCAAAGTAGAACACATTGTTCCACACGTTACTGGAGTTATGTTATATATAACTGGAGACATTTTACATTTTTAAGTACAATACACATTTGAAAGCATATTTGTACACAGTATCAGGTTAGGCCTATCAAGTATATTAGTTATAGCTTCATTCTCAGTATTGAGAGTCAAGCCATTCAAGTGAAAATATGGCGGAACTGTGAAGCCTGATTTATACTTGGTTGTGTGCCAGCCTCGTGCGCCCAAAATAGCAGATCTATAAGCTCACAAGCTTGTAGAGCTCCTATTTTCAGTATCTTATATATTTTTTGCTATTTTTGTATATATGGCTATTATTTTTTAGCCATTATTTTTTGTAATCGATTAAATCGATTAATTCAATTAACTGTTGCACCCCTCTTAGCAAAGGCCAACCAATTGAGTGATATATATTCTACCCCAATAGAATCCGGGGACTCACATGGACATTTTTGCATGATTTTGACTTTCTTTTCTTTTCTTTCTTGATTCTGAGGCAAGCCCACCTATGATATTGATTGCGCTGTAAAACATGGGCCTAACTATAATGCAAAGGTCTCTACTTTATCCTTTTAGGTGAAATGTTTGAGTTATGTTCCTCACAGGGGGTCAGAGGAGCACGCAATCAAAAGAATGTCAGGTCACCCATCGGAGCATCCTATGTGCTCTGAGCTGTGAAGTCATTTCACATACAGGTCCAATGAAAAGCTAAAGGTTTTCTTACCGTGAGTACAGTGGGGGAAAGTTCACCTAAGACACACGTTTGTTCGGATAGGAAAAATAATGTGCTCTGCTGCCTACTCCAAAACAAACACTGTATCAGCAAAACTGTGGCTTTTCGTAGCTTAGCCCATTAAGACCTGAGGCCGATTCTACAAATGTCTTCTAAACTAGTAGTTCTTTCAAGATTTTTCAACAATGTTCAAAAACAGAAGATGTACAAGCGCTGCAAGCTTGTATATCTGCTGTATATAACGCTAAAATAAAAAATGACACAGATGCTTTCCTGGTTTTAATAGGTTAAGCAACGAGGACCATTATGTTCAAGTATTAAAACTGAACATCAATACAAGCGTCAGAAAGCTTCAAACCCGGGGTTAAGAGTTGTTAATGTAGTAAATGTACTGTATCGGGTTGCAACCAAATGGATCACACCATATTTGACACCGATGCAAAAGTTGAAAACGGCATTTTGTTTTCCAGAGCCTCTCACTAAACCCTAGCACCCCCATTCCGTGGTGAACATTCGGCGACAGCAGCCAATCTACAAGCCCACAACACATGTACCGTAAGTTTGGCTATTTTCTGCGAAGATATTTAGTGTCCAGCGAAAACAGAAGGGGCCTACTATAGATAGAGGCCTTGGGAATCCGGTCTACTAAGTATGTAGGCTTTAAGTGGTTGACTTAATTTTATACTTCATCATACAAAAGAGGGATGTCAGGTTAAAAGGGATTAACTATCAGCTACAAGGTGTGGAAATTCTAACAGCCTAACAAACGTTAGCATACCTCAATCAAACAAAAACTAAAATGCATAAAGTGCTCATCTGTTATCTTGAAGCTAGGCTGCACCAGCGCTCCTGTTTTCGTGTGTAGAGGGGCGGGTGTATAGTGGCGCAGAGAGATTGCGCCTGATCCCATTGGTTCACAGATCTCTCCGTCAACCCCCGCCCCGTTAACACAACATTACGAGCGACGCCCACTGCACTCTGGTTGGTTGGGGAAATAAAACACTTCCTATACCAGGTACACCGACGCGTTCCTCCAGGCTTTTATTTTTTAGCAAAACTAAACAATAAAAGCCTGGAGATCGAGGCTATCTTGAAGCTAACACCATCCAACAGTTCCATTAGGAAACACTAATATATACTAACATATTCAAAATGTCGAGGCTCCTTTTAATGCCAAACTGTGTTTGGAGATGCGCATCTCTGTTTCTTCTCGCATTTTTTTATGCTTCTCGTACATAATACTGAAAAGCCTTCATAGACATGCACAATACTGCACCGATGCATACACAGCAGTGCATGTACGTATGAAGAAGATTAGCTGTTGGTGTCCTTTGATCACCACTAACCAGTCCAATTGTAATCCAACTGATAGGGCTCTCAGTTAGCGGCGTATCGGCCTCACTTTAGATCACATTGTCGAGGAACAGTGAAGGGAAATGAATATTTCAGCAGCTGAGTGAGCTTCAAGCACCAACAGGGCTTCATACCTTCTCACGGCCACTTACTGCAGCGCTTAAAGGGGGATGAAACCCTGGGCTGATTTTGTAGTTTGTTTTCAGTTCGTGTTAAAAAAACTACAGCAGAGTAAAACTCTAATGACCTCATAGTACACCGTGATGTAAGCAATACAGCTTCAGCTAATAAGATTAAGAATGGGTGTGTTATATTTAGGTGTGTGAATGTGCAAGCTTTGACCAGTGGGGCACGCCCATGGCACTGGGCACACCTAATTCTAACACACCCATTATACAGTTTATACTGTGATTGCCGTCAGAACGCCCCTTGGACTGACCGATATATGGGAAGAGTGGTCGTATTGGCGGTTCTGGACAACCGGATCTCCATATATGACTATATACATAATATATGACTATATATGGGCATATCGGTCGGATTGGCGGTTCTGGATCGGGACCCCATGCCCCCTCGACCGACCGATATGGGCATATTGGTCGGATTTGTGGTTCTGGACAACCGGATCTCCATGATATGCCTATGGGCATATTGGTTGGATAGGCGGTTCTGGATAACCGCCGCCAATCCGACCGATTTCACGCCGGTATTTGCGTAATTTATACAAAAAGGATAGATTAGCTGCTGCTGCGATGCTTATAGTCTGTCATGTCTCTTCTGTAGTTTTTAACCTGAACTGGGAACAAGGGTTTCATTTCCCTTTAACCACTTAAAACCGGGAAAGCATCTGGCATTTTACGTTGGCTTTTCAAAAATAGCAGATATACAAGCTCACAGCGAGTCACTTTGTGCCGCGCTGCGAGGTTGTAGATCTACTATTTTGATTTTTTTTTTTATCTTGAAAGTTTGAGAACTACTGATTTAGAAGGCATTCGTAGAATCGGCCTCAGGTCTTAAAGGGTTAAGGGTGATTTATACTTTGTTGCGCACCGGTGTCGTGCGCCGAAAATAGCAGATCTACAACCTCACACACGCTCTCTGTGAGCTGGCAGATTCGCTATTTTCGGGTGTGTGCAAACTCAGCGCCCAGCCAAGTATAAATCGGGCATTACTTTTACAAGCAGCATTTGTATTTATCACCAGGCCTGGATGGTTAGAAGCAATCAGAAACCAAACACCAGGCGAGGAATACAAGGTTCAGGTTGACATGTCAGGGAAAACTGAGGTGAAGTGCTGACATGCCGACGTCTTAGCAGATAACACTTAAATCATTTTCCTCCAAAACTTCACTCGTAAGGGTTCAAAGAGATATAGCCATAATACAAATTTTTGGAGTAAGTAGTGGTGTTTGAAGTTATTTTATGGGATTTCGCTGTAAGGCCCAGAATTGATTTGCAGACGGGATAAAAGGAAGATACTTTATCTTCGGAGCTTTGTCGGAAAAAGCTTAGCATCCATTGGTAGTTCCGCCAATATGCCTGCAGGGCATGGAGGTAGGGTGAGAGGGGGGCTGCTGGCATTGACATTATATACCAGAATGAATTGTGCTGAGTTTACACCTCCCGCTGCTTACGCTCTGCTCTTTCATAATCTTTCATGAACCATACAATGTTTTATTTAATGTCCTGGGTCAGAGAGAAACTTGAGAAAAAACATATTAATAATGAAACGCATAGTACTGGGGAGGGAGAGAAGAAAAAAAATCTTGGTTTGAGGCTCCTCAGCAAACAGGTCAGAAGGACCTTTTGAAGTCTACTGCTTCAGTGCAGTCAATAGTTTAAGAACTTGTGTTATTTCTGAATGTAAGGCCAGCCTGGACTTTTTCTTACCTGAAAATGCCAAATATCTCATCCTCGCTGCCCAGTGTCTCACTGCGGTCCTTGAAAGCCTATTGAAGAAGCCAAGAAGAACTGAGAGAGAGAGAGAAAAAGAGAGAGAGGTTACTCAGGTACACACTACAGTAAAAACAGAGCATGGTTGAGGAATTATTCTGCAATCGTAGAACATACAGTGTGGTTTAAAATGTTAGAGTACTACAGCATGTTGGCAGAAGATGTGAGGTTTCATTGAGAAATTAAATGTCAATGAAACATGTTAGCCTATAATAGCAACAGAATAGAAAACATTTGTTTCATTATTATTTTTAATACAAGATAAATAATATATATTGTACATTCGTTTACAGTTATTTTAGTTGGATATTGTACACGTTTATTTTTTTATTTTTCAGTATGTCTTTGCTAGCCCCCCCAAAATGTGGCAGTCACTTTACAAACACACACTTACACTCAAAGGACCACAATATGTTTTCCTTTTGATCAATATTTTCTAATTCAAGTACCCGGTATATGCATTTTTATTCAATCAATCAATCAATCAATCAATCAAATATGTATGTAAGTAATGTCAATAATAATACAAATAACTAATATATAAGCTGTAGACAATAAACTCTTATCTATATTATTAGATTTTAGATATACTCACAGTTGTATTACTATGAGCTCGACATGCCAGTTCTTGCTCTCTGCTCCCCTTGACATAAACTATCTCTATTAGTACAAAAGGGAGCGAGCATATGCCATAATCATAATGTTTGCATATTCCCCTGTGAACGCTCATTTGCAGTCTGTTGAGGACTGTAAGGATAGCCAGCTCTTGGCCTCTCTGGCTCTTAGCTCTTAATTGCTTAATTGCAGTCATTATTTGAACTGGAAGTGAGTTCACCTGGCGCCCCTGGCGTGATGCTGGCACTAATTGAAAAAGGAAAAAAAGAGAGAGAGAAGAAAAATCACATAAATAAATAAATAAAGGAGCTTTGAAGACATGGTGAATGCGGCAAGTCTCTGGAGGGACACAAGGATGCTTGATTCTCGGCGCACGGTGATGTATTCATTGCACACAAACAAACCCAGACACATCGCAGCATGCATATACTGTACTGTATACGCACTCATGTATGTACTGTAGCATCTTGAGCCCCCGCCCCCCCCCTACATACACATACAGTACATCTCTCTAGGACATTGCAGGGCGATCAGATGAAACGGCTCCATGTCAGAGTGTTGGTACCTTCAGAGGAAGGTCCAGGGGCTGTGTGACTTATTTATGACTCTCCCCGGTGCTCTCTGTCCCGGCCCCATGCTCCTCTCTGCCCTGTAACCTGTGTTGGCTCACCGACTGGCGCTCAGCATTTCATATGGCGCTGTGCACTCTCTGCCTCTTTAAAAAGTAAACAGTAGATTGCATCGGTGCTAATAATTTATAGGCAGGGAGAGAGAAAGGTGTTTATGTGTTGAAATGAGATGTCATTAACACCTGCTCCACTATGGAAATAGCACCGCTTAGTTTTGCCAACTTATTGAAGACTTTTTAGTCATACGTTTAGGTGTTGTTGTTTTTTTTGCCACATGTACTTTAACAAAGGTACATGCTGCCTTGCTCAACAGAACAGCTAACATTATTACCTGTTAAATTAGCCATTTTACATGTTCCAATTAAGGGTGGTTAATTGTCTTCCTTTGCTTAAAATGAAAGGGGGAAAAAAAAACTAACTGTTATCAGCAATGCGATGCTAAAATCCTTTAGCAGCAGCTAAATGTTGAGAGTACTTGGTAATAGCTTGGATAGGCTTTATTTGTTTGGCTATATTTATCATAATGGCAGTTAACTGTGAGCATCACTCAGCATGACAAATGTTATAATGTCTATGTACTGTAGCTACAGTTCAGGTGCATTTAGACTAATGCTCCATAAAATAGTTCATCCACTTGCATATTTCAAGACCCCACTCTGAGCCATTTCTTTGAAACCTCTTTTTAATCGTCCATGCTTTAATGTTAATTGCATATGCCTCTCTCAAACACAGTCTTTTTCCTTTGTCAGGGGGCCTTTTGTAAAAGAAATATGTTACTAATGGCTTATGAATTAATAAGAAGCCAAACTGAATTTGATTTTCATGCAAGGTGATTCTAGAAAGCTTGAGAGCCCCTAACATTTTATTCAGATTTCAGCATTTTCTGGACGAGTGGATTCCCTTTTTGCCAGTGCCTATAATGCATCCTTTGTCATCATCTCTCAGCTGTGACTTAGGCTCATGGAGGCTCTTGGTGTAATTTAGCAGACCCATTAATTTTCTATTATTGTGAAAAGATGATTCGTGTTTTGGAGGCTGTCTTTATTATTTATTTAGATCCACAGCAGGGAAACATGCAGCTCTGGCTAATGGAATATAAAGTCACATAGGCCTCATTCCCATCCTGACATTTAACTACAGACAGAGTCGGCACATGTGTTAATGTGTGCTCCCCAAGCACCTTAATTCAACTTGAAATTCCTAATGGAACTTGCTATCTGTGGTGGGCCTTCAGAGACAGTAAGGGGGGGGGGGACAATGGGGGACACCAACTTAACACATAAATTCACTTGTCTGAGTCTTGGCTGTGTGTCTAGCGATTTAAATGCTCCACTGGTTGTATGTCTGGAGGGAAATGACAGAGAAAACCAATGCATGGCATACGGTATAGCATCTCTTCCTCTTGTCTTGGTTTTGTGTGCATGTTCATTGCACTTTACCCCCCATCAACCCACAATGACACCGTGTTTGCTTCACAAAATCGAAACACTCCCCCCCCCCCCCCCCCCCACCCCCTCAACAACACAAAAAACGCTGAGAAATTAACGGGTGAGGGAAAGGATCTTTTTAGGGAGACATTTGTCCCGGAAGCTCTGAAAGGTTGTGCATCTATGACAATAGAGCCTTGTGCAATGTGTTTGCTAATAATCAATCGTTATTACAACTTATGACAGTGGTGTGGCTTTGAGACTAATTTGGGATGAGTCCATTGTCTCTCGTTCCCCTGGTTTCCGGTGTGGTGGCTTATTGTTTTTCACTTAGCTTCAAAATGTCATGTAGTGGTAATACAATTTTTTTAGCTGTTGTTTGTGTCATGACTCATGTTACATTCACACAGAAAACGCTCTAATCAGAGCAAAGATTTTTCTGCGCTTCTGCAGTTCGAATAAAGGTATGACCCGGACCCGGTATGATTAAGGCATAAACTATATTAATAGTTTTGATGTGAAATATTTACTAGCGAGTGTTTCACATTTTCATATCATTTATTTGTCCGGACCCTGTGCTTTATAAATTTATAGGTAGGTGCACATAGGTGTCGCACACCAAAAATAGACAATCTAGCGCTGTGAGCTTGTAGATGGGATATTTCCAGCATGCGACACCTGCATGCAAATAAGTATAAATCTAGCCTTATCCTACTGCCATCCCTTGTCTGCAATACTTGCACGTCCTCCAGTCGTCCTAACTATATTGTCCAAGATGGGAGCTGGAGAGAGTAATATTCAAATAAGATAACATTATGCCCTTTAAAGATGAAAGGAGGCGGTAATTATTGGTATCTTTCAGGACAGAGAAGCCATATAGAAATTGATCTCTTATAAAAGACGTGTTGGGACAGAGGGCTGACTGACGCGGCTATAATCCGTGCGAACACGGTGCAGGGCCGCTGGATAATTAAAGAGACGGTGCTGTAAGGACATGGCTATTAGCAGGTTAATTAGGCAATAATGAAAGAGATACCTCAGGTTACCGCGGGCTTTAGCGCAATAGGATTCCTCGCAGTGCGATATAAGGTGGGTGTTAAATTTAATCCGTGTGCGTTAATGGAGAACGGCATACCTTCCAGTCAATTATTGCCGAAAGACTTCACCTGCTCCCGCACAGTCACAAACGGGGAAGTCAGAACAGATTCTATTTGGTGGCTGTCCACTCTGATTAGTTTGATGAAGCTTATGAGGCTTTTAGAGGGGGATATATGAGAACTGAGCAGCAGGCACATATCACTCGTGGATCTCCTTATTAGAAAGATTGAAGTGTTTCATTTAATGAGTAATTCATTCTCGGCTACTTTTCTGACCCACTTTGACAGAAGTAGAAGTGTCTACCATTAAAAGGCTACTTAATGGGTGGTTTCTAGTCTCCAGATGGAAATGGGTTTAAAACAAATAATTTAACCGGGAGTGTATATAGCGACACGGCTCGTATTTGATGCCATCCTCATCTTTGTTTAAAAAGATGTTCGTATAATTTTTTTTGACTATGAATTAATCAGTGTCAACTCGGCTCCGATCAATAACCTGCACTGAACCGTGTGTCTCAGAGCGTTCAGAGGCAAGTGGCCCGGTGGACACGTTTGGGGTCGGAAGACGAGCGGGGTCATAGGTCAATGTCCAGTGTTATCCTCCTTAGGTTGCAGCCCAACCCCCAACGCCCCCCCCCCCCCCACCCCACCCCCTAATTGACTTACAAATGCGGCAGCGCTTCATGTGTCAACTAATTCACTGCATTAAGTATGGCTGTAAAGTCAATATGGCTTTATTAGTGGCCGGGTCTCCATTGACGGGACCTAGTTGCACTTTTGACCTTAACTTACTGTGATCTACTGTCCAGAGACCACTCCTCTCTCCCCTCCCTCCCCTTCTCCCCCCATCGCTCTGCTATTATCCCGCCTCTCTCAATGATCATGTCACCCTTGGACTCCAAAATCCCGGAAGAGCACGGGCGGCCAGGAAATTCTACATTGTTGCTTCCTTTTTAGGAGTCTATCGGTAAACCTCACTAATCCACAAATCCAACCTTGGATTTGAGCCACTGAGTCTGAGGGGAAAGTAATTGGGTTGTTGCTAATAATTGGATTTTCTGCTGCTTGGTCAGAAAAACGTTAACAACCAATGTCCAAGCAGAAAAAGCCAGGACCTCTTTCTAAGCCTCAGTTCAGAGGTCTGTGCAGGCCCCCGGGTTGCATGTAGAAAATGATTAGCATTTAAAATCTGCTTTCAGCCCCTGTGTTTAAAAATGTGATTTCTGAAAGCTCTGTAATTTTCTCTGAGTGTGTTGTAATTATCCATTATGGGGACTGATACTGTCAGGCTGGGGGAAAAGTCATTAATTCTAGTTTGTAGATTCTTGCACCTCTCGCAAAGAGAAAGGTGACAGAGGGTGTCAGTGAAATCACAGAAACATACAGCACTGTTAGCAATAGGCAGGTCTAATCTGAGGTGGGATTATCAAAGCCTGTGTAGCACTAAAGAGTCTTTCATTATTTTCAGGGGTGCTTCTGAAAACCCCTGGAAACATTCACTGTTTGGTAACTCTTGATCAGTCATGACCTCCTTAGACTTTGCTCGGCACATTTCATTGGCAATGAGACACATACTGCAGGGCCATCTGCAATCACCTGTGAGCGGTGAATGGATGTGCCTAAAATAATAAAGCCCTTTTCATTGTCAGTATTGTTGCAGAGCCTAAATATTATGCATAGGCATGCATGTTTTTTGATCAGAACTGGTGCACTGCTGTGACAGCATAAATCTATGAACGTGAGCACTGTTGTGACTAAGCATCACTCTGTGCACCTGTGGACATCTACTGTTGGCCTTGCAGAAAGTGATTATAATAAAACGTGTCCGAGAAGAGTTGATTGGAACATAAACTTGTTTGCTATAACTATCAATGAACAATCAACGGCACAGATGCCACTGTACTGTATGTCTCTTGATGCCTTAGGCTTAAATCACAGACGGTCCTCTTGAGGTATACAAGGCTTGCAGACACAAGATATTGTCATTGTTTTGCGATCTACATTTAGCATACGGTCTTATGCAAAGCGACTTAAGAGCAAAGTCGTAGTAAACCTTCAGTCAACCAACAAGAGGTTAAGTAATTAAAGTGCCAAGAAAACTAGCATGTGTTACAAAATAATTTGGTAGCCATCAAACCTAGCTTGTGAACTTTCATTATATGGGACCTCACCGCTGAGCTCCCCAAGCTTTCATCCGTTATAGCTACTTGCTTTAATTATGTCTCATCTTAACTCCTAATAATATTGCCAAGATTTAAGTTTTAATATTAGTATATTTATTGTAAGCTGATAATCACGGTATAGCTGTGAAACAAAAGCCTGCTTTGCGCCTTGGCAAACCTAGCAGGCATGAATGTGGCTGGTGTTATTACAGACGTTGCTGTGCAGGACTCATTGGTCCAAAGTGGAGAGCATTGCAGTGCTGGTGGGAGAAGCTAGGCATTCAGGGACTGGTTGAAAAAGTTTACAAGGAGCCCTGGCAGCATCGGAAATGAGCAGTCTACCACATGGCGTGTCCATGGATAGACCAAGAGGACACCAAAGTTCCCCGTTGTGACTTTGAGAAACCACGCCTCGATTGTTGGAGGAGCCAAACTTCAGACTGCTTGCTATACCTACTTCATACCAACATCCTCACAGGGGCTGTGAATGCCTATTGATAGTTTTCCCTTGTGAAACCATTAGGCCTAGAGACATGCTGCTTCGGCAATGCAATATATTCAAAGGGCTGGTGTACTACACAAGGTCTTTTTCACTGCAGCGAATCCACAGCCTCTCCTGCAAATGTCATTATACAGATCCCCATCCCTCAGATAGAAAGTGAATTTCATATACTGTGCTCTACAGTACTACACACCAAATAAGTCCAACAATGTCAGTGTTTTTAATGACTTTCGGAATATTTGAATTGTTGTCCATCTCTGATGGTACTGTAAGCTGAAGAGCCTTACACCCATTTGTTCTTCTGTTGTCCCCATTTTAGTGGGAACCGGATGTCAGTGAAAGTGCACCACTCTGCTGAGCCCTTGTTGTGTGGAGGTAATTTACAGGAATCTGACATTTTTGTTTATTTATTTATTTTCTTCACATTTCCTTTTGTTGCGAAGGATCTATTTTGCATCCATTTTTAAGCCGGAACAAGGGTCTTCTGAATGGAATCCTAATTTCACAGGAATTACATTTCCTACCCAAACGGGTGTAATTGCATGAAAGGAAACATAATGCACAAGGGTATCAAAATTGCCTGGCGAGACAGCGGCCATCCCTGGGAGATTGAGCTGTGACTACGAAGCAGGAGAGGCTCAGGCAAGCAATCTGCTTCCCATCAATTTATATATTACTGTACACTATAAAGGTCACGGCTAAAAAAATCTTCATGGAGTGACTACAATTATGTATCATTTCTGTAAGAGAGGGAACAAAGAGCCGAGAGACCGCAGACCTTTCTCGCAGTCATTTTCAGGAAGCTGTAATTTTGTAATACAAAATAAGGGCAAGTTAGAAACACTTGACGGTCATTTGTGTAATGGGAAAAAAACATGCTGTAGATTATGGAGGCTGAAATTGGTGCAATATTTGCAATGGCTACAACACAACAAAGGGGAGAATAATAATGGTGTATAGCATAGACACAAACAGTCACAAAACACGGGAATACGGATGGAATCAGGGGCATGTTGGTCCCATAATACAGTCACTTCATTGGCTATAGTGTTGCTTGTTACGGATACAATGCAAATGCCTTCTCTATATCATGCACAATGACTTTTCATTTGAGAATGAACAGTAAACATGACTGCACAGATAACATTCCCTGCCTTGCACCTTATTGGAATACACATGGGTAGATTTTCAAGGGAGCGCAAGTGTATTGTAATGCCTGGCACAACCTACGCCCTGTCTGTGCCAATCTTTTCGGGAGCTATTTTCAAACCAACGTACCGTGGGCCTCCCTGACACCTGTGAGCATACTGTGCCCTATCAGTGTCAATATTAAGGGGAGCTATTTTCAAAAGGGAAAGTAGCTTATCCTGCCTGTAGGCAGACTAATATGAAAACCAGGTAGCACTTACGAGAGGAGATTCATACCTCATTTTTCAATAATGGTCTGCAAAGGGGCGAAGGCTATCAGTCAAACAATAACTTTTGAGCAAGATGGATACTTTATTCATCCCTGAGGGTGGGATGAGGTGAAAGTCAGTACTCTCCATGTATCCTGCTTATCGGCCGTGGTTGGAAGTGCATCACATGTACACCATGGTCAAAATGTATTCTTTAAAAATTATACAGTAATTATATGAATATGATATCTGATATGATATCATTTTGAAAAAGTCTTGCATTATTTAGAATGTTATACTGGGAAAAGGATTCTCTGCTTGTTGAGATTAGTGATATGGATTTGTAAATTATTTCAATGATTTATTGTCTACAGTACAAAGTGTAATAAAGGTTTTATCCAATATAGTATTTACTGCATTATGTAGGAAAAGTGGTCAAAAAGTAACTGAAAGTATTTCCATTTTGGGAAATCTAGGGGTGTTGCTGATTGCAGCTTTAGTATGCTCTTCAATGATCTATAAGGAAAAACATTTTGCATTATTGTGCCAATCCTGTCGTGTTTTTGCTTTTTGACAGTTCTGATTGAAATGAAAGATTATGATGATATATTTACAAGTCGAAGTATTTTCTACAGTAAATAGGCACTTAAGCTTTATAGTTTCTTTATTTTTTTAATGTTAGAATGTATTGTAAACAATTCCACAATGTTTGGAATTAAGGTTGAGAATATATTGAACTAAATAGATACTCGGAAGATTTGAATTTATTTTAAGTGGAAGCAGCAACATGATTGAAGCTTTTTTTTTTGCTATCTCCCACAGTTGTCCACCAAAAGTTCCGCCACCTTTCATTTTCATTTCTCAAAAGGCTGCATTATCTCCCAGGACACAAATAAAATCACTGTTCTTTTCCCTTTTCATCTGAGTTGGGAAAATAATTAAAAAAGGAGGACTGAATTGTGTACAAGCTGATTCCTCTGTTCGGTAAAGCCACGTTCATCTGAGAAAAGCCCCCTTTTTTTCTTAATAATATGTTCTGCTCTGTTTAAGATGGAGATCAAATACTCTCTCATAGTGCCCGGGTAATTAGATTTCACTATGTAAATGGCCTTTAAAGCACACTGAGTGTGAGACACTGCACGGCCAAGTACTGGCTCCTTAATTTAACTCTGAGAGTACAAAAATGGACTCTTACGGGTCCGTTTTTACACTCTCTGCGTTAAATTAACACTGAGGCTTTGTCTGTGTGCTCACATTTGTTCGCTGCACTGCTGCCTCCCTCAGGTCATTAGTGTGTGAATCATTTTGGCATCCCACTACACTGACACACACTGCATCGCCACAGACCAAGTGAAGCTACGCTAGTGAAAAAGTATTGCTACACAGTAAAATCCTGAGAGTTAATTTAACTCTGACAGTGTGCAAATGTAACCAAATGGACCCTTACGGGCAAATGTAACCAAATGGATGCTTATGGGTCCATTTGGTTACATTTGTACACTGTCAGAGAGTTACAAACGGATAAAGGAACCCCAAGGATTTCACGGTGTAACGCTCGCTGTTTGTCATTTCCAATCCACCAGATACTGTATAACACTTTAATTAACAATTTCTGGCAAAGTCAAATAATGTGTGTGTGTGTGTGTATATATATATATATATATATATATATATATATATATATATATATATATATATATATATATATATATATATATATATATATATATATATATATATATATATATATATATATATATGTATGTATGTGTTTTATTTATCAGGAATTGTATTGAGCAGAACAGTCAATCTTAGAGAGAATAAACTGTTTTAAATGTCCCACGATGTGTGACATAAACTGTCCAAAACCCATTTGGATGTTTCTCCTGACATGTTCAAAAGCAAAACATCTAATTATAGCAGGCATAAAAATGTTTATTTGCTAACCGTAGCATCTAATGATTTAAATAGATGTATTTTTATTTACTCCTCAACAGATCACTAACGCAGGTATATATATCAAATTTCAGACCCTAAGATAAGCCATTTTTAATTACCTTTAAGTGGCTGATTTAGAAGTATGAATACACAAACATTGCTTTAAAACACATCATTGTGACTGCAGACAAATAGAATGTTTTACACTCAGTCGGACCACGCCGTTTGGCAAATAATAGGATGTCTGACAATGTTTAGTGATGGATTTGTCATTGTTATTCAAATGTAGACATCAGCTTGAGGAACTCCGCATGTCTTCCTTGTGAGGCAGTGACAGCAGCCATTGTCTTGAGGAGACAAAGGAATGGTGACATCACTAATGTTTCAAAAATAAACAGCAGGCTCCTTTTATGTGGTACAGTTTAAGCCTGGAAAGGGGACCATATGTTAGGCTGTGGGCTATGCTGCGCGGAGTGGCCACAGATTTCATATCACTGACAAGTCCCTTCTCCCTCAGCCTTGTCAGACTGCTGTTGTAAAACAATTAAGGTCCTATTAACATATATTTTATTAATTGCCCTATCAACGTGGAAACACAAAGACATGTAAATGCCCCGGCCTGACAGAATTAGAAAGGCGTAGCATGGCAGCTTTCTCACAGAGAGTGACAGCTGAAGGAATCAGGTCAGATTATGAGCATGGACAGCTCAACAGATTTGCCTGCTATTGATAGCAGCAATCAATTAAATTAGTCGTGTCTCATACATTGAATGGCTGATGAGATTAGCTGAGATATTGTTTTGTCATTTATCTTGTAATGTATGCATGGTTTTCTCTTTTGAAAAGAAAAAGCTCTCGATTTTTTTCTCTCTATCTCATTGTGCAGTGACTGTTTCACAATTATCGTCTCACAGCTTTTCATTTCCTCTGGAGTAATTGGGCTGCCCTGTTAGATTATCCGGTCTAAATTGCAATACTAATTATAGAGCCTAACAGTTGTGTCGCATCAATAGTCTATTAGGATTAATTAAGATAGGAAGTGACAGCTGACGATTAAGCGCATCAATTGCAGTTCAACAATGTTGAGGTCAAATGATCAAGTCCTTTTTATAACTAGACTAATATTATATCCCTGTTTAATTCCACACACAGAAATCCAATTGTGATCATAAAATATTGTCAATCAAATCACACATCTATGTGTTATTGGCAGAAATGTACACGTTGTTTTGATGCGGCTTATTCAAATTTTCGCCACGGTGGCAGGACAAACGATTTCATAATTGATTATGCTTCTAATTACAAAGCATACAATTAGTGGAAGTTATTGATAGTTCAGCATGTGCCTTTTAACCCCGGAGCTGTCCGTCTGCTCCCACAGGAGATGGGTGTCCTTCTGTGTTAATGATGGAAATGACTTTTAGATAACAAGGGTGTCCGAGACAATCAGCTGTGTTTACATGCTAACCCGGACACTCGCTCTCATGGCCTCTGCCTCTCCGAGTCTCCCCTCTGCCTTTATCTGACAACATTATCCCAATTAGACAGCACTCCACTTAAATAAATAAAAGGGACTCTTCCACAAGCTCTAGAGCCCAATTTATACGTTGGTGCGCACAGGTGCAGCCACGTGCCGGAAATAGACGATCTACAAGTAGATCTGCTATTTTTGCCAACAAAGTGTAGAAATCAAGCCTTTTTTTGCGCTGCGCTGCAAAACGCGAGTAGCCCCTGTTTTTGCATTGGTATTCTGAATGAGATTCTGTACTTTTCAATCAAGTGCATGTACACTAGTAGCAATTACTGTAACTGCAGTTGGATATTTGGTTATGCCCTCGAATTGCCTCTGCGAAGTGCTAGTAAGTATGCAAGTGAGAGCAAGCTCAGCGCTTCAGAGCTCTTACACAGTCAGGCACACTGTAGCTGTGCTTTAATAGTAAAGCCTCAGACATTTTCAAATGTCATGAAAACACTCTCGCACAGTCGCATTGTTTTCCTCTCCTGCCACCTAATGACATTCGACTACACCAGCAGACAGGGTAGCAGTAGCACGGGCAATAATGTGCAATGTGTATAATACAAACTTCTGTAATATACCATAGATTGCCGTACAGTATACTAATGCATACCAATATGTAAATCTCCACATTTATCAACATTAACATAATCTCATATAAAGCTCTTGAGAATATTGACTTGGGGAAATTGTAACCATGCACTACTTTTATTTGTATTACACTGTATGGGGATCATAGCTGCAAATCAGTCTCTTTGTTATTTTTGAAGACTATATATCTACCGTACATTTAATTCTGAAAATGTCTTTGCGAGTTGAATTTACTCTCTCTCTGTGTAGCACATGCGAGTTTACACAGTTAATAACAGTAAATGAACAGGCTTCTGATTTCTAATATAGTATGTTTCTATTTATTAGCTACAAATGCATGTATATGTATATATATATATATATATATATATATGTATATGTATATGTATATGTATATGTATATGTATATATATATATATATATATATATATATATATATATATAATGCTTGATAACAATTTGTAAAGCATTTTATAATGAAAGGTCACGTTTTTTTTATAATAACTGTCAATGCATTATAGTGTGATTATAATTCACCATAACTGGTCATTGAGTGTTTGACGTAGAGTGAAAAAACTTTAACATTAAATCTATGCAGCTAGACACAAGTTCTGGCTACACCTCCAATGTCATTACTTTCCTTAAAGCAGTTATTATAATGTATGAATTATTTATTAATACATATGATCCTGCTCAAAAGAAAAATAAGTGTTACCGAAAGTCAGTATATGACCAGCAATTGACTGTTATGATACTTGACCTTATGTCAATATAACATGTTTTCTATAATGTTATTGTTATAAAGCATGAGTACTTATAAGTGCTTATAACTGTAATAATTACAGTGTTATAAGCTGATGATAATGCATTTATACTTGACATTATACTGTATGTGTTTATAAAATGCTTCCTATTGTTAGGATTATTATTATAAAACGTATGTGTTTATGACTGCACTAAGTAAATAAAATAATTATACAGTGTTGTGAACAGATTATAATGCATTTATGTGTGTAAGGCATTATAGACATGGGCTTCATATAAAGAGTTAGAACAATGGTCTTCTCTCTTTTTTTTATTTATACACCTTTTATGACAACTTGTCCAATTTGTTTGCAGCCAAACATTTGGGCTTCTGCCTTCCTCAGTAGCTGCCTACAATTCACATTGCGTATTGTATTGTCTCTTTGTATGGAGTCATGCAGCACAGGGTTGAACTAAAAGAATATTCTTCTGTGGGTGAGCACATTGGTTCTTAAACTTTTAGACTCTTAAAGGGCCTGGACTGCTAGGGGGCGTACTTACCCTTGAGCTCCCAGAGGAGCAATGTTATTATTGGTAATAAAAAGCGATAAATGCAGTGTGAGGGAAGCTTATGCCTCTATAGAAGGCACACTCCGCTGAGTGGAGGCACCTTAGAGAGTTGAGATGAATTTCTCTCTCCACCCACCCCCTCGCTTTAGAAGTAATGTTTCAAAGTTTGTACAACAACTAACAAATGCTAAGTTTGGTATGAAATGCTTGTTTTAGGCGCCAGAGGTTTCTACATCCCAAAAGGAGCGGGGCATCTGCGCTTATCCCAATTTCAATAGTTTAGTGGAGAGGCGGTTAGAGGGGTGTACACTGTATGTGTGTGTGTGTGTGTGTGTGTGTGGGGGGGGGGGGGGGGGGGGGCATGCTAAACTACTGTCAAGACAAATATTTCCAGCAGAGTCCACTCGTATAATGGAATGAAAAAAAGATATATATAAGCGCATGCTAAAAGTGTTTTTTCCGCCTGTTGCCCCCCGGCGGCCAGCTTTCTCCTTGGCTTATCCAGCACAAAGAGTGCATTGTTAGCAGGGCCATTACGAGCAGTCTTCACCGCACCGGACAACATATGGCTCTGGGGAGAAAGCTATAGATTGCAGGGATGGGAGAAAATGGAAAAGTTCATCAGACCCATCTCATCTGACCTCCCCCTGGTTCTGGGGCAAGGATGCACCGGGACACTGGCGCTGAATAGACAGATTTTCCGAATGCTTTGAATTCTCAGGATACTGAGAAAGGAAAAGAGAAAAGAATTAAATAAAAACGGCAAGATACTCAAAGAAATGGATTTGGCCTATAAACTGTAAGTGGTGAGATGTCCATTTCTTCACGGGGATGACATTAAGGGACCCGTTTCATTGATGGCTGCACAACAAGAAAGGGGGAAAGTGTGCCCACAATTAAGAATCAATTGAAGGACTGATGGATGGGGGGCAGGGTTTTGTGGGGTGGCTGGGTATATTTTAGTCCTGTAGCTTTTCCTGAGTCTTTTCATTTTGCGAATGTAAGAGGAGAGAATGGTGTGCTGTGTTCTGTCTTAAATCGGCCATTCTCTTCTGTTTGTGTGTGCATGCGTGCGTGCGTGCTGCGTACGTGCGTGCATGCGTGCGTGCGTGGGTGTGCATGTGCAAGGTAGCCATAGCCCCCTCTCGGAGCAGATGTATTACTTATGACATCCCAGTTTTCATCCGTTCACAATTTTTACATTAGAGTTAAATCTCTGCAGCTGGAATCTCACGGCTGAGTTAGCCGGAGCCCATAAAATATTGAAACGTTCGGAGCCACTGGCAGGCAGGTTGAGGGGAGTTCATGTCCAAAGCCAAGCTGCAGATTCACAGACATCCCAATAGGAGTGTACTACTAGAAAAAGAAGGGGGGGGGGGGAAAGAAAAGCGCTAATAAAAATTTCATTAAAATGAGACGGGGATATTGCTAGCCTTCTCCCCAGCATCAGTATGAAATCTTAATCCGAGTTAATGGAAGAGATATGAAAGCCTTTCTCAATTCAAACACAAGAGGTGAATAATTTATAAATTATTGTCAGAAAAGTGATTCCGCTCTGAGATTTACTCTCCTCTCCAGATGGAGGCAAACACAGGGAGAACACAAACCCACAGAGTCCTGTCTGACCTTTCTGATGCCAAGAGATTTTACAGTAGAGCAGCTGATATAATCAGGTAAAATGGTCACTTCTCTCTCTCTCAAAAAAAAACCAGCTTCAGAAGCAGTCATGGCAAACAAATACCAATAGAGGCTCTTAGTGTGTGTGTGTGTGGGGGGCGGGGGGGCGACATGCAGGATGAGTAAATAAATCAAGCTCTCGAGCACAGAGTGTAGGAGTCCCGAAGCTCTCGACAGTCGCTAAAAGCTTCATCTTGTCTCAAATGTAGCGTCTTAGTGACAACGAAGAGCGGAGTGTTCCTTTAAAATCCGCTTCCTCCTCTCCACCACCTCACTTCCTCCCCCACCCCTCCTCCTCACTCCAATTACAAGATAATATGTTTGCATGGCCCGGCTCCGCGGTTAATCCGCAGTGACAGTGAGCTCTTCCTGCCGCATGTGGAGCGTAATAGAAACGGTGTCCCGCGCTGGAAAACATTATTCACTAATGTAGCTCCAGCGTGTCCAGCGTGGAGCTGGAGGTTGTTCCTACTCCATTACATGGCAGGGAACAGGGCCTTGATTAGGATTAGCACGTGTACTGTCCCTCCCAGAAGGCATCCCGGTTCAATCATCACTACGACTGCTATACTCGACTCGCACGCCGCAGCGCCTAACCTCTACTCCCAACGACACTTTACAGCCAAAGTCTCATGTTGAAACACACACCAAGTCATTTCCAGCAAACCAAACTAAAACATTATTTATGGATACAACCCATCATTAATGTTCTAATTCTAACATTTATATATCCTGTATACTGTTATTGATACACCCATTTTCACTAATTTCACTCTACCAAATCACCATTAACCAAACAACAGAAGTCCATTTTACACAGTGCTGCATTTATGTGTTCGCATCAAAAGGTGGAGGTTGTGAGCTTTATTGTGGTATTCAATTTTAATGCTTTCCTATCAGCCCTTGTACGTAGCTTAGAGTAAAAGTGGTGTTGTGGACACAGAGGTTAGGATGTGATTTACTTGGGTGGGCTGAGAGATGTTCCCTGTATCTGGCAGATAAAGGAGACAGTGCACGCCTGACTGAGTCGGCCTCATCCAAGGTGATAAAAGCATAAAAAGGAGCCATGAATGTTGGATGGGGTGCTGAAGTATACACTACAAACTTATTTAGGGCAGTGACATTAAACTCTTTAATGTGGATAATGTAGACCGAGCCCCCCCATACACACACATTGTGTCCTGTCCTGTGCGTGTGGCACGTCCTCTGTGGAATAAAAATTGATGAGTCTCTAAAGGCGCTGTGGGATGGGCTTAGCAGCGGTGTCACCACATGTCTCGATCAACATCCAGGAGGCCGAGGTTTAGGGAGGGGTCTTTGGATGTAAACTGGATTTTATTGTCCTCCAGTGTGGTAAAACCATGGCATTAGAGTCACACCTTCTGGGCCATATAATTGGGTGATTTCCAGCGTTGACATTACAGGCTAGTACGTGTGCTCGCCTGGAGTTGGAACGACTTCAGACGACACGATCGGTAAGAGCTCGGCGGCGAATTGGAGCCGCCGGCGATGATTTATTGATGACAGAAGTTGTTCTCTTTCTCGGTTTTAATTATGAGAGCTGGTGAATTCACCACAGCCGGGGGAGTTGCGGGGGTGGGGGGTGGGGGTGGGATGGGGGGGGGGGCTCGTCGGGGTGTCATTAAGATATCTCACAACTTCATCACCGCGGCCTAATCCATAATTCACCCTCAGTTCATGTGTGACTAAGAGGGCTTTATTTTAGAGCAGCCTTAACGGGTAAACTCATGTGGAAAAAGGTCCGCTGTGCTGGAGTGGTCTCCGTGTCCCGCCAAGTGGAAGAGTTAAGGAGTGTAAAAGCTACCTTTTTTCGAGTGGGGGCGGGCGGGGGGGGGGTTGGAGGAGGAGGAACTTGAGGCGCGGACAAGGTAGAGGTCACATGATGCAAGGGGGAAGGAGGGACGTGAGCGGTGGGAGCAATTTCTCGACCTTCTAACTGTACTGGAGGTGATGTTGTTCATCTTTGGGAGGCTACTTATGTCAGGAAGAGCTTCGGCATCGTGCGCCCGCGGGGGACCTGACATGCACTCCAAGCGTCCAGCATGGAAGGAAAAAAAAAAACCCTGTGAGATGTCCCTGGACTGGTGGTGCTCACTCACTCAGCTTTACTTTACAATTCCTCTTGTGGGACTTTGTGCCTACCATTCACTCCTTCTCAATCTGTCTCTCCCTCTCTCTCTCTCTCTCTGTCTCTCTGTCTCTCTGTCTCTCTGTCTCTCTCTCTCTTTCCCTCTCCCTCTCCCCCATTGCCTCCACCTCCACCTCCTTTCTCTTTCCCTTCTGTCTATTTTTCCACCTCGTTTTTTCCCCCATCTCTCCTTCTCTTCTGGCCCCCCATCACATCCATCACCTCGTCTGGTTTCCGTCTTTCCAGTGGATCCCAGGTTGTTGTTGTTGTTGTTGTTGTTGTTTTATTTGTCAGGCCTGTATTCGCAAACAGTTTGCTGCCCGTTGACAAATGTATCTTATATTTTAATTGTTGAGGTATGGTGAGTCCACTCAAAATAAACCCAAGCAGGGCAGAATGGAATCCCAAAGGTGGCACCTTAACACTGCACAACACCACACATCATTAACACACCTTAACACTGCACTACACCACACATCATTAACACACCTTAACACTGCACTACACCACACATCATTAACACACCTTAACACTGCACTACACCACACATCATGGAGCCTCTGCCTGACAAATAATCCTATGGCTTGATTTATACTTTGTTGCGCGCCGTTGGCTTGCACCGAAAATATCAGATCTACAAGCTCACAATGTGCTGTGCTGTGACGCGATGTGAGCTTGTAAATCAGCTATTTTTGGCATGCGATACCAGCGTGCAACAAAATGCACAACAGGGCTTTAACCGCTAACTCTAACTATCCACGTTTACGAACTGTACATTTATATATTTGTACCTGCAAATATCTCTTACAACATGTGAAGGCCAAGCAAGGGCCCTAACTCTCCTTTGGTTTTTAGTACTTTATTCCTAATCCCTGTACTCCTATTATGTTTATTATTATTATTTGTAATTCTTAGTTGTACCTATTTTTTCTGAATCTGTCCTGTGTTCATACTGCTGTACTGCCATGACAACTGAATGGGATCAATAGGTCTGTCTGTCTGTCTGTCTGTCTGTCAACTTATTTTCAGGGAGTAGTAAACCTTGTCCGCTCTACTGCACAACATTGGTTTGCTCAAAAGTCGTCTTTCCAAGACAAGACCACTGATAATATGCATGAAAAACGAAAAAAAAAAAAAACACTCAAGCACAAAGAGGCACCAGTTGGCCTGGAGAGACGCGTACCTGTACCCCCGTTTGTTTTTCCGTTGACTTTCACCTTCCTTGGCTCAGTGCTCTGATCACAGGGGTAACACGCTGGCCCTGATCCCAGGCGCTTGCATATTCATCTGGTCTAGGTGCTAATTTGTGTGTTTCATGCCTGTACTCACAAGCTTGTTTGCACACCCCGTTCCACCTGGGCTTGTTCTGGCGTCCTGTCAAAACCCAGGCCAGCGGAACAAACAGCGTCTGTGGAAAGAAAAAAAAAATACCCATGCATGTTTAATTATGACAGGACACACACAACCAAACACACACACAGGCACGCACACACACATGCAAACACACATACACACACGCACGCACAAGCGCACACACACACGCACACACACACACGCACACGCACACGCACACACACACACACACACACACACACACACACCTTCTCTCCATGGACCTCTCTTCTGAGAAGAGGTGCCTCCTTGGAACCCTGCATTATCGCTTTTTTGAAGTATTGCAAGAGAAAAAATGTATTAATATTTAAAGCGCCTCCCCACTCTCACGCGCATGTGCACACACACACACACACACACACACACACACACACACACACACACACACACACACACACACACACACACACACACACACACACACACACACACACACACACACACACACACACACACACAGGTACACACACCCTTCTGCTCAATCCAATGTTGAATTGGGATTCAAGATGAGAGGGAAGTGTAATTTATGTATGGGTTTAGTACAGGTGTCGCTGATCCTTTGGATGGAACCGGCGAGTGAGAGTATGTTTGGTAATCTTGGGAACAAATTAAAACGGATCCGCTGTTCTGTTTTTATAGAGGCCTTACATTCAGATAAAGCGGTTTATTCTTTTTTTTGTTTTTGCTGGGATAAACCAAAATTACGCTTCAGTGTATCTTACATGTACATGCATATTAGTGGTACTATGAAGTACTCCATGAGGGGCCCCCAGCCAAGCGAAGCATCGTTTAAGTTCATTTTTATTCCCTTGTTCTACAAGATGAGAGCCATAACAGAATTATGTAGGCAACCTATTGGTGTAGGCCTACATATCTGCATCTTTATGTACTGTATGAGTCCTTCTGTCCGTCTTTTAACCACTTGAACCACCTAATCCTGTACTTAGTTGACTGGAGTCCCCCACGTGTGTGTATTAGCCCCCCTCCTGTTTTCCCTATTTTCTCTATCTATCATCTTATCTATCTTCCACATAATGTTTGTGTCTCATTTAAAAATAAAGTATAAATATTAGGACCATGTTCTGTTGTCCACAAAGTTTCACTCTCATTCACTGAACTAATGAGAGTGTCTCCAAATGACATCACAGAAAAGTAACATTATTATTGTTTTTACCTTAAAGACAGTATTGTTCATCTTCACAACTGTGCTGATCAAAAGCAGCTGCATAAATTCTGTTTAGGATGGAAGTTTGATTGAAGCGTCAACTAATGCTGCTGTCTTTAAGATAATTAGTGTATGCTGACATTGCCATCTGATGATGAATGGAATGTTTCCCCTTATTTATTTCATTAATTGCCTGTGCGTAATCAAAAACATCCCCGGTTTAGGAAGCTGTCTCAAATCAAAGCATGAATTTTAAATTAGTGGCAGTGTGAACTTCCAGTGCTCAGCAATATACAGGAGCCAGTACGAGGCAAAACAATAGACCCATCACAGACGCGGAGAGGAGGGAGGCTTGTTTTCTCTCCGGCCTGACCTCTTTTTCTGACGTGTCACATTATGGTTATACAGAACGTGTCTCCTTTGCATACAAAAGGTCAGGAAGATAAATCAAAATCCGCATATATGACTTGCCCGATTCATCACAGGAAAGAGGGTCAAAGTGTTAGGCGTAATCACATTCCCCCCCTCCAAATATAAGATGAATCGTCCCTGGTAGCAAGATGAATCTGTGAAAACAGAGGATTTGAGGGCCTAATACAAATATACAATTCTCATTAAAATATCCATTGAAGGCATGCCCCCGCTGTTTAAAGGGATTGTCTTTTTTTCTTCTTTTTAATTTCACACTTTTCGGGTGTGAGACAGGAGACTAATTTACCCCTCCAGGTCCCTGATATGTTTGTTGGCTTAGTTACACTGGGTGCTTGTTAGATAATCCACCATGATGCAACACACTGAAACATAATGCTCTTCCAGCGAGCTCGAGTCTTTTAGAGTTGGACCTGTGAGGGGTTTAGCTTCGTATTTCAGCTCTGTTTCCTCCACTCCTGCTGAGACATTAATTAAGATTCCATTCAAGGCCGTTTGTTTTTTTCACCACGTGCACCCATAATGCTCTGCTGCGGCTAAAACGCGTGCATACAGGTGCCCCCCCCCCCAACCCCCCACCCCATCCTCTCTTAACAAGCTCCCTCATTAACTTCTTAAAATTAATAACAAAAGGCCATTCCTTTGTTTCCAACCATTGCATATATCCCTCTTTATGTCTTGCTCTCTTTGAGCGTGTCTAAATGATTTCCTTTTTCTCTTTTCTTTTAGAAAGGAAACATAAAAAGAAGTGGTTCCTTGCTTAGTTGCTTCCTTAACCCTAACCTTTTCTCTGGGTGAGGAGGTTGCCTTGTGCTTGTTGCAGCCTGTCATGCGTTTCGCTGCCGAGGATATCTAGAGAACAGACAGAGGTGCAGGAAAGAGAGGAGACCTGCCATCGAGACACCACATCACACCTCGCCCACACACTGCTAATTAGAGTTAATTATTAATACACTTTGATTTAGTCTGCCTCCCCCACCATCAGGTGCCAAAATATTATTTTCTTTTACATGTTTTCACAAATGAAAGGAATGGAATGGATTGACTGATACAGAACCCCCCCCCCACACACACACACACACACACACACCGCCACCACCCCCACCAGCACAAGATTTAAATCAAAGGCCCTACTGATTTCATTAGCGGAGGGAATGGTGTGTGTGAATGTCAATATTTAATGATATGAGAAGTTAAGTTAGAAGAAAGTTTGTCAGTGGAAGAGGAAACCTGTGTTTGGTGAGATCACCTGCTGCTTGGGTGCTGCTGACAGCCACTGGACAAGAACAGGGACAGGGATGTTTGTGGCTCTTTTTGACTATGAAGGGTAACCTAGAATCTTTCATAACCTGAAACTTTCCAGGATCCCATGAAGTTCTGTGATTTTTTTCCTGTTTGTTTACGTTACTAGTATACCATTATAACCTCCCCCAGAACGGGGAGGTAAATCATTTAAAAAAACTCAGAATCCATTTTTCAGAGTTGGTCAGTTTGATTTAGCGAGGTGTTGTGAGCTTGTAGATCGGCTTTTTTCACTTCTTTTGTTCCGACACTCTTGTATGACGAAGGAGGATATTAATTTACGAAAGAACGAAAAAAACTTGAAATACAGGCCCGGACTGCTGGCGTAGCAGTCCGGGCACCTAAGCTGCTAATGCCGTTTCGAGTCCCGTTCCTGACAACCTTTGCGTGTCACTCCCCATCTCTCTCCCCATTGCCTGTCAGTCTACTGTACTCTGTATCAAATAAAGGCAAAAAAAACCAACAAAAAAATTTGGAGAAAAAAAGGTGAAATACGGAGATAAGAGGTTTCTGCCTCTTGACAGCAACGATATACAAGCTCAAAATGCACACATCTTTTATAGTGTCTGGTTCCAGTGTTGTTACCTCAGCTTGACCAATCCAGAGCAACGGCACCACTTGTTACTCCCATGGATTCCCGGAACTCAGCATTGCTACTATCTCCTGAGCAGGGCACACATCTGAAACGGAGCCATAGCGCATGTAAACAAATCCAGAACCCGTGAAATATGTTACACGGCACGACACAGTTCACCTAGTTCTTTGTAGTTGGAAAGAGCCATCAGATCACTGCAGTGTGCCCCGGAAGGGTCCAAAATGGCAACTCCCGAAACCAGCGAGCTCCTTGATCAGGTTCCAGCCAGAGGAACAAAAAAAGGGGGTGGGGGGGGGGTTGGGGTGGGATGAGAGGTGGTTCATGGCGAATGACAGGACGATAGGACAGAGGAGGAGAGTGGAAACAAGGTTAAACTGCAGTCACGGGCTGACCCTGGGAATACCGGTGCCGTCACTTCTGATGAGAATCACCGGGCCCTGAGCACAGATAGGGATGGAAGGTTGTGAGAAAGAGCGATGGTGGAGAAGAACTGCTTGATTCGGGCGAGACATTAATCAGTGAAGATGCGCGTTGGGGTCGGGACCCTTCGCTGCACCGGTCATGTTTCAGTCTGGTCACAGAGAGGCTAACGGTACGGTTATAGCCCTCTACACCTTTCATTTAAACCTTAACAAATGTAGTCAGGGGAAAAGTTGCTGTGTGTAACTACTGTAAGAACATTCCCTATTCCTGATAACAGAAATAGTTCTGTTCTTCCTCCTTATTATTTGTTTTGTTATTTTTTGCTTTAGTGTCGATTTTCTACTGAATTTAGATTTTATGGCAAAGTGTGGGAGGACGGAAGTGTCAATTTAACTCTGTTTGTCTGATTGTAAATAAACACACTGGATTTTGCCTTGCAGTAATAAAATGTACAACACAAGGTTCTACAATAAGAGAGTGTGTGTGTGTGTGTGTGTGTGTGTGTGTGTGTGTGTGTGTGTGTGTGTGTGTGTGTGTGTGCAAAGGAGTAGAGCTGGAGTGTTGAAATTCAAGGTTTTGCAGTGTAAGAGAGCAAGAATTAATGGAGCTAGACAGACAGACAGACAGACTGACCCATGACGTCGACCTGAAGTTTGCTCTTTAACTCCACACCACTGGTAAGGCCATGCCGTAATATCACACCACAATTACACCCAAGTAACTCACCCATTAAATGACTCTGACTTAGACCACTGATCCCGTGGTATTCCCAGTTTGGGAGAGCAGCAGTCTCGCCTCAGACCATGCAACTCATCACCGGCGCTGGCGATAACACCCCTGAACCTGTGGTTGTCTCTTTCGTGGCTTTGACTCCCTTGAAATAGAACCATCAGCACCTTGTAACAAAACAAATAAATCCTTCCTTCAAGTCTGTTTTGATATGTAATGAGTTGCTCTTGCACTCTTCTGAGATCTTGTTATGTTGCGTATCAGTGGTGTGTCTCTCTGCGGCCTTGGTTCATCTGTCAAACCGGATTTTTCTCCCTCGAAATAATGATCCTCTGTTGCACCGAGGGCCCCGCTAAAGTATCTGCTTCTTTAAGATGGCTTTGCACCGTTGTTCCGTGTAGGTAACACCGGGCCCTCAGGAATCGTCTGCTGGAGAGGCCCCTGAAACAGATCACAGACACAAACAAGAGCTAGAATCAAGTGGTGGCAGGGTTAGCAACATGAGAGTAATACTATGGGCATTTGTCTGTGGATTTTCCACAATGATAGCTGTCAAAAAAAAAAAAATCTATACTGAACATCAGTTCTTGGCTTCAAGTCAAGAAAACCTACGTAGCAAATTTCTTGTCAGAAGAGCTATTCGAACCAGAGAGTGAATACAATATTAAATAGTCTGGTATGTGCATGTCATATCAGAAATGCATGTTGCCCTCAACAGCTCAACACTGAATTGATAAAGATAAAACTTTATTGATCCCCGGGGGGAAATTCAGGAATTGGCTGAACTATAGTACTTTTTGCTGACTAGTCTGTTTCCTGAGGCTACTTTCAAGAGAATATTTGACCTAGTATAGTCTCTGGAAACTGAATTTGGAGGCTCCCTGAAGTAATGGACATTAGGTCAGTTTTGCAGATTCCAAATGACTAAATGTGTCAGGAGAACTTATTTTAAATGATATAAACAGCTCTGAAAGGTTAACATGAGAATTGTCACAGCTTGGCTCTAGGCCGTGACAAACATTAGGGAGGAGACCAGGTTGAAGGTATAAAGTAAATACATATTTATTAAACAAAACCTAATAACAACAAACTACAGAGGTATGAACAGAACATAAGGATCCTATGGGGTGTGAAGTCAGTAATCAGTAGTGTAGAGGTGGATGTGTGGAGCATGGTGTGTGGATGGAAAGGAAGAACATAATCATAATGATAAGGGCATGGAGAATAGGAGTTGGAGCTGGTGGAGACAGGTCTGCTTCTCCTAAGCCAGATTCCAAACCCGAAAATCTCGGCCACTCGCTCACTCCCACTCGGTCACTCCGACTCCAAACCGGATGTGCTAAATTCCAATTACTCAGTTGCTTCTTGGAGGAGGCGAGTGGAGTCGAGTGGAGGAGCCGAGGAGGCTCTCTACTTCCGCATTTAGCGAGTGTACATCAAGTGTAGGCTCGACGACTCTCCACAGCTCCTCCGCGGCAGACTTCCGCATCACGTGTACACTTTTTTTTAGTTTTTTCCCTTCTCCCGTGACGTATACATGGTCCTCCTCCACATGTGGCCACACAAACAATGCTTGAAACCCGAAACCATGCCCTGAAAACACCGGCTGCCCCCCACCCCCCCCCCTTCGCCCCCGCCGATCACTAGTTGCGCATCTCACACACACACACACACACACACACACACACACACACACACACACACACACACACACACACACACACACACACACACACAGTGTAAATTGACTGAAAAGACGCAACAATACGATATAAAGTATAATACAATTAGCCTATATACATTGTATATTGTGCACACTTATTTTGTCTAAAGCTGATAGTTCATTTCTCTCCTTGCGTCATGCCTCAATGCAGTGCATGGACTACTATAAATTACTGTGACAAAGATTATGTTTAAAATAATGTATTGTATTTATATATAGACTGAATATAGAAGAGGACACTTTACGCTTTAACTATAGCCGTATTCATTCAATTATGAACCGATTCTTAAAATTTAAAATTCTCTATTAGCTGTGAAGGGTCTTCTTTCATGTCTATCAGTCATGATTTATTTCGCTATCAAACAATATCAAGCAAAATCACAAAATCATCTGAGTTTTTTTCTTTTTTCTTCGTCCCAGAAGTGGGAGGGATATCACCCAAACTCTCAAAACCCCGGACATTTGAAGGATTTTATAAAACCCCCCCAGACAGCCCCCCAAAAGAGGACATGTCCGGGGAAAAGAGGACGTATGGCTACCCTGCATGAATGATGTAATTCAGAGTCAGACATACTCTGTAATATACAGTGGCTGTTATAAGCAGCAGTGCCGTGCGGGACTGCTGCGGGGGGTGGGGGGTCTGGGGACTGTAAGAGCAAAAAGAGGGACGGGTCAGGATTTAATTCATAAATGTTTAATCATCCTGGCGCTTCGTTCACTATTTCAGGAATGAATGGCTTTGCACAAAATGTTAACTATAAAGATAACAATGTGGCCATCCACATTGATGAATTGTCTATTCTTATATTCTGTATTATTCTATACCTGCATATTATTCTATGCATATTTTCATCCACGGCTCTGGTCCAGCTGTTTGAGACGTCATAAGTGATCGCGGAATTTTCCGTCGCTTTGAAATGACGGACCCAGTGCAGTCCGATCCTTTGACGGCAACCACTCGACCACTCTGTCCTCGCAAATAATCCTCGGCGCCTCGCAGGGGCGGGGCTTAGGCGCGAGTGGAGGAAGCGAGGAGAGTGAGCGAGTGACCGAGCTTTGGGGAATGGAATCTGGCTCTAGAGACTGGCCAGGGTGGGGCTTTTATAGCCTCCTGGAGGCACCGGGCCCAGGTACCTTCCAATGAGTAATCAGCCCCACCCTGTTCCCCTATAGGGCAAGAGTTAATGCACAGCATCACACCCACAACCACCCAGACTAATATATGGGGCATCACAGAATAAACCTGAACTATAAGATATACATGAACTACTGTATGAAAGTTGGGTGCAGGGCAGGCCTATTCCACATTTCCCTCAAACAGTAGTTTCTAATTCTCCGCCTCCCTGAATAAAACTCTCTATCCACCATGCATTACGGGATAATTTTCACTGAGGTCTGAATGTGCAACTGCAACTTCATAGACACGTTGAATTCAAAACCAGTTAAAGTGTATTTACTAATCATAAACACTACATTGAATTGTTGCATGATAGTAGAACAATTGAATTGCGTGCATCCCATCCTCTTAGTATTGGAGCTCTTTGCATGTCCTTCACAAATTCAAATTCATGGAGACCTTTTAAAGGTTGGCTGTGAGCTGGTTTAGGCTGTTTATACAGTAGTTTTTTAGAGGATATGAGGTCAGTTGGTGTTGCAGTCTGGAGAGATGGCTACACTGTAAAATCCTGTTAATTTGTTCCTTTGTAACTCATAGTTACATTAACAGTGTAGCCTGTGATACCCGACCCAGGGCAGTGCCTTCCTTCCCCAGTGGCTCTCCAAGGCCAGCATGTCCACCTCTCCGTCCTCCTGCTCTCCATCATAATTGAGCAGGGTTGTGAGAGATCTTTGTTGTTCCCAAGGTGCAGCCTTAAATCCTCAATTCTCTCTCTCTTAAATACTCATAGCACTGCATTATGGGAAGGCTTTTCCTTACCTTCGCAGGTAGCCAAATGGATCGGCTCACACATGGGTCTGGGGAGTCAGCGAGACAGTGCAGACCTGATTCTGTCTGAGGAACGTTGGTAGGTCTTTAATGTACATAGTAAAATCCTCAGTTTGAATTTATCCATTTGTAACTCAGAGAGTTCTCTCATAGTTCAAGCTGCAATCCAGAGCTTATTTAAAAATGTTAGTTTTAATCCATCTGTATGGATGGAGTATTTTAATACAATATAACTAGTACATCTGCAGTGGTAGAAGGTGGTCTCCGTACTATTGAGAAATTCAGATCCTGGTGTCGGGTAGGAGACCTACTGGTTGACAAGTAGTACTACCTGAAGCTCATGAGCGCAATATACCCGCTGGCAAAGCGATGTAGATGACCCAGGAATGAATCCCAGGCGGTAGGACATCAAAGTTACAGATTGCAGCTTTAAATGAATACTCGGGATTTGACTGTGTATGATGTTCTCCAACCCTCTCCCCTCTCCTCTCATCTCCCTGCTGAACCAACTTCCCCTGGGTTTGTCCTTTTAGAGATAAATTAAGGTGATTATTGAGCTTCATTAAAGTGGTAAATAACGAGCTAAAGTACATGGCCGCTTTGCTAATTGGCACGGCATGTGGGTTTGATGTGGCGAGCTTTAGAAGGGGAAGACGTCAGGGGCAGGCAGAGCCTGTGACCCGGGTGCAGCGCCTACCGCTGCGTAACCCTCTCTTTCACTGTCTCCCCTTTTTTATCATGCTGTGGTTCTCTCTGCATGTTTGTTCGGATTGCTAAAGTCAAGGTCTTCATTTTAATGACTTGAATGTAAAAAAGAAAAAATGGATATTCTTATAAGCAAACACCTTCAGGCTCATTAATCAATGTGTTGGTTTCTCTCTGCCATACAAAATGTGCCTACTTTATACAATAATTAATTTCCTAATTTCCTCCAGTCATCCTGAGTGCCCTCAACTTAAAATACTTGACATTTACCCCCTTTGTATGCAGCTCAAAGAGACTGTGCTGCAGTGTAAGAGGTGCCTGGCAAGCAGACTCACTAACACCTAATAACAGATAAACACTCATTAGGACTGTGTCCTTTACATCATGATTTGTTGTCTTCCCATAGAGGCAAGGATATAAGTTGGTTCATGAAAGGAAGGAATAACTTTACTTTGGTAAATTGCTACACTTAGGATGGCAAATCCCAACATCGATAGCTCTTCTAAGAATTTTACTTTCCATTTCCTAAGGTGTGGCTTATTTGCTAAGCTATCATTGGACAATCGCTATTGTGGGGTGGGGCAGAACCCTCACTCTGTTTCACCAAGAACACAACCTTAACTAGAAAAAGTGCTCCTCGGAGCACAGGTCTCCGCCAGGTCAGATCAGAGTCCTGCAACGGGCCGGGTACCCGCGGATACCCGTCGGGTGAAAACGGGTGAAAATTTTACTTTGATATGATCACGGGTACGGGGACGGGCGGTACTGAACTAATCGCGGGCGGGTATCATTTTATTGTGAAAATCAGAGAGCACTGTTTCCGCCCAAACAACGTCACTTGTGTAACTTAACACAGCACAACTGCATGGAGCATGCTGGTCAGTTATCTTAACTCACAAAAACACATTGAACATCCTGTTAAACCTTCAAATTAAAACCATATGATGACGTAAACAACGACACATGTGTGCTGCGTAGATGCGCGTTCGCGCGCGTGGCTTAAGCTCGCTCCTCCGTCTTCACTTGATTTCTGTACAAACCTGACCACTGAATGTAGCGCTGTTGTTGAAGGCTGCTATCTTTTTCAACACACTTTTCAATAGGATTTACATTTTACACGGGTAAACGGGCGGACAACGGGTCGTTTATTTGACGGGCGGGGCGGGTCTGGTTCGTATTTTGAAATAATCACGGGTGACGGGTCGGTCTACGGATCTGAGTATTGACGGGCGGGGCGGGCGCGGGTTCTCAAAATTGGACCCGTGCAGGACTCTGGGTCAGATAGGTTATTGTGGGCCAGCAATGTTCGAAATTCGCCAATCCGGATGGAATATGAAAAATCGTCTTGATCACGTGACTATAGAAATAATGTGTACCGATTTGCGTGATGTTTGGACAAAATCTGTAGGAGTAGGGGAGAACGGGGTAAGATGAACCTCTGGGTAAGTTGAACCACCCCCTCTATCTTTAAAACTATACACATGAGTTGTCATATGACCTTAAAATCAGGACACACCCATCATTTCCACCTGGCTGTGAAGTTGAGAGACACATGGGCAAAGTGATAAGCATATTTCTACACAAAAAAGTGTTTTTGCTGGTCAAAGTTAATTTTTTACTTTTCTGGTATAATGATTTTTATTTCAAGGCAAATGTACCCAGGTCTAAACTTATATATCATGCATGTTGGTGATATTCCAATGTATAAAACCATGTGAATCATTTAGCTAAAGATTAGCCTGAAGCATTAAGCTAGCCAGGTGAGGTCAAAATGGTGGCCATGGGGCAAGATGAACCAAATGCCTTGGGGTAAATTGAGCCAATTATCCTAATATTAATCACTATTCATATTTTTTATTATGTCTTTGCTTCTCAAATTATGCTGTATGACCTTTCATTTTGATGAATACACTCATTTAAGAGAAGTTTTCAATATTGTATTAATAATTGCAAATATTAAAAGGTTCTGAATAACAAACTTTGTTGAATTGGTTTTATATTGTTTAAATACCATTAAGAAAATAAATAAGACTATTTGCAAACGGGAAATGTGTTATTACATTATTGTTGATACGTGAATACATTATTTGTTCAAGTTTAAACTTGAAAATGCAAAATATCATATGGGTAAATTTACCCCTTGACTAGGATCAACTTACCCCTTACCTGGGGCAAGTTGAACCACATGACCACTTTTTTTTGAGAACCCATATTTTTACAACCATTTGTCATAGATGCACACTCATTATTTCAATTGATAGAAGACATCTTGAAGTTTTAGTAGATGTTTAGCTTTTACTTCAATCTAATTTTTCCTTGCCTAGAGGTCAACATAAGTAAAAAAGTGGTTCATCTTACCCCGTTCTCCCCTATTAAATATTTTTTTTAAAAATCAGCAAAAATCTGCCTCCTGGTGCCGCTATAAAAGGCAGATGTGAAAATTGCAGGGCAGAGGTTTTTCCAGTTTCACGCTGATCGGGCCAACGGTACCGGAGATTAGCTGTCCATGGACGGACAAATGGACGGACAGATGGACGGACAGGGTACAAAACATAGTCTCTGCCACGCCTGGCGGAGACAATTAGTATAATTTGTAACACCTCCATTAATTTAAAGGATATTTTTGGGTTAAAACTATATGTTTTTTGTTTAAAGATTAAAGCACTATTCTAATAATAATCATTGCTATAGTTTGTTCAGTAACAGGTGTCTCCCTGTTGCTCCAGCTCTTTAATAAACAGAAAATACTTTTTCAGGTGGGTTGCCAATTTCAGCCAATCAAGAGAGCGTACCCATTTATCAGCTTAAATTTTATAGTGTTCCAGTTCCAATTTTGTATGCTCATTTCTTTGTGTCATCATTTCCAATTTCACTTGTTTAATCTGTATCCTGCGTGAGTTCTCTCTCCTGATTGGATGAAATTTGTATCCCGACCTGAATATGTATTTTCTGTTAAATAAATTCTGTGCAGCTATTATTTTTCTATGTGTTCGAGTTTGGAAGCGCCCATTATAAATCAATCAACTTTAGAAATTGCATGTACACAGGAGGCAGCAAGACGTTGAATTACTGTATAGAAAAACTATGCTTCCAAACTCGAACACAGAAAAATAATCACTGCACAGAATTTATTGACAGAAAGCTGCTCATAAAATGAAAACAGTGGATTTTTATGAAACAAAAACTTAATACAGACAAAGAGGATAACCCAACCTGTCCGTTACGGTGCAATATTGATGAGTTTATCGTTGTTTAATACAATCATATAGGACTTTTCTGTTTCATGAATGTGCTATCAATGGAGGGTATTGGAACTTAGATGCAGATAGCATTTATAGCATCTAAGTTGCTTGCGGCTAGCATGTGTGTGCGCGCGAAAACATGGTCTCCAGCCCTTCCTTCGACCTGGTGGAGATAATTATTGTGCATTTTAAGTGCTTTTGTCCCGGACCTGAGATGACAAAACAGTAGCTGGTTCCTGTGTAGGTCAGATCATACATACATCTATCGAGGGACCAGTGACTCATAGCCTTATGTAAATGAGGACTTAAGTTTGAAAAATGAAAATAAAGTTCACTTATTATAGAGCAAGTCACTGTCCCAGAAAAAAATATATATACATGTCTCTTTTAGAAATAATAATCTACCCTGTGGGAAGTGCATTTTGTTTAAAATACTGATGATATAGTTACAGGACTGTGGGAATTGTCCAAACTTTGTGATGGAACACAGTGCAAACTTTCCAAAGGCTTCCTACGCAAGATATATATTTGTTTTATTCCAAAGTACAAAAAGTGCATATACAGTGCTGTGCACATATGAACATGCAATATGTGCAAATACACAACTGACTCTCTCATCTGTGTCCCCGGCCATGTTTCCTAGATGGCTGGTGTATTCTATTCTAGTCCCATTCTATTATAATGGCATCATATACAACTTGCAGAGACACACTGCTTGCTTAAGAGACATAATCCATCATTGAAAAACAAAAAAGAGGAAGAATATATCAAAATAATTCAAAAAACAACTTGTTTGCTCATCTTTGTTGCTGTAAGTTTCATTTTGCCAATTGAGAGTACACTACTGGAAGCCCCTGCTAATATTAGAATAGTTTGTGTATTCTTCTTATTGTTATTTTCGAGCTGCGTTCGCTTCCCGCGTTCGCGCGTCTTACTTGTATTAGCATTGTGTGTGTGTGTGTGCGTGTGCGTGTGCGTGTGCGTGTGCGTGTGCGTGTGCGTGTGCGTGTGTGTGTGTGTTTGTGTGTGTGTTGCAATGATGAATTATACCTCTCATGCAAGCAGTTTCTCTGGAAGTTGCTTTTGATGCCATCAGGCAAAGTACTGTATAGGAGGCAAACGTATAGTTGTGTGTGTGTGTGTGTGTGTGTGTGTGTGTGTGTGTGTGTGTGTGTGTGTGTGTGTGTGTGTGTGTGTGTGTGTGTGTGTGTGTGTGTGTGTGTGTGTGTGAGTGTTTGAAGGATACCACTGTTTTCTAATCAGTGCTAATTGATGTTGGTTATGAACAAACAGGAAAATTAATTACATAAGACATGAAACTGCCTACAGTATGAAAGTCAATTACACGTTGCTCCAGAGGGCAAGGGTTTCATCTCCTGTTGATTTTTGTGGACGATTCTACAGTCAACCTTGTGGAAGGAAAGGCGTTTATCTTGTCCTGCTGGCATAAATGGATGAGCTCCATTGCCTCGTTGCATCCCAGGCATCTTGCTGTGAACTTACCGATCCAGTGTTCACACATCAAGACTGAGGGGCAGGAGAGAACATTGGAATATTTGATTTCTCATCAGGCAACTGTGCATTAATAACAGTATGAAACCTTCAATAACTCATTGCGCCTTCTATTGCTCAATTTGATATTTTATAATCTAACGACAGTCATGCTCACAACGTGTCGGCATCGTGGCCTTGTAGATCGGCTGTTTACGGCACGCCACAATGTGTAAACAGAGGCAGTTATTGTTATTATCAAATGATACAGCTGATACCGACAGCTTGCCACACATCCACAGGGATAATGTAACTGAGGGTGAAAAAAATGGAATCTCATAATTCTAAGGATTATTGGCTGACCACAGCAGTTGATGACCTTTGCATTTGAGCATTCTCCATAAGCTCTGACGAAAACTTATTGCAGATCTGTGCTCTGCTTCAACGCCACCTCAATGCCAACATAACCCTCTCCACAATTATGAACACTTTATTTAGTTCATGACCGCAAGGGCATGGTCATGGGTTCGATCCCGGGGACACCGCCAACTCAGCGTATATGAGTAGCCCGGCTTGTGTGTGGCAAGTCATGCGGTAAGTACCGGGAGCTGATGGTAGGTGTTGCGCTCCACCTCAGCAATCCATCTCCCAGGGGTCTATAGCGCATTGCAAAACGGGGAGAGACCCCCGCACTCTGGCTGATACCGACAATAAGCCTCTCCGACCTACTTACTTATTTCGTTCATTTTCTGTCAACCTAAAATATCCACTTACTTACAATAAATGAACCGAAAGGAAGAGTTACAGTATGTACTTTGTAGGGTTGTGGTTGCTGGTTTTAACCCATTAAGACCTGAGGCCAATTCTACAAAATGTCTTCTAAATCCTAACAGTTTAAAAAAAAAGAAGTATGTCGCTATATCAGTGGTTCTCAAACTTTTTCATGTCAAGGACCCCCGAAATGATATGTCTTTGGCCGCGGACCCCCATCTCAATATATTTAGTTCCAGGGAACCCCCAGAAGCAACGATTTTAGTTACAAATGTTCGCTTTAAATATATATATTCAAAGATTTGCACACATTTTCACGATTTTTCAAAAATAGCAGATCTACAAGCTCGTAGCGTGTGCCGCGCTATATGAGCTTGTATATCTGCTACTTTTGAATAGCCAAAGAAATCTAAAAATGACACAGATGCGTTCCCGGTCTAAATGGGTTAAGTCAAAGAGTTGTACATACAATGCAAATGTGGTCACCACAATGTAATGGACTTGCATGGGTACATTTTGAAGCATCACTTGTTGTTCTTCGGCGCTGACATGATGCAATGTGCCCATGTGTGAAACCAGTGACAGCATAGTGTGGAATAGCGCTGTCTGGCTCTGTCTCTTTTCACTTACGGTACACTGGTGTAGGCAGGGTTTAAAGTTGCACATGACCAACCAGTAGAGGGAAACAGAGAGACTTGCTTTAACTTTTGACAAGGGGGGTATGATTTGGGGGTGCAATACAGTGTAGAACCCTGAGTGTTCATTTTATCCCGATAATTCACAAATAGAACCAAATGGACCCATTCAGGTCGATTAGGTTCCAATTGTACTGTACCCTCTCATACTCACCTGTATAAGGGTCCATTTGGTTCCATTGGTATGCTCTTAGAGTTAAATGAACACTCAGGAACTTACTGTGTTATATAATCCACTTATTGGGTATCTTATATAGCACCTGTTTCGATGTGTACATGTGGCATAGACACACCAGTCACAGCAACCTATGTTGGTACAACATAGGCCTGTGATTTTTAATCTGTGTGTGACATCCTTCCATATTTACGTACAGAGTCCAAAGAGACTAAAGCCTTCATTTAGCTCAGTGTTGTGTACAGTTTTACAGTTAAGAGGAATATTTACTAAAGCAATCCACTATAAATCCTTAGCCTGGGGCTTCATCACCAGATTTCTCACCATATGGTGGGAGCCTGTAGCCCTCCAGTCAACAGCCTAAACTGTGCTATCAAGCTGCAGCCAGTTTACTCATTAACATTTTCACGTTGTTCAGATCAGAAATTAGGCTTTGAATTTATGCAAAATATCTGTTTCCTCTTAAATGTTTCATGTCACCAATATGTTAAGAGTGGGAATTATACTTCTGATATTTATTTCATAGTGTCTTGCCCGTGGAAACAAATGGAACTTTATGCTGCTGAGAATGAAATATTAAAATCAGATCTGTAAAATAAATAAGGGGAAAGACCACTATACATATTTACAAGAGACATGGTGTGATATTTGAAAATAAATGAGGGCTCAACTAGCATACTTAGAAAATGATGTACAATGAGGCAAAAACTGCTTTGGGATATTTTGATAAAATTATTTATGAGTATAAATAAATCATTTATTCACCAGAGCGTAAACTATTTATCTGAAATGAATGCACATGCTGCATTGGTTTCCATAGTTGTATTCTAAGGACAGCATTCTGGAGTAGCCCAGCTCTTATGTGGAGAGTGAAATGTCAATAACGCAAAAAAGATGGTGCTGCATTACATTTGAATCCCAATAAGACATTATTATGCTTTTTAAGGATAGTCTAAACCTCAGAGGTGCATTTGTGCATTAAAAAATAATTTCCGTGCAATTTATTTTGTGCGTGCATATTCAGTTTTTCAAGGATATTTACCAGGAGTCAGCAACCAGAAGCAAGACAACATTTTATGTATGTATGTTTTCTTAAAGTGATGAATCTTCTGTTTGAATCTAATTTAATGTAATTGGGTCACATGCTTTATCAGCTTATCTGGTGTTATCAGGGTTGAGTGAAGTACAGCACCAGTAGCCTACATAAAATATATTAGAATAACGTCAAAGTATATGCAGTTAAGAACGATTAGGCATGGGGAAATTACTGTTCTTTTGATATTAATAGGAACGACACAAAGGCCAAGCAATAGGGCAAATTACCATAAAATTTAAATTATGATCCGCTCCTTAGTATGGATTTTTGGAATCCTCGCACTGCCTGCAAATAAACACTGTTGCATTTAAGACATTAACCCATTTTGCTTTGCTACATTGATTGCACATATCAAAAGGCTGTTTCTGAAAAGCACTTCATTTTTATAACTGGAGGGTACACTTTGTAGGCTTCATTTTTTTTTTCACCCTCACCCTGCCACCCTTCCACTCCGGTTTCTGTAGAAAGCTAGGTGTTAACACTACAGAAGCAAGGGGAGTGAGAAAAAAATCCTGCAGGTGCCCTCTGGGTATCTTTCAAATTAATCGTCTGGCTGGTCTGTCTTATGTGCAGTTTTGAAACATTAACAAGACCTTTGAGAGCAGGCGTGAAGAGGAGAGGGAGAGGGGAGAGCAGGACATGGCTTCATGGGCTTTAATGTTTTATTGAACAGATACAAATTATTTTGGCCCCGGCCTTCACTGTTTGGTGTAAGTCAGTGAGGGAGCACGTCGGGGCATGCTATGGGCGCTACGTGGGGGCACGACAGAGGAGCTGCATATGATGGAGGGGCTGAAGCTTAAAGCTACATTCATTTTTTTTTCTATCTCTCTCTTTAAAGAAAAACCAAACCTTGGGATATTCTTGGAAGACAGTGGATATGAAAGACTGGTTTAGTCATCTCTCACATTAAATATAGCTTTTAGAATAATTCTGTTGTTGAATAGTCATTTCAGTGTCACTGCGGAATGTCTTTGGAAACCTGAAACCGTGTTGTAAAGACGCTATGCCTGTATGCCTAAGAAGTGACTGTGAAATTAATGTGCATTATAAACATACTGATGGTGGGAAAATTCAATGTAAATGTTTTTTCAAACTGCTGTCCCAATGATCTCCTTCATGCTTTTCACTCACATAGATATTTATTTGCAATTTTACATACAGTATGCATTTTTCCTCTCTTTGGTTTTTCTTTTTTGTCAATATATAGCTCAAAATACACAAGCAGTTTGAAGCCAAGCAATTGATAGCACTAAAGCAGTTCTAACCTTTTAAAATAACATGACCTACTTTGGCATTAGGCCAAATGAGATGTCCTTTTGTGGTCCAGGTGGCCAAATATTAAGTTCACCTGACCTCAACACCAAGACCAAACAGGGGATAAAGTGCTTGCTGTGTTAAATGTAGCCTACTACAGATAGGTCAAAAAGCACTTAGTAAATCTTTAACTTCGCTGACCATCTCTGCATATCAAATGGTCAGCTGTGCAAATTAATGGCGCGATTATTAAAAACGGCACTCTTGGCAAACCGTCTTATCCTCCTGTACTGTAGGCAGAATTTGTGTTTATAATGACAGCCCCAAAATAGGAACGCCAGGGTGAAAGTGGTTAAGGGAAAAATAAAAGAAGAACATGTTTTCTATGTCAACAACTCCAGGCAGCAAGACAATTCCATAACATGTCACAGGACCACTGTCCGTCCTGGATATCAGCATCAGGATATGCTTAGAAATATAAAGTAGTAAACAAGTATAAACAATTGCTCGGTTGAAACTGTATGACCTACAGTACAAAGTACTCTAAACATTGGAGTGATGATGACATTTTGCAAAAGCCATGCAAAAACAAGTACTTTATTTTTGTGAGAAGAGGTACAGTACACATTCAGGCCCAGATGAACGTATGGGCTCAGGGGGCTGCAGCCCAGGGGCCCAGAGCTCCAGGGGGCCTGGTGGCAAACTGTGACAGCTTTTTCCACCCTCTCTGTGTGTGTGTGTGTGTGTGTGTGTGTGTGTGTGTGTGTGTGTGTGTGTGTGTGTGTGTGTGTGTGTGTGTGTGTGTGTGTGTGTGTGTGTGTGCGCGTGCGTGCGTGCGTGCGTGCGTGCGTGCGTGCGTGCGTGCGCGCGCGCGCGCGTGTGTGTAAAAAACATAATGTGTCTGGAAATGAACGGTTTTCCAGGAGTTTGTTCACTGTCATTGTCGATAAACTTGTTGAAGAACTAGAAGATATCTAGCCTGGAGTCCAGACTGATTTCTTTTTTTTCTCACTTCGCTTCACAGTCTGGCAAGCCTCCTATTTCCAAGGGGCGGGGGGGACGACGACGACCAGTGTTTTCCATTGTAAAACTCGAGTCGCTTCCTGACTTGCCTTCCTTTATTGGTGACGTTTGAAAATACGAGTCAAATAGGACCCTGGCTAGACTGAGTAGCGAAGTGAGAAAAAACTTAACGTGGCGAATCAGTCTGGATTCCAGGCTAGAAGATATGTAGCATATCAGGAAATTGACCAGTGTTTTGGATCTCCCAACAATATCCAATCACTATGTTGAGGACTGATTTTAAGCTATTGTACCTTGAAGTGTCAGTGTTTCTTGCTTGTTCTTAGCAGCGTTTCTGACCCTTAAAGCTTTCATTCTATCGGCAGGAGTTTTGCGTACGTTGTCTGACCAACATGCCCTGATCAGTGCATGTTGATCTCCTTCTACTGTATGTGCATTTGACTCCATATATATGCATTTGACAGGGGGTGTATGTTGTGCATTTGACTCCATATGTGCATTTGACGGGCACTTCATATACAGTACGTGCATTTAATGGGGGGCCCCTGGGGTTTCTCTTGTGTCCGACATCAGTTCATGTTGAATGATTTCTGTTGTGTCTGAAATCAGTGCATGTTGAAAATCTCCATATATGTGCATTTGTTACGGTTTCTGTTTTGTCTGACATCAGTGCATGTTGTAAATCAAATCTCCACGTGCATTCGGTTGATATTGCGTCTAATCTCTCAGGACAGATTATGCTAACAGCAGAATCTGTCAGCACCACTGCCCTAAACATGTAATGTTGTTATTCTTAGGAATAAACACAGAAGCACCCGAGAGGAAGTGGAAAGGGGAGGAGCCAAACCGAGTTCCTGTTTCCACCAGGCCCCCAGAGTTGCTGAGAAACATTGAAGCCGCCACCCCAGTGGCCAAAGCTGGAACTGCAGGCGGGGAGAAATACATGCACGGCCCCAAAACACTAAATATAGATATATATAATATAATACAAATATGTAAACATATTATACATAAATACATATGCATTTACATATAATTATGCATCTCGAGTGTATTTAATAAATATCTCGCGTTCATGGCCTCAACACACGGGCTGCCGTAGGAAGCAAAAAGGACACTAGTGCGCATGCTCATAACTCTATGGTTGCTCGAAACGTCTCCAAAACGTCTCAATAATTCTACTTCCGGCAGGCTTCCGGGTGCTTCAAAACCCCACTAAGCACTTTCATTGAAATGAATAGCTGGGGGCGGGGCAATCCGCCCTCTAGTTATATTATACCTCTATGGTTTCCACACAAAAAAGGAGGTGGTGCCCCCAGAGGCAAAAACAAGGAGATTTTCCCTCCCCTTTTTTTAACCAAATGGGTTCCCAGATTGTGTTGTGTCTGACATCAGTGCATGTTGATTTCCATGATGTGCATCTGACGCCATTTTTTTCTTCTTTTGTTTTACATTTAAGATGCATTGCAGGTGTAAAGATAAATTATGCAAGTTGCTTCAGAGTCACACTGAATTGTTATCAGAACAGACAGGGTGAAATAATCTCCCTCTCAAAGGGAATGGCAGCAGAGAGAATCTTTACCTTGATTTCAATTGATGTCCTGAGAACAGAATCACTATTTATGCATGATTAACAGACCTGCTAATTCAATTAGGGTGACAAGTGGTGGTATTTTGCCTTACACTCAATTGTTCCTAATGCGCTAATGATACATTTACATTGTTAATTCCAGATACTCCTTCATGTTAAACATAATCCACAATTCCTTGAGGGTCGTGTGCAGTCTGTTGTCATTAAGCATGTTAGAATAACCTACTTCCGTTATTGCAGAGCCGGTGCGGCACTCACCAGTATGCCGTTTTGGCACTTCTGATTTACTGTAGATCCATCTGCATGCTGGTACTCCCTATTGTGTGCTTGCACCTGCACCTTCTAATCATGCATCAAGTTGCGAATACAATGTAGTATGGCCCTTTATCATGTATTGGATGGGATACTAGAGTACAGGCTGGTGCACATGACAAGTTGAGGTAATTACATTCTCTGTAGGCTATTTCAGAGCAACAATCATTCTGTTTGCTTCATGTAAACAAATACGGTTAGTGGGGGATGAGCGGTGTCACTGGAAAGTCTTCCAATGCAGTACAAATAAGTAAGTAGAATGAAGGCCTACAACAATGTGTGATGATGAACTAGGAGGGTGCTATTAGTTTGGCAATCGGGTCTTGAGAGAATGAAGTTACTGTGACATTTTGTTATTTTAGCCTTTCAATGTTGTTTACGATGTTTAACTAATCAAGCCCTGTTTCATACTTTGTCGTACAACAGTGTCGTGCGAAAATAGCCGATCTACAAGCTCACAGAGTGTCACATTGTGAGTTGTGAGCTTGCAGACCAGCTATTTTAGCTAATTTCAGAATTATTTGATTATTTTTTTAAAGACAAGAAATGGGCGGGAATCATATATTTTGACACTAACACTAACACTTACTGTAGATGGCCTACTTGTCTACTTTTGAATGGCATGTTGCAGTAATTTCAGTCCTGCCAACCAAGCTAATAGATTATGTTGCCAGAGAAAGTTGAGAAGAAAGTCAAATGACTGATTATCTTTTCACAGTGCAAAGGTGTGGGAAGAAAATGAAGTTTGGATATTCAAAATACTTTGTTCTTACCTGTTTGGTTTACAGGGTCAAGGTTCATCCTGATGTAGCTTACAAGCTTGTAAAAACTAGGTGCAGTATAATCTAGGTAGGAGAAAACCCATTTAATGTACGTGAAATTAAGATTTTCTTCCAACATTGAAGTAAATATGTAATACGGTTGCATAAAACGGTCATCAAATATGGTAACAATGACCTTGACCTTTAACCATGGGCTCAGAATGCTGAACAGGAAATCTTTCATGTTCTGTACAGAACCCCTGTATGTAGCCAACATGAAGGCAGTAGATCGATGCAACCTTTTTCTATGTACACAATGGCTTTGACCTTAACCTTGGACATAGAATGCTGAAACACAAACTTGCGCAAACCGTTTTGGTACTGAAACCCTGTATGCAGCTTTCAAACCAGGCCCCAAATGAAATGCAGAGCGTGGACAAGAAAATGTTAACAAAGTGACGCACAGACAGTTGGAGGGGATTAGGGCCTGTTGTTGACAGGCAAACATGTACACGTAAATGTCTCTCCCTATGATCTAAGCTCCTATATTCACATATATACAAACAGCTTCTCTCTCTCTCTCTCTCTCTCTCTCTCTCTCTCTCTTTCTCTCTCTTTCTCTCTCTCTCTCTATATATATTATTTTTTATCTGTGAAGCACCTTGTGTAAAAGAAATTACACAATATAGAATATATAGAGAATATCTTGTTTTCTGGGGCCCATTATTTTGGTAAAAAAAAAGGCCATCACAGTGACAAAAATACACGCCGAGAATTCTGTATTGTTAGTTGGAGGAATTCTTGCAAGCCAGTGCCCTGTTGCGGTATTGATCCATGCAGTTCAGAGATAACAACATGGAGCTATCAACCCAAGGTGTACATGATATACCTGCAGATCCCCACTTATAATCCCTGTTCCCCCAGCTCCTCCCCACAGTGTTAGCAGTCAAGCTGTGTTCAAAAGAGGAAGACAAATGTATAAGATGTCCACCCATCATCCATAAAGTATCAGCGCCGGGAATCCATATATCACCCTCATAGTGAGTGCAACTACTACAATTGTTCCTTGGCTGGCTGTTATTCTCCATTGTATGACGGTGTCGCCAAACATAGGTGATCTACAAGCAAACGACACGTTGCATTGTGACATGTAATGAGCTTGCAGATCTATTACAAGTATAAATCAGGCTTGAAGAGTGGTGTCATGTTATAGGCCAATAGCTGTTGCTTTGTAGTGGTCAAGCACAGTGGTTCTCAACCATGTGACAATTTAAGGACTTCTAAGAACTTTTTAATACCTCTAAAATGAAGTAAAGCATTCATTCATAAAGTTCATTCAAGTTAATTTTGAAAGCCCATTTTGATTTACTTTTTAGTTATAGTCTTTTGAATAAAATTCCATTAACTTTTAGTCACATTTTAGTAATCTGACATGTTTTCCCTTTAGTCTGTCTAGTTTTAGTTGTCAAAATATGATAAGATTTTAGTCAACTAAATCTACAGTTGAGTCAACTAAAATATATTTTTGGCTTAGCTGTGTGCCGAACATAGCCGATCTACAAGCTCAAAACGCGCCACAGCGCTTTGTGAGCTGGTCGACTTGGCATAACAGCATAAAATGCAACCAAGCATTACTGTAAATGACTCGTCTTAGTTCTACTGGATCTCTTCTCCACTCCACTAGTCCCAACATTTTCGACTATTTTTTATTTGTTGACAAAATTGTCCTTTTGGCTTTAGTCATAGTTTTTAACATCATAGCTTAGTTTTTATTTAGTTTTAGCTTTCGTCAGTGAAAAAAGGTAGTCGGCAAACATTTTTCGTCATAAACAAAATTAGCAGTGCTCTCGAGCTAGACTGTGCTAGACAATTTTCAAACGCTTCCGCCTAAACAGTCAACGGATGCGCCGTACATGCCCCACCTCACCCCACTTCCATTAACTTTTTGACCTAATCGTTGTGAGCTTATAGATCTGCTATTTTCTCTATTATTGATTTTTGTTTTTCTTTGTAATTTGTACTTTTGAATACGTAAGTATTTTTTTTAAAGCATATACTTTTGAATACTTAATTAATTGTTTAAGTACTCCAGTACTGTAAGGCAGAACTATGTAACCTTTTATTTTATGAATACATTAAAATGTTGTCCAGTCTGTATGGTAGAGTATGCTAATACAGTATAACTTATACAATTGGGGTGGTTGTATTTTGTCTCCCTTCTATTCAGACATTTAGATCCTGTGTCTAGGTGAGACATGACCTTTGACACAATCCTTTTTCTGGTTTGACTCAAGATTCAATTTAACCCCAGAGCAGGCAGGCTCAATGGTAAAAAAACTTGCGCAGGAGACCCGGAGACCCGCTTTATCTCAAGTACAAATTTAACAGAGCAACTTTTACTTGACCAGTAGGCCTACTGGGGTTGAGTACTTTGTCCACCAGTGCAACAAATTATCTTCCCTTTCTCCTCTGTCATCCAGACAAATTCTGCTCTGACGCTCCCATTGTGACACACCACCGTCCTAGTCCCAGCAACAACTTTTACCTCAGGACATGAACAACCATGAAGACATATATATAAGACATATAACATAATAGATCCAACATCAGCAACAGTATCAGCTCCAGAAAGGAAAAGGACCCAGCATCAGCCCCATGATGACGCACTACGGCCACACCGCAGCAGTAAGTGGGATGAACTTTCACAGACACACTCTTAGGCCCAGTGTCTTCCTTCTATCCATTCCTCTTGTTCACCCCTTCAATTTCATACAATTTCTGCTACAGTATATATTTTTGCGGTCACACATGCTATATACGTGGATATAGGAAGAGTAAAAAGTCTGATGCTATTCTGATTTCACTGTGCTTCTGGTAATTTTATTATTTCACATTGCCCAACTCTCGCCACCGGTACAACATTTGGTACACAGCAGGATTTGTGGGCCTCAGTTTATGTTTTTGTATTTTCCCCGCATGGTGACTAACGTTTTGTTCCAGTCATCCAATCGAACTAGTAGTAGTGTAGTAGTAGTTAGGTAGTGTAGGCTAAAACCACACCGCTAAAACCACAACACCAGATGACGGCCAAGGCAGAAAATGAAATGCATTAGGATAGACAACATCCCAGGAGGATTGCTAGATGATTGGCTAGTTCGCTTTTAGGCAAATTGGCGTTACAATTAATTTACAATTGGTGTAACTTAATCACTCAGTCAGTCAGTCAGTGAATGTCAGTCTTTGGGCAAAGACTCTGACAAGGTCTTTAATGTTATGATTTGTACAATCTCAAGATGTTGCTTATCAATCACTTGAATAGCTTGATTAGGCTAAATTTATGCTATTTCAAAACCTGCTCAGCTAAAATACTATTTCAATTGTGTCTGTATTACAGTAATTGTTTGTATTTACTGTAATATGGTTAATATAGCGATCTAGTAGATCTGTCATTAACCACATTTCAACCCTGGCCTTCCTAATTTGGGCAGGTGAAAATTGTGGACGTTTTTTTCCCTCAACACATTGTGAACTTGTAGATTGGCAATTAAAATAAAAATTAAATAGTTTAGATTCTTTTTTTGTAAAAAAAAAATCAATAAACCTTATCTGAGATATGCCCAACTGATTATTTCATGTTGTCACTATCATTCACATCATTGCAATGATAACGATGCCTGTGGAGTGACTTTGCTGAGAATCAGTAATGTATTGGCGGGGTAAAGAAACTGTGTTAAAACGGAGGGCTTTTGTAGTTGTGATGTGACTACTGGGTGTGGTTTTATGAAGTGTGTCTGCTTTGTGTCGAACGCTGCAGTATTGCCTCTCGCTTTGTATGCTTGACTTAATTGATTTCTCCTTACACTGGCAAAAGGAACAGTAATTAAGAGCCGAGGCCAGTCCATTGATTTGACTTCCCACCAGAGACCCCATGCTGGCAAATCATTACAGCCCTTCCCAAGGGCTCGATCAGTGAACCAGAGTTTGCGTTTCAGCGGGCTTTCGATAATCATTATAATTCTCATTATCAACATCCACTTTCAGCAATTTAATTTGTTGCTTATTTTTTATTTTGCTATTTAGCCTATAATCACCGGGCCATTGTGAATTCAAACTGTAATTACACAGTAAAATATTAATTTAACACTAGAGAGAGTGTAAACAATGTTTATACTTAAATTATCAGTGAGGATTTCGCCGTCTAGGTTTGCTTTCATAAACAGCATTTATATTTGGAGAAGCGGCAGCTGTAGTAATACTCCTGTCATAACTGAGGGAGCTGTAATGGTATCAGTGGTTGTAGAAAAAGCACTGTTGCTACAGAAATCTATTATAATGACAGTAGATGTGAAAGTGAACACATAAACGCCAGAAGCTTCTTCATTACAAAGACGGAGGGGGGGAAAGAAAAGTTGCCACCGTTTCAATGGAAACAAACATTGCTTTGGGCCCCTTTGTAAACAGCACACAGCTGCTATTTCCAATGATGGGAGCTCCACCTTGTCACAACAGTTCCTTGAAAGAGGAACAGTTTAATGTCAACAATATTTTCTCCATCTGCCTGCTCATGAGAAAAAGAAAAAACAAACAAAAAAAAAACTGAATAACTCCAATCCACAGGGAAAACGTTCCTCACCCGTTCCAAAAGGAAAGTGCAATGCAAAAAGATGAACCGGTAACATTGAGTGAGGATGCAGTCAGAAGCACAATATTAAGCCAGATTTATTCTTTGTCGTGCAATAGTGTCATGCATCAAAACTAGCCAATCTGAGCTTGTAGATCGGCTTTTTCTGACGCGCGACACTGTCGAATGATGGGGTATAAACTAGACCTTGGCCTAGCTACATGGCACACATCAATCTGTTCACTTTTGCATTTTTCAAAGAGGTATCACAACTGCGCTCCGTTATTGAGTATTTTCTATGTAATTTCCACGCGGCAATCCTTTGAGCATCATGCCAGCTGACTGCATATGCACTGGTCACATTTCCCTGTAAGCTGGAGGTATTCCACCTGCCAGTCTCATCTCAATGCCTCTAAGAAGTCTGATCTCTCCCTCTCTGGTTATCTGTTTGGGAGAGATCTGTCCAATTTGCAGAAATTATAATAAGATCTGCTGTTCCCCTACTGGACACCTCAACCTGACAGGGACTGAGCTAGCCAATTACTTTGCCAGGCTTACAGTTTCATAGGCTAATTGGATAAGAATATATATTTCGATTGAAGCAATTAGTACATGTCTCACCCTCATGATTTGAAGAAATGAAAAAAGTAATTCACTATGATAGCTAGTTAGCTACACGAGCGAAGGTGTCTTGAAAGGTCTCATTTTTACACGAGTAACCTGAGTTAAGGACCCCTTCCCATGGCATTAATCGCAACTATTTGATTTAGAAAATGTAATTGCCACAACCAAAATGTGTCTTGAATCCGTTGCGTTACAGCACCCTGATCAAATTGTGTAACTTTTTCTAATTCAAGATATCAAAAAAGTTAGGCCTAATAATTCTTGTCACTTATCATCTGAAACAGTTGCTGTTTCAATCTTTGTCACATGCGACATCATGATTTATTATGCTGCCTTATGAGGCAAATGTCTCATAATGAATGAGATGCACTTTTAAGTTACTTGTCATCCACACAACTTCAAATGAGCAGTTCAGTTGCATCAAGTGAAAGGCAAGATCGAATATGAAAAGAGAATGGAGATTTACTGCAATGCTGGATATTCAGCTGGAGTTTGTGTGCATGTCTCTGTATCTAGCACCAAAATGACTTGTGAAATTAAAGCAAAACGCTTTGATCTGTTATGAGATTTGAATAGCAAAGATTTAAATATTTAAAACTTTTCTGCAGTGTCACTTTGATCTCGCAACTGATTAATAGGGGGTTTGTTATAGAAAATACACTAAACGGATGTGGGAGAGCCAGCCCACTGTAATTGTGAGTTGTCTCGCGGAGTGAGGGTAAATTACACATTTTAAAGTAAAAGGGTAAACAGTTCATTTGAATTTTATTTCATTCTTTTTAAGTTTAATGAGACAAGGAGACAGAGAGTGACTTCAAACGCCCCAATCTACGGTGGGCGAGATTTTCTTCATGAGAGAATGACATTTCGAAGGGAAAAGTGCTTTCATCGTTTATCACGATGATTAGGAAGTGGAGCCTCTTTGTCTCCTGTCTTTGCCTTTTTCAAGGAAGAAGTGGAGTGGTAGAACTTGGTAAACAGCAGTGTAGGCAATATCACTAAAGAACTATCCAGCAGTATACATACAGTCTTGAAATAACTGTACTGTATAGTAAATTCATTCTAATTAGATCACAGCAATCAATGCTCTCAACCAGTGGGCCGGGACCCAAAAGTGGGTCGCAAAATGTTTGGATAGGATCGGGGAAAGAAAATATATCGTCGTTGTCGGGTGGAAACCTTGTATGTTCAAAACTGTTGCTTTTCAGGAAATGGGAAAAAAAGAACGAAGAATGTTCAAGGTTCACTTTATTTGTCTCCCATATATAGGAGAAATTTGTGTTGGAGTCAGGGACTAAAACTGCAGTACAAAAAAAACAAAGAGAACAATATACAGGGACAGAGCATAAAGTGACACATGTGCAAACCCTTAACAGGTGAGGTAGTCACCGACATTCACCAGTCATCTATACATACAGTAGATGACTGTCCATATCATTGTGCAACAATGTAATACAGTATTTAGTTATTATTTAGTCATAAGCTCTTGTTAATGCTTTTCATTAGTTCAATATTTATAAAACCCACAGACAGAATTAACACTTACGCTTTCACTTTAAAAAAAAATCTAAATTAGCAAAAATAGCCGATCTATGAGCTCACAACGATTGTAGATGCTATGTTAGCTACTTTTGTGTCACTCTTGTACGACGAAGTAGGGCATTATAAAATGAATGATGAAATACAGAGATATAGGTTTCTGCCTGACAGCAACGATATTTAATTTAGGATTATTGTATAATATGATATACTGTATTGCATTTTTAGGGCCAGGCAAAATTGCAGTCTCAGTGCAAAACCAGTTGAGACCAACTTCTTCGCAATACCTTAAAAGGGCGACTTTGCCTATTTTTAACCTGCATTCTGTCGTTCTATTGTGAGGGCACAATAGACATGCAGACATACGGTGGCACTTCCAATGCGTTCTGTTTCTCGAGAACTCGCTCTCAACGGTGCTGGAAAAACTCTGCAAGCCTATGTAAAATGTGTCTTCCAGACAGTATACGTAGGCAGATGATGATGGGATGACATGGGACCACCAGTAGCTTTGCTGGAAGAGTAAAAGTTCAAAAAAAAAAATGTAAGGCTTATAATTTATAAAAATTTAAAAGATTATACCCGCTTGAAGATATTTAAGTCTACTGCGTATGTCAGCTCTCAAACATTTTCATATCAAGGACCCCCAAATCGATTATGCACTGTATTTGGCCGCAGACCTCCATCTGAAAAGATGGAGGGCCACACCGGTCGGCGTCCTTGACATTTTAATTGTTTTTAATTGTTTATGCCCTGAGACTTTAAAGGCTTTTAGACTGTTGCTCTTGCTCGTTACAGAGTGTGCTTGGAGTTCACCTATTTGGCTTCCCTTCATCTATGAAAAGATTTTGTGTGAGGGACCCGCATAAGAGATGATTTGTGGTGTTAAGATTTTTTCAAATTATTCCACAGTGCACAATTCTTCAAGATCTTTCTACATTTTTAGAAAGTTCACAAAGCAACAAAATAGCCAAAATAGGGTCAAAGTGGTTACATTGTTCCTCATTTTGCTGGGGACCCCTTACAACCTTCTAAAACAGGGGTCTTCAACCTTTTCAGGCCAGGGACCCCCAAACTGATGGGGAGATGGAGCAGGGACCCCCTACCTCGTAGGGTACCACATATATTGTATATTTATGTATACAATTGTGTTTTATATTGCCTGCTCCTATACGCACCTGCCCCAGTAGGTGTGCAAAACAAAAAAATCTCTACAAAATATGTATAAACATACCATGTTATTGTGCATTGTGGCTCCATTTATCTGTTTGCTATGGATTCATGTTATGTTTAAAGACAATTTGACATTTTGGAGAAAAAAAAAGAAAAAGAAAAGTTTTTTTTTTTCAAACAAAAATATGGTTTAATCAAACAGCAATTTCGCGGACCCCCTGCAGTACCTCCGCGGACCCCCTAGGGGTCGCGGACCCCCTGTTGAAGACCTAAATGATGGCTTGCTTGAGCATTAAATATTTTAATATGCTATAGGCCAGGGGTACTGGTGCAGAGTATGAAAACAAACATAAAAATAAACATGAAAACAACAGAACAACAATTCAAATACCTTTTCACCCCCCCCCCCCCCCCCCCCCAAAACAAATCCCCCAAAAATATATATCTTTAACTCTTTAACTATAATTTGCCCAGAGTCCGGTCATGGACCGCGGTCCACCTCTTGAGTACCCCTGCTATAGGCTATGCTTTTGCTGTTTTTGTTATTTTCTAAGCTAGCATTTCTGTCTTTTCGTCACGTCAGGACCTTCCTGTGTAAACACATTGAAAATCTTTGCAAGATTAAAGTAGCCAACTGCTGAACAGCTTATCAGTGGGCGGCAAATGTTCTGAAATAGTTTTGATTCAATAATTACATTAAGTATGATATTTGCTTTGAATAAATGTTTAATTCATCCCTATCCTATTTAAATTCATTAGCATGCAGGGGAATAGAATAATTGTGTCCAGTTTATCCTATAATGCTTCAATGACTATGCCCCAGTTGAATATAATAGGCTTGTAAACTGCGTATTAAATTAGGATTGCACTGCTACTTACAATACAATGCTTTCTCCCTCTTATAAATATTCAAAATGTAGATTGCTGCAAAGACAAATACGGGACAGAGCTCCACTGTTGTTTTCATGTGACATGAATGTTTCATTGCTTTATGAATCTGAAAAAAAGTCATTAGAATTTCTTCTTCCACTAAGGGGCGCACCAAAGGAAAACGGACTAAAAGCCGGCCCACTCCTGATTGCCTTAAAGGGTCTACACCATGAAAATCACTTTTTTCTTGTTTTTTTGTATTTTTTGGGGGTTTTTGGTTTTTTTTAATTCAGTCATTCCTTCTCATTTCATGGATTTCCAGAATGGGCGTGTCTGAACAGGCGATCTCAGAATGGAAATGTTTATGATGTCACAAACATTATTGATGGCAAACCCAATGTTAAATGAAAAGTGCCCGAATCGCTCCGAAACTTTTTCTACCCCCCCCTAAGTGGGGGTCTACGAACAAATACTTCGGGCTCGGATTTTGGCTCCGCCCCCCGGAAGTGGGTGAAACAGGCACCTCAAACACTTGGTGGAATTGTTCAAAAATGTTCAAAGTGTTTTTTTTTCGATTTTGTATTTTTCTTAGATGCTTCTTTTTATGCAGAATTTTCCCATTTTCCCCCCTTTTTTTAAATAATATTTTTAATATTTTTTTTGTATTAACAGACAGAATTGCTCAGTAGCCTCCCCCTGCCCAAGAGGACGTTTTGGTATTGCAGCTGAAAGCGCTGTATAAGCCAGAGACAATTGACTTGGGATGAGTATATCTGAGTGATGATTTAGGCTCAAACCTTTTGAAAAAGGTTTGAGGGACATACACCATATGATATTAAATATCAAATATTTTTTTTTAATTCATGGTGTAGCTCCTTTAATTCATTTCAGAATATTTTTGAGATGAGTAGTAGTATAATGCTTTTAACCACTTATCAGACTGGTGCGCCATGAGACAAGGCCTTGGTATTTTGTGGCAACCACATGTTATTGCAATATACTATACAGCTATACAGAAAGTTATGAATTATTATTTTTGATCTATATGAGTAATTTGTGAGTACTCATCTCACATTACAGAGGCAAATTCCTATACCCTAAAAAAATATATTTAACCGCTTTCAAGCTGGCATCACGTTGGGCATGTCATTATAGGAGAAATATTTTAATCGTTACTATTCAAATGATTAAACCTTGTATTCAAAAATTGTCTAAAATAGCGGATCTGCAAGCGTACAGTACCATGCGTCGCATTGAAACGTGCTGTGGGCTTGTAGATTGGCTATTTTTGCTATGAATACAGGTGTGCCTTAAGAGTTTGACTTGGTGTGCCTTTGGTACAAAAACTTTTAAAACCACCGATTTACAGTAGACTCACCTTTTGATCTTTCAGTGTCACATGAGTTTTCTGTTACTTTGTCCTGACTTGCTGCTCTCTTACCACTCACAGATGATGGCCATAAAAAAGCTTGCAAAATGTCTTAAGTGCATTTGTGCTCCAGTGTTGGATATTGGAGGTGGTAGGCGTGTAGTGCTGGGGTGGTGGTGCTCTTAATAGTGGCCACAGGTCAGTGATGATGTGTCTTCAGAAGCTGTTGACTGTGGCTGACAGGTGATGAACTGAGCCATGAATTGCCTGTCTTAACATTTCGGCACGGCGCACACAACCTGTGTTTCAAATTGTTGTGGCAAGTTGCAGCGGAACACCACCTGCTCACCGAGCACATTGATCAATGAGGGCGATTTTTATCTTCCTCTGTGACACAGCCCAAAAAGAGGCGGTATTGACATTTGAGTCTGGGACCTAAATCAATGGTAGCTAGTCAAGCCGACTGACTGAGCAAAACCCATATAAACGTCGAGCTCTCTTGCAGTGGCGGTGGGAATTGATTGATTGCAAGAATGGGAAATATTGAAGAAGGGTGTCAATCCTTTTTTTGTTTGTTCAGATTTTCTCAAGCGTGTTGTGAGGACAGAAAAGATTGAAGAGAAGAGATTGTACCAAAGTGGGCTGAGTTTAGAAGATTAGGATGGTGACTATTAGCATTTCCCAAGCTTATTTTTCTTTTCCCTGGCCTGGTCCTTCATATCGTTCATATGGTTTACAGAAGAAGGTGTACTGTAGTTAATAAGCAACATAACTTAAAGGAGAAATTCGGACTACGTTTTTCTTACCTTTTGTATGATCTTACTATATCCTAGGACCTAGGAGTGGTACATTAGAAAAATGTCATAACTCCATCCCGAGTCCACCGCAGCTAAAAACCAGAGCGGACAGTCCATGCTCTAGATCACGTATTTTTATATCGTGATAAAAATACGTGCGAGACTCGGGATGGAGTTAAGAAAATGTTCTACCGTACCACTCGTCCTAGGATATAGTAACATCATATAAAAGGTAAGAAAAACGTAGTCTGAAATTCTCCTTTAAGATCATGGTGCGAAACCATTGAGATATAATATTCTTTATCTTCTGTGAACAAATGAAGCTCAATGCACATCCCTGAGACACACGACAACAGACATGGACCTCGGTTAGAAGCGGAACACTCAAAGAGCCACCGCTTCCACCTGCCCTTTCCTGTCTCGTCAATACACGGTCCCCTCAGAATGCAGGAGCGGTGGTGACACATCTGATCAAGTCACGGTGCCTCTTAAAGTATATCTCCACACTAATCAAAATGACTCTCTGTTTAATAAAGCATGAAAAAAGCTTTTCCGTGAACGGTGTGCCGGAGCGGAAGACATCCCTGTAGAAGATTAATCAACAGATTGGATTCCGCTCTGCGCTGCAGGTCCCCCCTGCAGCACTCACTTCAACCAAAATATTCCGTAATAATCACGCAACAATTTGAATTGTTTTATTATTATTTTCCTTCTCTTATTTTTAGGAAAATAACAGTCAAAGAATAGATTTATTTCTGTCCCATCGTATCCAGACAGAGGTCGGTGTTCTGACTAATGGCAAAGGGCTGAGACCTGCCAGAATGAATCAGTGAGTGTTCCTGGCTTTCTCAGCAATGCCCGCAGTGTCACTAAATGGCAAAAAAGACTGTGTTGGTACCACAGAGGATGGTGGGATGCCGGCTGAGTGGAAAGTCGGCACCCACTGGTTCATGTTGCCACTTAACCACTTTAGACCGGGGTCCCCCAGGGCTCTATACTTGGTCCACTGATTTTTTCCCCGCCTCTACCCAAAAATGTCTTCACTGAAAATAGCCGATCTACAAGATCACAATGTGCTGCAACGTGACACACTGTGAGCTTGTAGATCTGCTATTTTTGCCAAATATTTGTTCCCAGAATAGACACAGTAGGGTTCGTGTGGTTAACATGGTGTGGCAGAGAACTCTCTAAAGGCCTCCACACAGTTTATGGGCCACTCAGTGATGCAATGTAGCATAAAATGGTCTTACTTAAGGCTGTGGTGTGGTGGCAGTGGTTAACCCTGAAGGAAAAGTGATTTTCCCCAGATCAGTATAACTGTGGGTACAGGAAAAGTGGCCAATTACCTCTGGATAGGATCAGAGATGAATTATCAATTGCTAAGTTGTGTTCACCTATCCACATCACTGTAGTGTAGAGAAAGGCAACAACGGAGTCACGCAAATGCAGAGTATACAATATCTGGTGTTGTCATTGTGGTTATTGCAGTGTGAGAGAGGCAAAGGGCAGATTCGCTAAAATAGAATCAGCCTCGTCGTTTTTCCGCTCAACGCACGAAAATAGTATTGATTAATGGTCGTCACCCCTTTTTCACGCAGAATGATGTAAAGACCTTGTCAGTTGCTATCACCTTCTCAGAGAACATGTTCCATCAATCCCCGTGGCCAAACGGGCAAGCAATGGCACACTCCACATATTTCACCTAGGCAGCCAAAGTGGGCCAGTAAGTGGGACAAGACCCTGGGACAAAAAGTGACACATAGGAAGGTGACAGCTTTTCACACCTGGGAATAATGGTTTTGATAGGCGTCCTGCTTGTTTCACCGCTGTGGAACCGGACAGAGACCAAAAAATGTGCGATAATACACACAATTAGCTCATGGTGCAAAAAACACCCTGGGCCCCCACAAGCCAGGACGGATCGGAACTCCGGCGTTCACCACGGGCAAGTGACGGCACGGCCTAATCTCCACACTGGAGGTCTGCGTGCGCTTTGACACATCAAGGATACAATTATTGGACCCTAAAGCTAGGCCTGTCCCCACATGCACACACCATCAGCTGGGTTCGGCAACAAGATGGATAGCACTGCGGTTCACTTCCACACTGCCGTCATCTTTCAGCCATGCTGTAATCACTCCGAAGCCAAACAACATCGCCTCATCGCTCTATATGACTGTTCTTGTGTAACACGACTATAGAATGATCAGCATTGCAAATGCGTACAGTCTTTCTTCTCTGATATCCCTGTCTTTTCGCCTTTGAGGCGACTGATTTTACACATGTGCGGTGACTTCAAACGCAAATCAGTGTTAATATCCGTTTGCATGTCCAATTTATCCCGTCAGAGTTTGCCTTTTCCCTTGTGTTTTGTAAAGGGAAATGGCGGTCCCCCGACAGAGAAGCGCTGGCCAATTTATGTGTCATTACCACTGTGAGTACAGCACGCAAGCTATTTTTGGTTTTCATCTGACCATGTTGACATGCTTTCCACATTACTGTCCTGTGACGGAGCTGGAGCGTGACAGAACAGAGGATGCATGGGGGTATTAGCTGATGGGACGTTTTGATCATTTCTATAGTGTAGTTACTCTGTGCGCTGCTCTCCGACTCATCAGTGTGGGACAAAGTTCTACCTCTCTCTCTCTCTCTCTCTCTCTCTCTCTCTCTCTCTCTCTCTCTCTCTCAGGAATCCTCAAGATACCGGGGCTTATATCGCTGACTCTTTAATGCTTTCCAGCAAAGATGATGTTGGCCCATAAAGAGAACGAACGGGGGTGAGATCAATAAAACCAGGCCTCTAATAAAGTCAGAGAGGGATTAAATATACACAGTGCACCCCACGTGCTGCTTTTGTGAAACAAAGAAGCATATCGCATGCTGAGGTTAAAGATGACAACGAACCTTACGATGCTACCTTTATAGCTGAGAGTACAATTAGCTTGAGTATAAATGTTGGTACACTTTAATATTTATTACAGAACTGTTGTACCAAATAACACCTCTGAGAAACATATACTAATTGGATGATTTAGAACAATGGGCTTCCGACTTTAATATACAGTAGGTGCAGCTTGCTCAGTTCTTTGTCTGTAGATTTTTTCAGTTTTTTTCAGAAATGAATGCTAATCCCTTAACCACTTAAGCCTTATTTTATGCTTTGTCGTATGACAGTGTCTTGCAAGAGTACCGGAAATAGCCAATCTACAAGCTCACAGCGCATTGGATCATGCCATTTTGTGAGCTGTAGATTGGCTATTTTCTCTGAAATATATATATATTTTTTTAAATCTTCACCTATATGACCTACAGTATATGGTCTGTGGGTTTTATACTATTTAACCAATGAAAAGTATAAGTATAAGAGCTTGTGACTGCAGTAAATAATAACTACATTGGAATCAATGGAACACTGTTAACTTTTTCCTGAAAAGTACTGTAACTGTTTTGGCCATACAAGGTTTCTGCCCGACAACACTGATAATGTAGTTCAAAAGTGTTACCACTCCAAAAACCCACGTCGGGTTTATCATGTGAGAAGATTAACAAATGCTACAGACCCTCTAAATGAATTGCCACGGATACCATCAGCCTCATCACTATTCCCTTTCTCCCTACACCCAACGCCCCCCCCACCCACCCCCACCCGTGGGTTGTCCAGCAGAGTCCTGGGACGTGTTTATGGCGGGTTGGGATTAAGGAGGCCAGATCTACCCGGCCGTTTCTCAAGGCCTCAGAAGCCCAGTTGGCTAATTAAACAGTAACTGTCCAGACATGGGCCCCCGTCCTTTCCCCGGCTCTCGCCTTCAATTCCTGCAGTTTAATTTATTTGGTGGGGGGGGGGGGGTGGGCCCTGTGGGTGGACTGGGCTGGCTTCCAGCTCTGCCCTGAACGTTGGTCTGGGGGGGGGGGGGTGGGGGGGGTTGGATGGGGTGAAAAGGTAGAGCCATCAGGGATGAGCCAGGTCAAGCTATTTAAGTCAATATCTCTCACCCCCTCTGACAGCCTGAGTAAGACCTTCCTGATCCGCAAGGCCGGTGGACGGCGTCTACTTCTCATCAGCAAGGGATTGTGGGATTTTGGCTGCTGTAGCAGGGCTGGGGGGGCAGAGGCATGTGTCCGACGTGGGTCCCTGTAGAGCAGGCATTAGAATGAAGCCTTCCACTGAGGTTGACCTAGCCCCAGGGCGTATGTGTCACCAGACATGCCATCAGCGCTGGCATGTCAGCACATTTGCACTTCAAAAACGGCAGGCGCGACTTGATAGATTTGATGGCCTTCGTCAGAGGTGATTCATTAGAGAACATAAAGCGCACCCTCCTTGCGCACCCTCCTTCTGCACAGAATATTGGTGTTGACATACAGTTTCATTTGCAATATTACTTTTAATTCGTTCAAGAACGTTATGAATATAAAACCATTGGGCTGATAAAATGTTCCAGGTTTTGACATTATGAACCAGATCAGTGAAAAGGTCTGGAAATGCACAGACCTTTTAAATAGCTGTTCATACATAACAAGTGTATGGATACAGTATCATGTGATTTGAGCTGGAATGCATAGATTTGAGTTCTGGCACACAAATCTAATGTTTTATAATAATCCCATCTTGAATATCACATCACCATATGACTTCTTCACAGTGTGCATAATAATATACATTTGTCTCACAACCCTCATTATCCTATATTATCATCTTTATTCATCATCATATTAACACCCATGCCATCCTATCAGCCTACACATGTACAGTATTATCCTCTGCTCTCCTGTATCTGTTTGTCTATATACTGCAGCTAAAGCAACAATGACAACCAACAGCTTACATACACTGTAGAAAGACAAAATCTGACACCCTTGGTGTAAGGTCAACAGTTCTACCTCTTTGGAAGCTTATAAAATGTCCCCCATCAATATTTTAGCACATCAATTGTAAGCCTTGGTAAACACATCTCCCCCTGAAAAGTAAATTATCAGTGGACAAAGCCACAAGGGATTGACTGTCTGGGCGTTGTCAAGTTCTCTCTCTCTCTCTCTCTCTCTCTCTCTCTCTCTCTCTCTCTCTCTCTCTCTCTCTCTCTCTCAACCCCCCTCACTTTCTCTCTCTCCCTCTCTGTCTCCTCTCTCTCTCCCTCCCTCTCTATCTATCTCTCTCTCTCTCTCTCTCTCCCCCCCCCCCCCCCACCACCCCACTCTCTCTCTGTCTCTGTCAATTCCATCTTTGAGTAGGCCAACCAATGCAATCAAGCCAAGCTCTTGTTGGGGATTTTTCAAACTAAACAATGCCGTGGGCATATTGTATTCTCAGGAGAGCTGTTGGTCAAAGAAGGAAATCATTCACCTGCCAGAATGGTGACCAACATAGATTTGCGCCATCATTGTCACTAACGCTGGATGGTCAAGAACAAGTGACTTTTTTTAATATTCCATGTATTAATCCATTGTCATTTGGGGGGTAACTGAACATTTGAGATGTAGGAGAAAATAAGAGCTTTTGCAGAATGCTTCCCAGTTGCAAATCAAGTTGCAAATCAAAATACAAGTATGTTTTACAATTTTTACAAATAGTAAACAGGGTCCCCACGGTCATGAAATTCCTGGAAATATTTTGAAAAAAATAAATAAAAATCCAGTACTGGAAAAGGTTTGGAATTGATCAAAGGTCCTGGAATTTATCAAGGGTCCTGGAAAAATATTTGGCTATGCATTGTTTTTGGCTATTGATTTTTTTTTATACAAAACATTTTCATAAACATGTATAACATTACACAAAATATGTAACATAAGTAGTTTTTCGCCGAACGGGCTGTGTAACACCCCATCCGCACTGCCAGCGATGCGAAGCGAGCGGGCGATGAAATCTCATTAAAATACATGTTTTTGAATGAGACCGTCCTGACCTACCGCGAGCGACAACGAACCGTGCAACGACGTCGTCCACCCCTCCTATTTTCGCTCGCAGGGTCACTATGCCCTAATTTTGCACGAAACGTTGAATGAAATCTTATATTCTATGCTTTATTTTTGCTACACTGCCTATCTTTGGGCATTGTACATAGGAGTAAGAGACACATTATTGCGCTGAATGATTGTTTTATAGGCCTGGAAATTGGGCTAAATATTCTGGAAAAGTTTTGGAAAAGTTTTGGAAATTTATTGCTAAAAATGTGTGGGGACCCTGAGTAAATGTAAACCATAGATTTGAAATAATGTATTATTAATAACACATACTGTTAATCCTTGTATTAAAACCTCAGTCAATACAATTTTAGAATGAAGTTGAATACCTCCAAGCCTTTAGAGGGTCAGTGATGTTTCAGCTGTCACAATTATGGATCGAGCTTTCAAAGTAGTGCAAGACTAGTACTCTTTATATAGGATATATAGGTTGAAGTAGTCTGTGCTGCAATGGAAATGAAATAATAAAATACCATAGATTATGTGTCAAAGTTCTATTTTGCTATTTAACCACAATCAAACTGGCATCCCTATTTTGGGCATGTCATTATCGGTGAAAGTCTACAAGCTCACAATGTGTCGAGACGCAACATGTTGTAGAGCTTGTAGATCGGCTATTTTTACAGCGCAACACCATGGTGTGACAAAGTATAAAACAAGTGGTTAAAGGAAATACTCACACTATTGACCGATCACATTGCCTCGGCCTTGGCTGGATGTAAAACTGCTGCTGGTCAGGGGGTTGGTGGGAAAGATCTCTGCGGAGAGAGAGGTTCATCACACACAGATGATGCTGTTCACCGATGTGTGAAGTTTCTTCAGGCAGGGAAAAGCAGAGTTACCACCCGTAAAGCTCACTTTTTCCTCTTGGAAAAGCGCTTCCATCAGCACACATTGAGTTATCTGTGTTATCACTCTTCACTGAGCCAAAGTCTGATGGCGTTGTTGTTGATTAGTGAGCAATGTCAGATACTCTATCTGTCTCTACATCTATGTACGGATTCACAGGGAACAAGTTACAGAAAATAGAAATAAGAGATCATTAAAAAGTTAGTCTGTAAAAAATTCTGTATACAATCATTCTAATTCTTAAATGTGTCATTTGCAATATCTTAATTCACAATATCAATGTAGCTACATGTCCTGAGCTAACCATGGAATGTTAAACCAAGCAAAGCCATGCATGTATACATGCCCTTGCACACATGTGCACACAGCCACCTACCCTCACACAGACGTACTGTACTGTATGTACAAACGCACGCATGCATGCACACACACACACACACACACACACACACACGCACGCACACACACACACACACACACACACACACACACACACACACACACACACACACACACACACACACACACACACACACACACACACACACACACACACACACACACACACACACACACACGTAGACACCATTATTTAAGTCTAATACATACAAACCACATGGCGTTCTAAAGGTTGCTTGTCCATCACTTTAACAAGAGCACAGTGGCAGTGGTTTTACCAGGCAAAACAACAATTTAAGTGTTGTGGTGATGGCATGCTCCAGTCACATCCTATCACACATTACTGACTTCTGGTTTGCAAAACTACATCCACAGCCAAAAGCAAGGCAGTGCTCATGTTATCTGCAAATCACAAATCGTAGCTCCTGACGCGAACCGCTGCACAGAAGCCAAGTGCCAAAGGCCTCTGGCCAAAGCCAGCATCAGACTTAAAAGTGGTTTGAAACAGTGAGCAAAAGAAGGGCCATGAATTTGCCTCCGAGCCTAACAGAGACAGAGCTTCAATCTTCAATGGTGTGGGGGAAAAAGAAAGAAAAACATGAGGAGGGGGGGGGGTGTTGAGAAAAATGTGGAATGGCCATCTTATCCATCATTTCTTTAAAAGGTCAGGATGTTGTAGGTGAAAGTGGGAAGAGCAGCGAGTTGCAGATGCACTGAACAGCAGGGTATTTTCCGCTGCCATGATCAGCTAAGGACGGCTCCTTTAAAACACATCTGCCAGTAAACATTTTGGCCTGACTCTGGGTCATCTCTCCTGTCTGGTTGAGAGACTCAGCAGAGCGTGAATATGTACTGTACCTGCACAAACCTTGAGACTACGAGTCACTCATTCTAGACTGTCCTCTTACCCTATGTGACTGCCTGTTCCCTGCCAAGGGTGTTAGGTTGACGTGTACTGGAACACTTGGCTCTTAACCAGATTCTAAAAGGATCTCTTTTTGTGCTGCAGATGTTGTATTTACAGAATGTAATTCCTTTTTGTTCTTTTTTTTTACTGTATGGCTCTGCGGGAGGCTAGCCGTCTGTAAGAGGGTCAGTCTGTGTGATTGTCTGGAGCTAATATAAAAAACACTGGACCAATCGCAGCCAAGTTTCTTGTGCACATTGCTAGTAGGCTAACTTACTATTTATTTTTTCAAATAAGTCAATCAGAATCTGAATCAGCTTTATTGTCACATTGGGCTGAAACCTTGCCCAAGTTTGGAGACATACGTCACTCATGTGAAATTCTTATTGTGAAAAATATGCCAGACAGTGAACATTTTTCACAAAAAAAATCTTTTTTTATTATTGAAAAAATATACATGGCAACACATCTTGAAGGCACTTTTGAAAAATAGCGAATAATTGGAAAATAAATGACTTGCGAGGCCTGGCAGACGATGGCCCAATGGCCCATCATCACCTAAGTTCCATTTGACCTCATCCACTCACTAGAGAGAGGACAAAATGACCCTGCATGCAGCTCTATGGACAGGGAAACCAGGACAACACATGCCAGTCATAGGAAATGACACATGCCTCTTCAGGGTGCACAGTATTTACAGGGGAACGTGCACACCATTCAGTGCAGTTGGAGAGCATGTTCCCTTCCACTGTCACAATGATGAAACGGTTGCACTGCCGAGCCAACAGAATGACGGCAGCAGGGACAGATGTTAGCACGGTGATAAGTTTGTCCATCAGCTCCATGTTTGCTGCCCATATGCCCCTGGGGGAGACAGAGACATCTGGAAAGAATTGCCAATGGGATTGATACGTTATCTGGAGTAATGAAAAATGAATTTCCCTCCCGTCATATAAACACGAAATGACCTGAACCACTTCGAGTTTGTTTATATCCCTGTATATGCCATATCTATCTATCTATTGTTTCTGTTTAAGAAGGGAAAGAAGGACAAAAAAAACGATATCAAGTGTCTTTGTGAGGCCAACACGAGCCATCAGCACATGTAGCTTCAATGTGCCTTGGCATAGATTTTACAATTCTGTAAATCTACTGGAGGGTGTAGTGGAATTCTGGATCAATCAGTAATTGATGAGGCATTAGGAGTCGGAGACAATATTCTAGGTGGTGATGGTTATACTTTAATGTACATGATATCATGGGGAGAAGTACAATAACACACAGTCTGACACAGATTGGTGACTAAGTTAGTTCTGTCAACGAGCACATAGGGCTCAGACCATAGTTATACTAGCAGTAGTCTCGCGTGGCCAGACTGTTGCCTCCCACACATTTCAAATGTTTCCGGTCATACAGTCTGGTACTCGGAAGCTCTGATCATGATTAGAATATAAACCGGATGTGAAGCCTCCTCCCCACTTCTGTTTCGTCTTTACACAGTCGCGCAAATTTATCCTAATATAAATGAAAATTTTATTAAGTATATTTAGCTTGCTGCTTAGCAGAGATGGAAATTAAAAAACAAAATTTAAAGATATTTTAAAAGATATTTTCGTGAATGGAAGTGCCAGTTTCCTCTCTCGGATTTCAGGAGGTGTAGTTCCAGACTCTATATAGCATTCGGAGATTGTGGAATAGTTGTCTGGCTACGCAAGACTATACTAGCTGCTACAAGGACAAGCTGAACCATAACAGACGGGCTGTAACAAAAACAATAGCTATCAGGCTTAGTGGAGACATCTTTGCCACTACAACAAGCTACCAAATATCATGTCATATCATAATCTATTATTTAAGTACTATAAGTGATGGTTACATATAAAGGTTAGATATAAACAACCATGCTAACAATATTGTATAATGTAGAATTCTTCCTCAGGATGGACCCTAAACTTAAAATGTCGGTCCAAAATCTCCCATATAGGTGTTCAGTTTGAGATCTGGTTCACATCATTTCCATACTCATCAAACCATTCAGTGACCCCTCTTGCCCTGTGGAAGAGATCGCTCCCATCAGGTATGGATAGAAGTGTTTCATCATAGGATGAAGGTCACCTGACCCCCTCACTGTTTGGGTCAAGCATGCAGGCCTTGGTGCTCTCGTCCACTTCTGGAGAATATGGCGAACCATATCACATTTTTATACATCTCTGTCTTTGTAATGAGGGGTTTATGCGCTGCAACCCTACTATAACATCCCTCTCCATGTAGTTGTTGGTGTTCATGCTGACAGTCGGATCATGTCCTGCATTAACATCTCACCTGAGGAAAATTGCTCTTTTGTTTTTCCTTTTATATCACACTAATGCATCACGGTCATCGAAAAACGCAATCATTATATTATAATGATTACATACAAATATGTATATTATACAGGAACACATTGTCGTGCTGATTATGTGCACATGTCCAACATGTTACTAAATGATGCAGGATTCACCTTGGATCCCAGTTCATGCAGTATTTAATCCATCATATACGATCCGATACGTCTGTTGAAAGGATTCCTATTATGAGAATGCTGGAAACGCTACATTATTGCCTGTAGTAGATACTATATAACAAGAGGTAAAGCTTCTGCTCAGTCAATCTTTGAACCGTCTGACGGCTAGACGAGCAAGAGCGAGGGTAATACATTAATCATGAATTGTTCGAAGGACACAAACTGCATAAAAGCATGCGATGGCAGGGTCACGGGCATTGTGCACGATGCGAGTCAAGAGGACAGATTTGCTGGGAGTCTGTTTAATGTGCGCAGTTGTGCTTAACATTGTTTAGAGCTCAGTGATTCGAGATTACCGCCACAGGGGGCAGCCCGAGGCCATTCCCTATGATGAGCTTTTGAAAATGTCACGAATAATGGGGCTTTGCTTCTCAAGGTGGGCTTTCCTTTCTTCCCACTCGTCCACACGGGGGGAAAACCTTTTGCAACACATGAAGCTATAGTATAACACTGCTGTCGCACGTAAAATCACCTGCAAATACAAATACCAAAACCAATGTCTCAGCCTCGTCGGTTAAGTTAATAATCGCACGGCACATATACTGTAAACTGAGCAAGTTCGGTGCTCGTTTAAACTACCGGAGTAGAGGGTTTTGCTACATCAATAATATCCGTTGGGTCTTTTCCTCAACCCAAGGATCGGCTCTGCTATTGAACTCAGTCAGTAAGGTGTGGCCTTCAAAGTTGTGCCTGGAGACCCTCTCTCGGTCTCCTTTTGCCGCACCGGTGAGTCCAGGGACACCGGGCAGGTTCTACCCCTGGGCAGCCGGCCCCCCCGGGGACCACCTCATTAGCTGTCATTAAATGTTTTAAAGTTTGCATAATTGATCCTCTCCAATAAGTCGTCATTGATTTATGGAGGTCTGGTCCAAGGGAGGCGTTGGTTAAAAATTCATAACCCTGCTATGCGTCTTCACAATCCATTAGCTGCTCCTAGACCTAAAGTCCTTCCATTGATTGACCTTGTGCGGGGAATCTCATGGACGCTGCATTTTTCCCCCTTTATCACACTGTGGGAAGAGTTATGTTTCAGCTCTTTCCCCTGATAGATCTGACTTTAATTTTCTCCCTCCCTGTGTATCTCTCTCTCTCTCTCTCTCTCTCTCTCTCTCTCTCTCTCTCTCTCTCTCTCACCTTCTCTCCCTCTCTCTACCCCCATCTAAACTGAAGACCTTACTCTGAAGACGATGAATAAATAAAGCATGGTCCATAAACAGCTTTCCACTATTATTTAAGCTTCCAGGACCCGGTGCACTGACAGCTTCCCTCTTTCTCTCTCTCCCCGCCATCAAATTCAAGTGTGTAAATTTTCTAAAAGGCACTGAATGTTTTATGATGATTTCAGGGAATGATGGAGTAATAGCTGAATAGTGAAGCTATTAGTTTTAATATTTATATTGAGTGCTTTGAATCATTAATGTGACAGGATGTAAAATCAGAGCTGCGGGACTTATGTACTTCACAGCCACAGCCACTCAGTGAAAAATATTTGTTTTCCTGAGCACCCGCACCAAACTGTTGTGAGCTATCCATTGGGGTGGAACAATGATGCTTTCTCTTTTTTTCCATAAATTTTAATCTTAGAAAGAAAAAAAACATGCTTCTTGGAAAGCATATGGTTTAAATATAGAGCATTCATGAGGAAAATAAATAGAGCTCATCTAGAGAGATGTTATGATCATAATTCAGGGGTCAAGTGAGATCACCCGGCTGAGGGCATATCGTACAGTATGTTACTCATACCCAGCAATGTTGGGTAATTTGTGTCATGTCATTTTTTCCGAGCTAGCTGGTATTATGGAAATGGTAACCAGTGGCGACACGTTACCAGCTTGTTCAGCAGAGAAGTGTAAATCTCAAACCACTTGACTGTTTCAGTTTTCATTACGTTTGTGGCATACTGACAAATATTTAATAAATGATGTAGCACACCCGTAACCACATTATCTAGCTCACAACTCAGTTAGGCTGCTATAATTATCTATGTGTGAGGTTGAATTTAAACTGAAACTTTGTCCATGAACACACAGTAACATTACCTTCACATACTCAGTAAATTAGTTGAAAATCATAGCAAATACTGCATGTTGAGTTGGAGTTCCTTTTTACAAAGAAAAAGGAACATCTTATTCTTGGTTCTCAGGTGACTTCATGTCACTGGCAGAGGTTATAGAGCAGGCTTTCTACACATTTGTACCCTTGCTTTAGTGCTGCTATGTCCCTTTGGCTCGGGGAAGCATTGTGTATTTTGTGCACTGCAGAGCTTTGGAGTTAAAGGCCAGTTTATTCTTGCGGGTATCAGACAGTCTGGTCCTGGGGGAACAGGCTCTTTCATGCACAGTTAGTGCACTTGACTCAGCATGGAGATGCTCTCAGATGGGAAAGCCATGTTTAGAGCATGTCTTATGAGACATTAAAGCACTACTGTTCCATTGTTTTTAGCTCTTCCTAAATGTCACTTTCCTCTCCTGAGCCTGCCTCTCACCACGACATGATGGGGTGCATTGCAGAAAAAGGCCCTTTCTCTGCTCCCATGGTCCATCTGAAAGGAGAAACACTGCCTCTGGCCATTGTTGTTGTTGTTTTTGTTTTTAACACATTAACTGCCAAGACCGTAGCCCTACGGGCCGTTAAATCCAACTGTTAAGCGCCGAGACCGTAGCCCTACGGGCTGCGGTCTTTTCGCGCATGCGCGGTCCGGGTGCACTTTCGGAATTTTTTTGATCCACTTCCGTTTCCGGTTTGATGACAGGAAATAGAATTATTTGGGATCCGGTTTTCACGATCACGCCCGCCCTCGTTCTACAGACGAAACTGAAACTCAATTCTCTTCCTGTAGTTTTTTCTCCTCGCATTTCACTGTTTAACGTAATCCGCTCTAACTCAAACATGGATGCCCCGTTTGACACGTGGTTTTCACTGGGAGATACAGGGAGATCGCGCGGATGTAAACAGACTGTGTAGCGCTCAATCTTAAGGATTTTAACAAGATCTATGGCGACATGAAAAAAACAAAAAAACAACAAAAACACCTTGGCACTGGTGAGTACATTATGAGATTAGCCCTTGGCAGTGGATGTGTTAATATACATTAGTTGCATACAGTAGAAGAAATGAACTACATGGAATCCAACAATTTATGGTCTCCACTGTATAGTTTATTATTATTATTATTATTATTATTATTATTATTATTATTATTATTATTATTATTATTATTATCATCAAGGCAGAGATTATGTTTTCGCCCCTGTCTATTTGTGTCTGTCTGTCTGTCTGTCTGTCTCGATTCCTCAGCTAATTTAGTAAACCACTGGACCAATCAGTGGCAATCTTTTGGCCAGTAGCTATAGACCAAGGAATGCACCCCAAAACACACATTTTGCTACTCAGTCCTCATGCAGAGTCACGCAGTCACCCAAATCACTACACATATCTCTGGAGTCATGTGATGAAGATGTATCATACAGATGTTTGAAATTCCATACCAATTGGCTATATGGCCTCCAATTTGAAGCCAATTACAAAGTTGAATTACATATGGGGCCCCGCCCCCTACACAATAGAGTACAGAAGTCCTGACGTTACTCGTCAATCCCCTGGGTCGTAAAGTAATTTCTCTATGGAGAATAACATTGGTTCATCATAGAATCGTCTCATATAAGAATTGTGGTCCAAAAATAAACAAGCTACTGTCTCAGCGATATTGTCGGGGAGGTGGCTCTGTATCGTTTATGATAGTCAGTCACTCATATTTGAAACAGTCCGTTTCTGGCGAACTAATTCGGCGGAAGTAACATTAGCGTTTTCTCACCGTCTGTTGATGCTTCATATCTATAAGAGTAAAACCGCCGGGGTCATTTGTTTATTTTTGGAACACAGTTCTTATTTGACGCGATATTAAACACGTCTATGGGAATTCAGAACGGGGGGAAAAAAACGCGACCCAGGTAGGATGTGTGAATTACGTCTGACTTCGGTGCTCTATGCAGAGCCAAAAGTAATTTCACTTAAGCCCATAGGGGGCACCACAAATCTGACAACATTTATTTTACCTTAGTTTTGTTTTTTGTTATTATTCTTATTTTAAAGGCTGGTAACCAGTAAAATAAATACATAAATGCAGCAGCAACTTGGTGAGAGTGACATGAGAACTAACTAGTTCGATGTTGCGATCCTGGTTCCTGACCAAACACATTCTAAAATACATAAAGCTAGATTAGGTTGTTAGGTGCAGTAACTTTAGCTATTACATTTGGAAATTTCCACTTAATGTTGCAAGCCACTTACAAAAAAATAAAAAATCTCTTAAGGAAATGCCACACAAAGCACCATACCATCCCCTAGCGGCACAAAATCAACATTACTGTGTGGCGAACGAGCGAACACCACCACACCCCCACCCGCCCCCCAATTTGCATTGACAGTGTTGGACTGACAGCATGTGTCAGGAGGACAGTTGATGGATTTTCAAACTTAAAACTTAACAGGTGTTAAAGCCAATTGGAATGACATATCCAATAACACAAATGACTAGTGAACCTCAATCTGGGTCTGAACATGCAAACATGAAGGAAAAACTCAAGACTGCACGCTGCAGCAAGTTTATGTTCATCCATTTGCAGTCGTAATTGAAAACGCACCGTTGGTTTGACTGCTAGTGGAGCCACTAAACCGCATCAGTAAACGGGGGGTGAGTTTCAAAATGTGATGTGAATTGTAAAGATTGTAATCCTATGGAGAGTTGAGGTGTGTTGCCCTCCATTCGCCGCTTGGTAATGCTCTCTTAGGTGAATGATAATGACTTGTCTGGATTCAAATGTTGCTATAATTGAGAAAGAGATGCCGTGACTGGAACAGATGTTTCACGTAGACTGCTCCTCAAAATTGTGTGTGTGTGTGTGTGTGTGTGTGTGTGTGTGTGTGTGTGTGTGTGTGTGTGTGTGTGTGTGTGTGTGTGTGTGTGTGTGTGTGTGTGTGTGTGTGTGTGTGTGTGTGTGTGTGTGTGTGTGTGTGTGTGTGTGTGTGTGTGTGTGTGTGTGTGTGTGAGTGAGAGAGAGAGATGTCTCAGTGTGTTTACCTATGAGGTTTTGGAGAGGGTTGCAGTATCCCTGCATACATCAAATGATGTTAACATCGCCTCAGCTTGCATTAGCCACCAACGTACTTGGAGACCTGCCTTGTTGTACATGCCCACAGATTACGATAGGACACATTAGTGACAGACACCAAGGAATAGTTCAGAGCGATTAAGCATGCCTCTTCCTAACTCTTGTCCCCACCCGGCTCTCTCCGTGTTCACGGTGTGTCCTCCTCATTAGGAGAACTTGGTTCGTGACTCTAGATCAATCTGTTTTTTGTTTTGTTTTTTGTAACAGTTCATTATCTAGTTAATCACCTTTCCTCACCCAGAGGAGAGCCCAGTGAGACACCTGTTCTCCACAAGAGAGTAGGTAAACTAACATAATTAGATTTTCTTAAATCAAAGTATAGACACCCCTGGTAAAATATTACTCACCTACAAGTGACAGTTGCTCTCTTGAATACATATTATTCAAAAGTTCATGCTTTTTCTTTTTGATATCAATGCTAATGCTCAATGCTGTATTAACATTTAGACATTTTCCCCTCAAAATTAAAGATTTTCCAGAAATGTTCAAACAATATCAGTAATAGTGAAAATAGTTAAAACTGCATACAAGCATCAATATATATATCAAACATAGACCATTTTGCCGTTAATGACTTTATTTGAACGACTTTTGTTTATATTCTCCATACTCATTCGAATGTTACCGAACTCACCTGGTTGATTTTAATGCTGAAATTCATGGAATCCAACGGCTTCCTTGAAATTCAAAAAACCACATAGGTATGCTTTGTAAAATGGTCGGCACTAACGTCAAGTATAAGGTGAGTCATAGTCAATGGGATAGACATGCCAGACTTCCTGCATTGTCCTCCGAAAAGTCTCCCCTCCATTTGATTATACATTATAATATTCATGAATTCAAGGAATTTCTTGATGACAGTCATTCTGTCTTTACAATCAAATGTAATTTGTCAACATAGGTAAAGAAGTCACACAGGTGTTGTTAAATTGAAAATGTCTTTTTCTTAAAAATAAATAAATAGAGGCCTGATTAGGCCTGTATAATGTATATGACAAGTCCCTGAGAAGATTGTCTTGGGTGGTGATGAGAACAAGCGGACTGGTGCAAGGAAGCTCTCACCGGGGAGGTGCAGAGCCCCCATCGGTGACATGACAGTCCTGTCGCAGATCCTGTCTCAGGGTGCACTCTCTGCCATGTCTTACCCCCCCGTCTTCCTGCCTCACCTTCCACAATGTCACCTCTGACTCAGTGCCGTATCCTATGCTCGTGTGAACACACACACACACACACACACACACACACACACACACACACACACACACACACACTGTAAAGAAAGAGATTTGTGCGAGACACACACATGCACACTTGCACGCACGGACGCACGTACGGGCGCGCGCACACACACGCACACGCACGCATACATTCATACATACATGTACACAGAGGCAGATGTTTAAAAAAATCAACACTAGCTCCTGTTATTCCACTAACGTTGCTTAAGCACACAGCACGTGGTTCCCACACAGGAAGAGAGCCCTGAGCCGCTGCTAATACACTAAATGATCCTTCATAGCAGTAATTACACATTTTCATCATGCCTGTATGACAGGGCTAATTAGTGGCTCTGCTTAATTACTGCCATGGCGCTCTGAACGGAGAGAGAAAGAGGTGTCCCCGTAGGTCTTCAGGTGCGGCGGCATTGTCGACATCCCGCGCGTGGCGTTCACATGTATTTCTTATCGATCCGCCGTGCACGAGGACGCGGGGGCCCCACTGTGAGGCTGCAGTGCACGTTTTAGACATGGATGATTGACAGGCCGTGAGTCTTCCCCTCAGAAGAGCATGAACCAATGAACCTGGTTAATAAAACATTACAAGTGCCCGAGAGGCCTGGCTGAAAGGACGGGTAGGTAGGGGGGGGTCACTGGTGTTGAAGCACCGTCACGGCCCCAGAGCTAGAGCAGCAACACCTCCCCACTCCCACTCCCCCCCCCCCCCCCCCCATCCTCCAAGGCACATCACAGGGGGTCCACGCGGCCTCATTAAAATCAAGCAGATCACATGTATGGACCAGAGGAAGAGGGGTAGTCCAGGCTCAAAGCACCCGGATTCCCAGGGCACTACTCTTTGAGGAAGTGCCACTGGAGAACACAGGGATAAAGGCTCAAACCGCTAAAACAATGGACGTTTAACACAGCCCCTTCTGCCGGACTCATCCGGCTCGCCGCTTCAAAGACGGCACAGTTGCGGCGACTGAGATTGGCCCCTGACTCGGATTGGAAGTGAGCCATGTCAAGTTCGCCTGATTTGATTTCTTAGATAACCTCGTTGGGTGGATGAATAAAAGGCTGTCGGCGAGCTGTGCTTTGCGGAGGACTTGGGACCCCTTTGCTTTGGGATTCGTGCCCGCTGAGACAATCCACTCTACTGTTTCCCAGATAAACACTGCTCTTTTTCTTTCATTACAACTAAGGAGAAAAAAACAGCCCACTGATATATGCAGCTAAACTGCGTAATTGGAGCTTGGCAACGCTGTATTTTCTTTTTTTATTGAACTATTTATTTTTCATGATATCTCAATAATTTACACGGTTGATTGTGCAGGGGGAGAAGAGTAGAGGAGTGAGCCGTTAGGCCCATTTTCTAAGTCAGTGCGTTTGTTCAGCTGTCTGCCTCACTGTCGCAGGCATTTCATCTTTCCCTCCTTTATTTACTCTGGTCTTTTGGATGCCTTCCTAGTCATGCATTAAAGCTTTGCGGCTTCATGGGGACGGTACGGCTGTCAGGGTGGGGGGAGGGGGGGGGTGCTGTCGTGCATCATCACCGCCTTTAATGGCTAGCATCAAGCTCTGACAAGGCTGCTTAGCGCAACTTAGAGCTTCACGCCTGAAAATAAAGGGGTTGGGCGTTCCAGCGCGCCGGCACGTTGCTGCTTGTAAATAAACCCTGCGCGGGAGGGATGCATTAGCTGTATACATTTCCAGGAAACGGCAGCCCCCTCTGCTTGAGGTCGCACTTATAGCCGACTCTCCTGGTTAAAGCAGAGGGGTCAGAAGCTATTATAGCAGACAGTAATGTTTGAGAGCAGTTATGATGTTGGGATGTCATTAAAAAACTGCTGTCAGACCGAGGGCTCCTTCCGGTCGGGGTCTGTGGTGAGCAGAATACCCCGTAACGAGTGGCTGGTGCAGGCAGGAGAGCAGGTTTGTTTACGGCTTCAGTCTAAGGAAGCCCTTGTTTTGGGGGGCAAGGGTTCACGGTGAGCAGAGGGTAATTATGCTCCTTCCGGTGGCTCCGGGACGCTTCACACAAGCTGACATGGGAGGGCAGGCATCAGCAGGCAAATAGGAGGAGAGGGGTAGGGGAGAGCTGAGGAACAAACGGTAGTGGAAGTGATATTATGGGGCTTGCAAATAATACACACAGCCGTGCACGCGTGCGCGAACACACACACACACACACACACACGCACACACCCAAATAGACGCATGCATACATCCACTTCTCGCTTTCTTTCTTTTTTTCACCCCACCGTAACACATCCACAGACGTGCAACACACACACAGACATGCTACACACACACACACATACACACACACACACACACACACACACACACACACACACACACACACACACACACACACACACACACACACACACACACACACACACACACACACACACACACACACACACACACACACACACACAGACACACACACACACACGTGTAACTGGCATGTGCCCCAGGAAGGCAGGAATGCCAGGGAGAAAGGAAGCAGCACAGAGTTAATTAGGGCTTGGATACACACTCTTAGGGCTCTCACTCCTCACTCACCTCCAGCCTGCTTCCTTCCTGTCATTGTTCCCAGCAGTTCAGCCAGGGAGACACGCAACAAGATGGCCCCCAAATAGCTGCTCCCTCTATGACAAGTTTTGCAGTTTACCTCAGCGCTGTTGGAACGGGAGTCAGGGGAGGTCTGTGTGTGTGTGTGTGTGTGTGTGTGTGTGTGTGTGTGTGTGTGTGTGTGTGTGTGTGTGTGTGTGTGTGTGTGTGTGTGTGTGTGTGTGTGTGTGTGTGTGTGTGTGTACGTGTGTGTGTGTGTGTGTGTGTGTGTGTGTGTGTGTGTGTGTGTGTGTGTGTGTGTGTGTGTGCACACGCGTGCGTTTAGTTCTATTCTTAAACATGACCAATATTAGTTTAAAATCCAAAGTACAGTGCAACCACTCCATCGAGCTGTTTATCTACTCATTATCCACTTTTCTGTCTCACCATGTGATGGCATGGAAAAAGTGAAACTTACCTGTGCGAACAGCACTGAGGATCATGCCACATGTTGAGCCCACACTTGCCAGAGGTGACAGCAAAATATATGACAAATAAGGCCAGTGGTTATGTCAGGAGACAATATGACATGTTTTGGATTGTGAGCAACGCAGAAGGGACGGGCAATGAGCTGATTTATATTAAGTTTACACCGCTGCTGTGAGGAGATGCAATACAGAGTGTAAAATATATATAATATGTACAATATTACAACACTCACTTAGAGTTCATGCTGAGTTTATATGCCGTATGAGAGTAGAGTTAGTAAACACCTTTCATTGAGAGCTTGGATATCTATAAATAATCCCTCTGCATTTTTGTAAAGCATTCCACACCATTATAAACATTCTTGTGCTCCATTTTAATTGGCTTTCAACCTTATCTTCCCATTATTTCTGTATATGGGCAGAAATCTTCTCTCTCACAATCGTCATATTCATAATGTATTGGTGAGGAGAGCTTCACTAATCTATAGCCCTTAATCACACATTAACCACATTTCAAGCTGCCGTCACTATTTTGGGAATGTCATTGCAGATAAAATGTTTCAAAATGTTCCCAACATTTTCAAAAAGTTTGAAAATGGCAGCAATCTCACAACACACGATGTAATGCCTTGCAAGCTTGTGTTTTCATTATGATTGCAAACTTTGCCTATTATCGCTAAATGTTTATCTATATGACATGCCCAGAATAGGTGAAAAATCCTGAGGACGAGTGTAAAAATCGGAAAAGTGTAATAAAATTGCCCATAGGTCAATGTACACTTCCAGAGTTGAAGGTCCCATATTTCTTTTTTTTTATTTATTTTTTTATCTGTACTGATATTTGCAAGTCAATTTGCATTTAGTAATTTTTTTCTCAGGTGTAATCACAATCCATAACATCTAGAAATGAATTCTGAAGCTAACGTTAGCTAGATTGCTGATAACTGTACAGTATTATACACACTTTAAATGCTTCCTATACGCCCATGGTCTTCTCTTTTCAGAGGCTGTGCAGTTACTAGTTGGCTAGCCTCGATCCCCAGGCTTTTGTTGTTTAGTTTTGCTAAAAAATAAAAGCCTGGACCAGCGCGTCGGTGTACCCGGTATAGGAAGTGTCTCATTTCCCCAACCAACCAGAGTGCAGTGGGCGTCGCTCGTAATGTTTTGTTGACGGGGCGGGGGCTGACGGACAGATCGGTGAACCAATGGGATCACACGCATTCTCTCGCCGGAGATGTTAAACCCGCCCCTCTAGGCACGAAAGCAGGAGGGCTAGTGCAGCCTACTAGTTGGCAAACTGGAACCATACATCCCCGATGCATGGCCTATTGTACTGGTCATGTTATACTAACTCAAGACTCATGTTAATTGTCTCCATCACTATTGGATTTCCTCAAAAGTGTGAATTGACTAGATCGCTGCAATTTTACCTTCTACTTCAGCTGAGTTCTAACTTGCTGTGGCTTTGCTACGACCATGATTCTTTTAACCTTATTGGGCATCTCAACAATCATTGGTCAGCCCGTATCGTATATGTGAATTACAATCCTGATATGTGATACAATTCTGAATAGCTTGTAACCAGAGAGGATTTTTTTTGTGCGGCTGAACCAGGAAAGAGATTTCACATTTTCACACTTTTTAAATGCACAAACACACGGTCAAAATTAATTGGTTTGGATGACTGGATGACTCCGAACATGAGGATACTTGGCATTCTTGACACACATTATTCACTAGTCCATACGGTCTACACATAAGGATGCCGGGTCACGACTGTTCGTGATGTCATCCTGACAACCAACCAACAACCAATAAAAACATGGCGTTGATGTCCATCCAGGCTATGGGACCGTGACTAAAGATCCCATGGCCTGCGGGGGCCGTGACCCTGACTACAGATCCCATAGCCTACGTGGCAAAAATGCAAATAAACAACTTAAATTTGGGAAAAGTGAAGAATTGGCTTCCTCACTCCCTGCATAATAATATGCCAATGGTCAATGCCCATGTGCAATTTCAGATCGATTTGTCTACCTAATGAGGAGAAAAATGGATAAGGATGGAATGACTGAGTTTTGTTAAAGTAATACTAGGTAACTTTTTCAAAAAAACTAAAGTCATATTTTATCTTTTGTGAGTGGCAAATGTTTCACAACACCCATTCCATGAATTTCACCCCGAAAGCCTTTTGTAAACATATTTTCTATTGAAAGTGGACAGGGGCGTCTTTACCGCGAAAATAACGTCATCCGGTCGGAAAACGGAAACGGAAATGCACCGGTTTCCTGTTTGTCCCGGAACTACCACGCTAGTAACAAAAAGGAATTTCACGCTGTTTTTATGGCATTACGGGATTTGAAGATGGAAAAACAACAGCAAAAGAAAACAGCTCACGGTAACTAAAGCTCCACTGGCACAAGAGAAACGATCCGCAGATAGTATAAAACAACAAAAAGAACGCTTTTTGAAACGCTTCCGCCTTCTGGTGAAAACAAATGCAATTCTGGGTAATGCAGGAATCCGCTAAAGACCTGCAATGACGGTAGTGACCATCAGAGGCTGCTAAAAATCGTAATTTTGGGACTTGCACAGTACCCCTTTAAGTTAATAGTAGGATAGGTCTTCCCCTACTATCCTAAGGAGAGAGAAAAAAAATGTGTACGGTAAAGTTATGACAGTGCTTCTGTCACTTACTGCTGGCTGTGATAACAGATTAGAGGTATGAAATGGCTATTCAAGTGATATGTAAGTGCTATGTTTCTGTTAAAATACATAGGGAGATCCCTGTTACTAAATATATATTTAACTTTTTTTTAAATCATAACTTAGCATACAGCACTATTAACTATTACTCTTTTCTAACTGTTATGGTATGTGTCAGTTAACATTAATAGCCTAATTTTAAATAAAATGGCTATCCTAGTCGCGCTCCCTAGTGCTTGATACCTCAATCATTCCAAATGCAAGACAGGTGGCAATCAAACTTAATGCAATTAACTCTAGGATGAATTTAACGTTGCACAGGTGAGCAGCCAAATTATCCACTTTAAACCCGGTGTCCATATTTTGACCATGTCATAGGCATAATTCAAAATCTTTCCATGTTATTGTTATTTTTTATTACAAATCCAAAAGTTTTCCAAAATAGCTGGTCTGCAAGCTTGTAGATTGCCTATTTTCAATTAATGTGACACCGCCACTAGGCATAAAACAAGGCTTAACCCATTAAGACCTGAGGCAGATTCTACAAATGCCTTTTAAATCATTAGCTCTCAAACTCTTTCGGGCCAAGGACCCCCAAATTGATTGTATATTCGGTCGCGGACCCCCATCTGAAAATGTTTTGTGCCAGGGACCCCCCCCCCCCCCCCCCCAGAAGAGAAGATTTGTGTACATCTGCTATTTTTCAGAACCATTGTTCTAAACCAATGTTCTATATCCTAAGAGTTTTCTAAAAAACGTATGTTGCTATATAGATAAAATCTTAAATGACACAGATACTTTACTGGTTTTAATGGGTTAATGAGACACCGCCACTAAGCATAGAATAGGGCTTAAGTGGTCAAGGGTTGCCATCTTGGTCCCTCAGTAGATTTTCTGACCCAAAGCCCTATATTTGCACAGTGGATTTCCCTATTGATTTGGATACATATTTCTAGGTAACTCAAAGACACGTCAGAAGGTTAAAGTGCTTTTGATGGCTTGTCAAGACCTTGGGCAATATATTTTCTTGAGAGAAATAAGACTACTGCTGCAGATACAGTATTAGCACAAAATGCACTGAAGGCATCAGACACATGCATTTCACTTCCTGGGCATGTACTTATTATTACATTTGGAATAATAAAAACCTATGCAATCACCAGGTGCCAACGAATATTAACTGAAGCTGGAATTGCATTTAGTAGCTAAAATACGTAGTAAATAGAAATGGATTTAGCCTGAATATTCATGCTAAATGCAGTGTTCCCTACTGTATGTTTCTGGAGGGCTACTATAGGTACTGTTAGTAGATGTTTGCTTGAACATAGAATAAACTAGTGTGCAGTAGGCTATGACCAGTATGATGACATGTTATGACTAGACATTTGCAAGAAATGCTCACCTTAAATTATTGTTTCTGTGTATAGATTATTGTGTATATTGGTTGTTCACTGAACCCACCCGCCTGCCCTCCGTGCTGTTGCATGCTGTTAAATTGATTGATCAATTCTAATCCTTACGCTATGTTTTCCACACATATGCTATAATGACTATAATAGGACCAAGTGTACAGCCGCACTGTTGTAAAGTGTCAGATTTCGATTTATATTCTGTAGGAAAGGTGCTTATTGTATGGAAACTGAGGGGTTTCAAATGATCTCCCCACCCAGCTCATGGTGTAATTATTGACAGAATTCAAGTGTTGCCGCTAACACCATCGACAATCCATCTGTTTCCTCACAGAAGTAGCCTAATTGGCAAACTCGATGTTTAACTCTGCCTGCCCCTCTTTGCGATAGTGCTGAGATTTAGGAATTCACTGTAAAAACATGTTCCCATAGAAGATAAAGATGGTTGGGAGCGGCATAATAGACCAGTCCCATGCAAAACATTTCTTGGCTAGTTGTAAAATAACAATACAAAGCGTGTTGGTGTGCACGTGTGTTGTTGTTTGCACTGACTGAGGAATGACAGAAGCGGATTCTTTGGCAGATGTACAGAGCATCATGTATTATACATGTGGACTCTTTCAGCTATGCACAAAAGCCAGATGTTCCTTCTATCAGTGGGTCCCTGTGCCGTTATTCCGTTAACATGTTGGAACAAGATGGTTGAAAACCAAACAACAACAAAAGCTTGTTTTAGCTACCAACGAATGGCATATTTTGGAACAAACAACAAAAGGAAGGGTTGGGACTCTCAACAGCCTGAGTGCTAGAAATTGTGCCCCCATGATGCACTGTTTTGCATACATGCTAATATATGGGAGACCTGGTCTCTCTCTTTCTCTCTCTCTCACACTCTCTCTCGTTCCCCATTAGGTCAATGGGGGAATTAATTTGGTTGTGTTCGAGCGTGGCATCCGAGAGTCCCCTGAATCACTGCTTTGGCAGGGTGACAGAGAGCTCTCCCAGGGTAAAAACAAACCACCGTATAGCATATGGGTGGGAGGTTACGGATGCCATGTTTTGAGCCACATACAGTAGGAGAGGCAGGCGGGTGTCGACTAGAGAACCAAGCGTGGGGAGTGTGGAGCTGATGCAACTAAAACCCAACCTTAAGGCTGTTGCTGGTCAGCCATGTTCTCATGAAGGCGGCCCTCGTTCAGGCATTCATCAGAGTGGGGGAACGCGACCTGAGCCGTGCCCCCTGATGAAAGACCGACGTCAGGCGAGAGCCCCAATGCCGCAGTGAGGGGGGGCGTGGGGGGCTGGATTTGGACACCCACCCCTGGGTATCCTTCACACGCAGCAATCACTCTGGAGACGAGAGAGATCTGATAAATAAATCAACTTAGAGGCCTGCTGAGGTTTCGGGGGCCTATTCCCCTTCATGAGTACAGTACAGGGAGAAAGATAGAAAGAATGAAGGAGGAAAAAAAGAAAAAGAAGGCTCGACTTCTTCATGCCTTAGTCCCAGTAGGCATGAGGACCAAAGACGCAAGTCTGTGATTATTTCAAAAAATTAAATATATTCACTTATCTGAAAGGCTCAGGCTCAAGATCCTCATCATTTTCTTTAACATGCCGGATAAAAGAGTGAGGACTTTCCCATTGGCTTTTCAATCGGCAGCTCTTTGAAAACTCGCACTTAATGATTTGAAGGTCTTTTTAGAACTTACTTTGGGACAACAATTTCTGAACTGCCCCTTTTATGTGGAGATGAGTAGAAAAAGGGATATCTGAACACATCAGGGAGCTTCAAATTACCCCGACTTTAGAGCAAGCGCGGGTTATTAGGGCCTAATTGAAAACGACTGACTTTACTTCAACTGGCTCTCTTTATATTTAATCCATAGGACCTCAAAAGTTTTATTTCTGCCGTTTCTTATGTATTACAGACTAAAGTAAGACGCCGTTCATCATATTTTAGCCGGGTTCGTGAACTTTGTCATGAACAGGGTACATGGAAGTAGTTTCCTGGCGTTGAGCCATGCTCTGTAGAATACAGAGTTTGCATATACAGAGTGGAGGTGAGATGAGCAGAGATTGACGTGTCGACTTGATTGGGTCTCTCACCCCGCCAAAGCGACAGTCTTTCATCTCCTGTTTGCTCAGGAGTTCCAAATTAAACACTTCAGAAGTGGATCTTCAAAATTTGTCATAATCAAAACACCCCGAGGAACAAAACAAAACAAAGAGTGATTGTGTGTATGTTTCTTTCGTGGGTGGGGGGCTTTGTTACATGGTAAGGTAACAAAGGCATAATCCATATTCCCCGTGCTCTCCTTCTCAGTAGAAACTTAATGGCTCTGTTTACCTTCTCCCCCCGAATGTTGTCTCACAAGGGCTCCCTTAACACACTGCATTTGACTCTAGGAAACATTTCATTCGACTTTATTTTCCCTGCCGCTTCCGCATTCCGTTTGTTCTCGGCTGCTGTTAAGTTTGCTACAGTTTGGCAAGTGTTACATAGCCTGAGATGGGAGATGTGTCTTAAGGCACATTTCTCCCTGTCAGGGTGCCGGTACGCCGGGGTGACAGCGTCTGCTGCAAATTCTTTCTTCCTTTGTGGCTGGGATAAGTAAGCGTGCACAACACCCCTGTGATTAAAATCTCCTTCTGATATTTCTATCAAGATTTCTATTAGGAGACAGACGGAAGGGGAAAGAAGCTGCCAGTTCAGCGTGACGACAAGACAAGTATATACATCTACCTCCCTGTGAAATGCTGTTCAAAAGAATGGAGGGGTAGGTAAAATATTTAAGCCAAACTGTTTGGCATTTTTATGTTGTGTTTTTCTTTGTATTTCTTATTTATTTTTTTATTTTTTTTATCGTGTAGTGATTGCTGGCACGGTTCCCATCAGAATGCATTTTGTGATTTGTGGTGGTGGGGGAATGTAGGATGGGGGGGTGGGGGGGGGGAGTTGGGGCAAACCCCAGCGATGCATCTCGTGCGAGGGAGACCGCGGACCGTCACTCTCAGAGAGCGGGAGAATGTGACATACCGTGGAACACCCCGGCCTGCACACACGCTTGCTGACAGTGGCGTGTTCCACCCTGTCTGCATTACTTCAGAGGCAGAGGCAGCAATAGCCTGCATCAGCTTGTCATCTCCTAAGTATCTGATAATTGTATTTCCACCGTACAATTATGTAGCGCGAGTACATAAACAAAAAACGAGCTTCTGTTTCGCCACCTAACAATTTCATATTCTCACCCATATCTGCGACAAGAGAGTCATTTGCATTTCCTTGGGCAAGTATTCTCTCTCACTCTCACACGCTCTCTCTCTCTCTCTCTCTCTCTCTCTCTCTCTCTCTCTCTCTCTCTCTCTCTCTCTCTCACTAACAAAAGCTTATTTAACCCCAGGTTAGATTACAACAGTGAGGTGATTGCCTGGCCCTCTTCCAAGGCCCCATTATCAGAGGAACCAGCACCTTAATCTGGAGGAGCAGCTCTTCATTAATGTATTATTAACAAGCCCGTTACAGTGTAATGCGGGGAGAAGACGCTCCGCTGGGGATAGTCCTAATGGGGAGGGCAAGAGTGCGCCAACTGAAGCAGATTACAGCGAAAGGGCCAAGAAACGGGGGCAGAGAGGGGGACTGACGAGGCCTGCCCCTCATCATTTCCACAATGGATCACAAAGGGTCCTCTTGGCAATTAGCTTAATTGCATATGTTTGGAGTGCTAAAGACAACGGGGTTTAATTAAAAGGCGTTCTCTTTCCACCATCCAGTAGCCCCACTACCCAGCAGCCCTGCGCTGACAGCTCTGCTGTAAACAATCTCATCTCGACAACATGAAGCATTGCATGTGGCATTGCATCAAAGGAAGTTAGCGTTGCATTGTTGCCTCAGTCAAGGATAATAATGTGTAAATAAGCATACAAGCGGAGCTGTTGAGATATTGCCTACGCTTGGGTGGTGTTTACATTCATATAGTGTCCTCTCAGTGATTATATGCCTTCTGTTAACGCCCTCACACCAAACATGACCCAATTCTACAGTATAAACTGTGTTTTTTTTTTTACATACACACAAATGCACTCAGTAGCCTATTACCCTCATACCCTGATAATATATTATAATATTAAGGTTATTTAAATGGTCATGTGAACACGGTGGACTTTATCAGAGTATGCAAAACAATATAAGATTTTTTTCGCCTCATTCCATTAAAAATTATTTGGGCACGTAAACTCTGTTTGGATTTCTGTCAGGTTGCTTAATGCGAATACATATCTGTACCTAGCTTTTCAGTAAATCATGTAAACCTGGGTTATTGCTGTAATTGCACTAATGCTATGCATGTAAATGCTTAAATCAAATCATTGTCATAGCCATATCGTGTCCAAAAATACAAATACTCAAGTAAAATAAAGATTCATTTTTATTTTTAATGAGGTACAGTACTCAATTAAATGTACTTCGTTACTGTCCACTGTTGGTGCTCACATAAATACTTAATTGCCTCATGCAAGTGAAGTGCTGCTTGCTGTAGCCGAATTCGTTTTCATTTGCAGCCACTGTTCTTGGACAAGTCGGTTCTTACTCCATCACTTGACCTTTATCTAAATGTATCCTTCAGACAAGCTGGATCCAGATATCTCCTGCCAACAAGCGCACGTTCTGTTCTCCTCTCTTCACACTCCCGCTCGCCTCTCTAATTGACTTCATGCCTGTTCATGAAAAGGACCTGCTTTCCACCTGCTCTGCCTCTATTCACAACGTAACACCAAATTCTCCCGTGCTCTCACTCTATTAACAGAGATCATACCCAGGTTCAGCTCCCTGCTATTATTGCAGGAGATGCTAAAATCTCATTTTCAACTCAATTTAACCTGGCCTACCTCAAGTGGGAACAGAATGATTCCCCCCCTCCTCCCCCATCTTTAATTTATAATTATGATTATAATGCGAGTCAACTTTCATTCAGTCAATCATTTCAAATCAACAATGCGATTCCTTGAAATGATCTCTCCTCATAAACATAATCATCTGCATATTATCCTTACAGACAGTGTGATATAGCAAGTTATGATTTGATTTCTCAAAAAACTGTCATTGGCTTTTTCAAAAGAACTGTGTCTTTTCAAACAGTTTTGTCGTTAACACAAATGTGCATGGATCACGAGATCATCACACAATGCAATATAATATGTAATGTTTTTGAGGTGAACTTGTTACCAATCAACTGGTTTAATAAGACTTTTTTAGGCACATATTTTAGTATATACTTTTGCTGAATGTCATTAGTAGCATAATTAACATATCCCACTTAAATTCAGGTCTCCAAAAGTATACAAAGAATCTTTTTTTTTAGAATTGGGCTCCTTTATTATTTTATTTTTTTTATTCCATCTTTTTCAAGTAGGTATCCCAATTATAGTTAATAATTCAGTGATCTTTATGCAATTAGTTGAAATGACCTAGATAGCTGTGGCTGAATATCATTCTAATGAAGTCTTCTACTTTTTTTTACATGTTCCACTTCATAGAGTTGAGAGGCCCATTACCTGGGCTTCAGTAGATACCAGACATAAATTATGCATTATCTTATCTTATCTTGAACCCAGGGCAAACATTCGGCAAAAATAGCCGATCTACAAGCTCACAACATGTCACCACATGTTGCAAGCTTGTAGTACAAGCTCACAACATGTCACCACATGTTGCAAGCTTGTAGTACAAGCTCGCAACACGTCGCAACGTGGTGACATGTTGTGATCGGCTGTTTTCTGACAAGAGATTTGGTGTAGAGGGAAAAATGTAGGGGGCCTAGTATAGACCCCTGAGGGACTCTAGGGTTTAAGTGGTTAATTTCTTGTTAGACGTTCAGTATGAATGAATGGTGCATCACATTTTTCGCTGGAGATGGCAGGGGCAGGGCATATATACTGTACTACTGTATGCCTGGAAAGAGTATGGGTTCACTTTGATGCCATCACCCATACAGATTGTTCCATGTGCTTTGGGGCGGCAGGCTTAATTCAGTATTTCAAGATAGAGCGTTTGCCACTAAGCGGAGTGAGAGGTGACGTTTTAAGTGGCATCCTTGTGGAGCTTGTCTATGGCTGTTGCTTTGAGCTCCCCTCAAGCAGATACACAGATCCTTAACAGAGGCACTCTGGCTCAGTGTTTAATGGTACACCAATACCAGGTTCAGGCTGATGTGGAAGCTTCCTAACATGGGTATACCTTCCTCCCAGCTATTGAGCGCCGTTACTGGGCCATCTGTGACTAAGTGCTGTGCAGTTACCCCAGCTTTAGAGCATTACCCCAGCACAACTATGATCTTAATGAACCCACAAGCTTTTCACCGTCAATCAATAATTTAACAGCCACTGAAGGAGCTTTTTCCACAGCTATTTGAAGGGGCCACAAGGTTTGCTGAGTTTACCAGGCAAGTAAAAGCACACGGTGAGAAGCTTCGCTAGGTTGGATATAGCATCTCTCAGCGTCTAGACACTCTCGAGCAGAACTGGGGTGAATGGCAACCGTGCGCTGTGATGTGTGGCAGTAGATTTTTAGCATGACAACCAAGCGCGAAGTTCCCAGCCGGTCTGAAAATAAAGCCAAGTGACTTAAGCCTGCGTTCTCCCTGATGACCAGCAGGGGGGTTGACTCACCTCGTTGGGAAAAAAATGTGTGATTGTATAGAAGTCTATGATAAAATGACTACTTCTCACTTGATTTTTCAGTAAACATTCCCTTATAAGTTTATTTTCTCAACCGCTAGTTTCAAGTATTCTTCAACACAGCATGATGTGCATTTTGTAAACAATGGTCCCATTTAGACTAAAGTAGACAATTAAGCACGGTATGCTTCAGTTTAGGGCATGGCTATGTTGTGATTGCTGCTGCCACGGCAATCAGGATAAAGGCGTAGCAATACTTATTGCTTATCCCCAGCTCCATCCTCTCCTCCAAATATGCATCACTTCTGGCTGCAAAAATCCATGATGTCAAGGTCAAATCCAAGACGGTGACGAACAAAATGCCGAACTTGAGGCTTGAAAATGAGACCATACAAACCAATAGCTCCATGAATCTTTTGAGTCTGTGTTTACAACTAACAGCCTGTTTTGAGCAATACACCACATGCACACACACACACACACACACACACACACACACACACACACACACACACACACACACATACACATACACATACACACACACACACACGCGCGCATGCGCGTGCGCTCGCTCACACACACACACACACACACACACACACACACACACACACACACACACTGAATAGATGGTCTCAGCCGTTTTTCTCTGCTCCTCATTTTCACCTCATTCACACCTATGGATGCATGCGACTGCCATTAACATCAGGTCATAGCCTAGCCCTCCACAGTCTGGCTGGCTAAACAACCATCAAGCAACCGTTAAGGCAGAAACGATGCCTAATAAAACCAGGACTGAAGCTTGTATTGAATTAATTCAGGCCTCATGTATCGGATAACAATTAGAACAATACATGAACATCAAACAGCAGAGCCATTGCGACTGCAGATGAAATTTTGCAGAAGTGGCTGCAGGGTTATGCTATAGGTGATGTCAAATCACTGTTTAATCACTTAAACCCTGTACTTGACCGGATTTCCAAGGGCTCTACTAGGTCCTGTTTTTGCTCAACACTAAATATGATCACCAAATATATCACAACGCATCACAGTGTGCAGATTGACTATTTATGTTAGCCACAGAATGGCGATGCTCAGGTCCAAGTGGTTAAACAACGCTGTGCCGGCATGTAGGCCTACAGTATAAACGGCATCGACTAGCCCTTCTTTTGAAACGCGCTAAGTGGAAGTGATGAATTGCGTCTGCTTGTTTGTCGTGACACTTCTATTGAGACAAGCCATAAAGAGTGGAGGCTCGGCTCCATGTTCTGCGATGACGCTTCCCCACCATGGGCTGGCAGCCGTGGCGTTCTCGGGATGCTTTTAGTCGGGGGGTTAAGCAGCTGAGCGCAGAGTTTTTCCTCCTCTGGTAATTCCCCACAGGCGCTGCTCTGTCCCTGGGTTCCGTTAGCCTTCTTAATCCCCCAGACTTCCTCAGAACAGACCTTAGCGCTGCTTCCAGCTCTCCTTTATGGCATCATCATTGAGTCACTTGTGACTTGTAGATAGCACAGGGTGCTGAAGATGAGCACGCGCTCATCCATTATTTATGAATTGTGTTGTGCGGATATATAAATGCTGCTACCTCATTGTGGACCACTTGGCCTTTGGATGCTGCAGCCTTCATTCCATGACTGCTGGTGTGAGGAATGTGGCACCCGCTCTTGGGAGCCAGTCCGAAAGGGGGCCCCAAGTCATTTGCGATGTGCATTTCCATTTTTACACATTCTTTTATGTATAAGTGTGTAAGCAAACATGTTTTTTTTTTTTTAGCTCTTTGATATATCCCTCCGCACAGCTCCAGATGTTCGCCAGGCCACAACGAGAAGCGGCAAAGCCATGTCCCTCAGTCTCCGGGGAGAGGCGAAGCCGTCTCCACACAAACTTCCCCTTAATTAGGTGGATGCCGCCGTAATGGGAAAACAGTAGACTTGTTATGAGGGCGGACAGGGAGTTTGACTGACAAGGTCCTGCTCCTGCCTTTTGTTGAATTAAGAGAGGATAGCCGTCCAAGGTTTGGTATATTGAAACGTCCATTTGCATATTTGCGGCTATATTAAAAGGGATCAGTCCTAGCCGGTGGAGCACAACAAACAGAAGGAGGAGGACGGTGCAGCTTAATATCACAGGACTCCCAGGGACCGACCCCCGAGCTCCAAGCTCCTGATTACAGCTTCTTAATTAGGACAGCTTCTCAAATGCTCACACATCTTCTTCTCCTCTCCTTGCTCTTCCGCGTAACGCCAGGAGTTTAGTCCCAGATTCAATATTTACCCTGCACTCCACTACTTGTATCGGGGAGTTTTTACAGGGGATATAGAGGTGAGTCAGGGGTAATATTTAATCACGATGTCTGCTACTCGCATGCAGGTGCAAACCAATTAGCAAGCTGGCATTTAGGGGGCTTTAATTAATATCTCTTCACAGATTAAATCAAATGTCTGATATGTTGGAAATGCCTTCCATCATGTGAATAATCAAATATTGAGTTCTGAAGGGTTGCGTCGGCAGTGAGGGGGGGTGGGGTGGAGTAGGGGATGGGTGATGGTGGGGGTCTAGTCTTCCGCTGTTGACAGTTCACGTTCACATGTACTGCGTGCAACTGTGTAGCGACACAGTAGCGCAGCTGTGTGATGTTGCCACCATTATCACCTGTGCTGTGTGTACTCAAAGCTTTTCTGTGAAGGAAGGAAGGCATTTGATTTAATCACTATCCTATGTAAAGATTACTGGCTTTGCTTGCATGCATTATGAATGTATGAATTCACCTATTTGTGTTAATCAATGGCTAGTTTGATTTGTTAATTTAGCTACTGTTATGTGTCACAAAATTGCATTAGGTTAGGATCTTAACTAATTGAGCTGACCAAACTAAATTATAGTCTTTATCAATGTTGTAATTGATAACATAAATATAATGACTCTACACAGCATTGTCACCAGTGCACCCATATGCAGTACTGTACTGAATGACCCAAATTAATAGTCTCTTTTTTGTGTGACAGTTACTGGGCTCTGCACAACAAAGTAAAAAAAAAAGGGACCCGTAAGATGTTTTTTTTTTTTTAAATGAACACTCCATATTTTATTGAGTGATAGCAGAATACTCTGGAAGATCATCCATTCTGCATTGACTTCATTATTCAGAGAATGTACAGCCATATTGAGCTTAAGTCATCTAATATGATATCTTGACACCCAACTCGTGCCCAGAAAGCAATACAGAGAAGATATTAGAAGGCTCTATTTGGGCCATCAATGTTTCCAATCTATTGCTATGGGATCTCCTTTTCTCCAGAATGATGGTGGATTGGATAGGTGTCATCCTCAGTTTCTGTCAAGGCTCAGGTTTAAGAAATCACACAGGGGCCGCTGACCTGGGACGATGGGACCCCGAGCCGCTCTTTTCACATTCTGTGGCTGCTGGGGGGTGAAAGGTCAACTGTCACAGAAGCCACGGAGGATCCTCCTGGGTGAAGATCCTTGAGACCTTTCCCTTAAACTGAGACACCATGGCCAGGGTTCACAGGGATGCCCTACAGCTGCCCTGGGGCTTGAATGCATCTGCGTGTTTATAAGATGGTGCTACCACAAGAGACCTTTGTGTGTCAATATTAAAGCAAGCTATCTGCTTTTACCTTATAAACATGATACTAAGCTGCCCATTGGTGGAGAGTTTATTTTTATCTTTATCCCAACTTTATACCTTTGTCAGAGGCGGTCATGTGCAGTTTTAACAACACAAACATAAACAAGGCCATAATTCAGCCTCAACTACAGTCTGTCTGTGCTGTTGATACAGTACAGTCAGTGACAAATGAGCTTTTGCTCATTTGAACGTCAGTCAGTGTTGGTAAAGCATATTCCAGAGTCCTAATTGGGAATCTACTCAGCCAGAACTAAACTGTGTTTGCTCTATCCACAGTGGAAGGGAAAAAAATCATATTAGCAAAAATAAATGTCGGTGGGTTGTTAGAGAGTCTGATTATGTGTGTCTCAGGCAAATTGGCGGTAATGAGTCAAGAGACTGCACTCGTTCACATACATTAAAACAGCGATCATTAGGAAATTAGGGCCCAGATTAATCCTGTTAATGACACTCTGGTGCTCATGGGAAAGAAGACGGCCCCAGATGTCTGGATGCGGTGCCGTGATGAAGCATCGCCTGTGTACGATGGTGGTTCCTTCTCTCTCTCTCTCTCTCTCTCTCTCTCTCTCTCTCTCTCTCTCTCTCTCTCTCTCTCTCTCTCTCTCTCTCTCTGTCTGACGGTAATGCAGGGTTGCTCCCGCACAGCGCCGGCACTTGAAATGCAAACGAGGGGGCCACAGCCGACTGCTAATGAGAACAGATCCCAGCGATAAGGAGATAGAGAGGAGAGAGGGAGAGAAGAGAGATAGTGGATGGGGGGGAGGGACAGAAAAGTGAATAAATTAAAAAAGGGGGGAAAAAACAGCGATCTGAACTGAGGATAAGGCGCGGCAGCAGGAACTCTGATGTCCCCAATTAGAAGGGATGTCACCCCCTGTCTAGGCCGCAGTAATAAAGCCCTCACTCTGTATTCGGAATCACATGGCTCCAACACTGTTAACATTCTAATGTCTTGGGCGTGCATGGTAACATTAATTACTTGGCCGTTTGGATGACTTCTGAATCTCCTTAATGTTTGCCTCCAAATGGAAATCTGAGCTTGGGCTTAGGGAGTGTTACATTAGAAAATAATCAGTCCTATTTACCCAACTCGTGAGAATCCATGTCTGCTTTGCAACCAGTTCAGTCTTTACTATTGACTGTTTGGATATATACTGTGGACCTACACCAAGCAAATTATTCTGTGAATTTTAACACGACGTCAATGATCCCTGGAAATTGTCTTTTCTGTGGGTTTCTGGTTGCCTCGCAGCTAAAGCCCGCTGTTTGAGACAAACCATGGCACATTTAGATTTCATTACAGGTGTTTTAAATCTATGCAAATCTCCCCAATCTATTCTTAACAGGCAAGTCCAATAATTTAAGAGGAATCTTCCCCCAAACAGTTCCAGCTCCCATTAAAATTCATGGTCACCTGGAGATTTCCAACCGTCTTTAAAGGCATATCTGTATCTGAGGATCCCATCTCTCTCTGCGTGTCTCTCTCTCCATCTATCTATCTATCCTTGTCACAAGCCCTCTTGTTCTTTAGCTGATATTGTATCAGATAAGAAATTGCAGAGGAATGAACATTCTTCAGATGGATCCAGTGTCTCCAAATGGTCAACTTTCATCTGGCGGAAGGCAGCCGCACGGCTGGTGTATTGTTTTCAAAGTGTAGTGAACCCAAAAAGGAAAAGGGTAAAGCCATTTTGGTGTGTGTGTGTGTGTGTGTGTTGTGTGCGTGTAGGCTATACACCAGGAATGTGTTCTTTGGGGTGGCAATATAAGAGGAATAGCCCGAGATAAAGGAGGGAAGAGATTACAATTTCTTCCTCCCATGTTGCGGTGGCAGGCAGGGCTGCCAGCGAGAGGCTGAGTAGAGAAGCGAACGTAATGGTTGTATTACTGCACTCAGCGATGCATTATTAATGTAAACGTGATCAAGGCAGGTGGACAAGCCCAAGAGAGGTAGCGCTGCTTAATGAACAGCCCCCCTCTCTCTAGATAGAACAAGGCCTGGCAGCTGTTAGTGTTGCACTGTGAGGTGTGAGCCTGTACCTTTGTGGCTGAGGTAGCCCCTATTTAATTAACAAATAATCTGCCGCCGCTCCTAATTGACTCAGCTCATAGAGCGGTGCACGTGTCAGCACTGCGGTCATGCCCGCCCGCATTTTAAATGCAACCATAAATAGATGTTGTGTGTCATTGGTAATTTGTTTTTTAAAACAACCGGAGCGGAGCAAATTGTGCACGTTTCAATCGAGTGAATTATTTGGAACTGTGTGTAATTGGCGTAACCGGTCAAACCAACACATTGGGTCAATGTTGAATAAAATATATTTACATTTTATATATCCATCCATTTGAATGAACATTTGAATGAAATTATAGAGGAAAGCAATATGTGGCACTAACCAATTTAAATAGCTTGGCATGTGGATATCATTAGTGAAATATTGACATTAACCCATCGATGATGATGATGACCTAGAGAAAAGTATAAAAATGTATATGTGTGCGGTTAAACCTACACACCACTCGGGTGCTTCATGTTCTCAATACATTTGACTCTGTCTTTGCTGTAGCACAGCCTTGCATGTATTATCCCCTGAAGACAAGTAGCTTAACTTTGTCAGCAGTGGAACTGTGCATGCCATAAAACTATACTGTAAAAACAAAGGACTATCCACTCATCCTGCCAAGGTGTTATATGTGAAAGGTTGTAGCAAGGGATATGCTGCCTTAACCCACAGTATAGGATTGTTTGAGTCTCCTAAAGTCATTCTCTGTATACATGGCTTACTTCAATGTTGCTGATGACTGTTGTGAGAATTACTTTTTCCATAGTGAAGGACATGAATTTGATTTTAAATTTTCATTGATTTTCTTTTCTCTTTTCTTTTTTTTTACATGGTCATTAAGGCCTTTGAAGGCCTTGTGTCCAGCTGTAACAGTTTTTAGTCACATACTGCCCCCTGGTGTGAATGTACGGTATTGCAGCCACAAATCATCTGGCTACACCTATTCCTAACATTCTGCGGTACTTTGAGATTCAGTGTAACAAAACTGCACTGCATTAACTTAATGGAAAACTTGCTTAAGCGTATTCATTGGTAATGCATGTTTATGTCAGACAGACTTTTTGTTTTACCGAAAATTCCTGGTTTGTGCTTCTGTGCGAGTGTGAGCGTACAGTATGTGTGCATTTCTTTACACTCGTGTTTGCTTGCATGTTTAACTTGTCATATATTTGCTCATGGGATGCATTCTTTTATCCTCCAACCCTACTAATACTGAGTCCAAACGGGTGAGGTGTCCTCTCCTGCGGTGGCTTCTTGTTGTGTAGTTGGGGACAGCAGTGGAGGCCCAGGTAAAGAGGGGCACACAGAGGGGCTTACACACAGCCACCGAGCACTTTAATAAGCAACACAGACTTTGTTTACAGCAGGATCTCCATGCTAATGAGCCGCCAAGAGAAGCAATGGAAAAACAGGACGGTGGGCAAATAGCCATGTACAGGTACAGTCAGCCACACGCACACAGTCGCACGCACACAAACATACATATATACATATACATACATACACAAACATACAAACGGCAACACAAAGTCACACTGAGCCAAAAGCTTATGGGCAAAATTGCATGCAGAGACACACACACACACACACACACACACACACACACACACACACACACACACACACACACACACACACACACACACACACACACACACACACACACACACACACACACACTGATTCACTCATGTTCAGCTCTTCAGACAGGTATGACTGGGGTTAATGTAATACTTATGGATGTAGTATGGCTGAGGCTGAGGGAGAGATTGGGGCGTGGGGGGAGGGATTTGGGGCCGCCCGCCGCCTTACCGAAGCCCCTGCTAACCGGCAGAGCGCAGCCCCCTCGTCAGGCTGGATTAAGTGCATGTCAGCCCAGACACTGCAGAGGAGCCGGGGGTTTATGCATCACAGGACGGACAGACGCACTGCACCAACACCAGCACATCGTATCCTGTCCTTTTACAAAAGGATTTAGTCACGGCACAGTGTTTTACGACTCCAGATATGGACGGACACAAGGAAAATAATTCAAGGATTAGATACCCAGATGATGCTCGACAGACATCAATGTCATGAATGTGAATTAGATGGTAATGGACGACAGCCATGTGACATCATCTCTATGTAAGGAAGAGGGGGGGGCGCACAGCGTGCTTTGGCCGTTAGAACGTGGAAGAATTTAAATTGAAATAGCTACTGAATCTGAACATGTTGTGTGCTGGATACACTGTATGGTATACACCATACAGTGTACCTATCCAGTTAATAATTCTGTAAAGCCTAAGTTGTACTTGGTTGCGGGCCCGGGTGAACACCAAAAATAGAAGATCTACAAGCTCACAGCATTTTGAGCTGTAGTGTTATCTGTGGTTTGTGCTGATGTCATAACTATAGGCTTACCTTGCCTAGTCCTTTCATGTTCTGCATGAGGCGTCAGGCAGGAGGATTGTATCTAAGTGTATACATCTACTTTTATATTTATTGACGCTGTCTCTTGTTCGGCACCAGGCGGGATGATTGTATAGGGTGTATATGTTACAGTATGATTGGAAAACCAGTCGGACCGTTCCTCAAGCCACAAGGTGCGCACCTCCGTCCGCGGCCGGCAAAAAGGTGAACGCCGACTATCCGCCAAACGCCGATAGCAAAATAAAAATAAACAGCGACGAGCTTGCGGATTTCGGCAAGCGACACCGTCGCGCGATGGAGCGGAAAACAGACTCGAAACGGGAGCTACTACTAAGCACTAAAGCTAAGCGGCTAACGGGGTCCCGGCGGTATAGCTGCCGGTAGGGAGCTATACACCCCCGGTCGAAGAAGAAGAAGAAGAAGAAGAAGAAGAAGAAGAAGAAAATAAAATAAAAATAGCATTCCCCCCCACCATAAGGCAGGGCTCGCTCGCCGCGGCGCACGGCTGTCTGCCAGAGCATTCGGTTTGTACCGCAACGACATCAAATACACCTGCTCCCTCTGTCTCGTGCCGAAAAACGCGCTCCTTTTTCAATCCGACTGGTTTACTTTATTCATAATTGTTTGAGACTGTCTTAATTGTGATGTTATTCTTCTGTAACTATTGTACTTCTTTGCCCTGTATCTATAACTTTTACTGCTGTGCTGTCTATGGCGCCTGAATTTCCCCCGCAGGATCAATAAATATCTATCTGTAGATCGGCTATTTTCAGTGCGTGACACCAGCATTCAACTAAGTATCAAGCTTTACTTTCCATTCTAATTCACCCCTAATATATTCTATTCTCAAATAAAAAGTGAAATGTGACTTTTACCGTCATTGTGAGTGTTTTGGATCTTGTTCAAGTTTATTTTAGCTGTCGACCTTCCTTTAACCAAGGTTGATCCAACCAAGGTGTGCTGAACTATCCAACAAGACCACTGGGCAGAATGTTATCTCGGAACGACAACTTGTGAGGCCAAGAATTGATTGTGGCTTTGGGGAGGGTATCGTTGTAGCTATTGTAGCTGTGCCCGGGGCCGAAGCTTACCAATGCTTTTATACATAGTTTATTCCTACCTGTTCTCTCTCCATGTCTTGGACCTGTATGGTGGTATCTGCTTCAATTCCCCAGTCTGAGCAATCTGTTTGAATCCACAAGGTTGTGAATAAAACAAGCCCGTTCTTCTGCTCGGCTTAGTGTATAATGCAGGACCTCGCCATTGGTCATGAATTGACAAAGTCCACATAGAGCTATATCCTGCACCCTTACCTGCTGGAAATAACCATACAAACAACAGAACACTGTGAGATCGAGTGTCAGAGAAATCGCATGGCGGCATTGAGGGTTCTATAGAAACATTCAAGGATTGCACATGTGCATGCGTGTGTGTGTGTGTGTGTGTGTGTGTGTGTGTGTGTGTGTGTGTGTGTGTGTGTGTGTGTGTGTGTGTGTGTGTGTGTGTGTGTGTGTGTGTGTGTGTGTGTGTGTGTGTGTGTGTGTGTGTGTGTGTGTGGCAATGAGTAGTGTAGTATCAAGGTGATCTCTATTGCAGAACACCTTGATGACTTAATGACTTGATCATTATGAGAGGGCAGCTTAATTCACAGGCACCCTATTAGATTTCTCCAAAATGCACAAAAGACAACAATGGTACGGTTAGTACCCTGCAGGCCCTAAAGGGAGACGTTTATCTCCTTGTGACTTTGTGTGCAAAGCAACCCAAACTCCCCGCGCTGCCTGGCACGTGGCGGAGAACAACAGTGCCACAACTCAAGTGCTGTCTTTGACAAAAGGGAGCAGGGTAGTGGTGCCTGAAAACCCCTGTGCACCACCTATACTATTCCCTCCCTAATCAATATCAAAAGCAACAAAAACGCAGGCGTGAGGAAGACACACAGAAACAAGCGCGGAAGCAAAACAAACGCCTGTTCGGTGGAGGGAGAGAACGAGGCGCGGCGCGTCTTTACGCGTCCTACCTGTCATTATCTGCTTTAGCTCTTAATGAGTGCTCCTCTGCACTCGGTCACATCACATTTGTTTTATACCAGTCCCTTTGAACGGCTGAGAGATATTGAGCCCGCTTTGATCACCGAATCCGTCTGAATTTCAAATCAGAAATGAACCCCCCCCCCCCTATTCCTTCCCCATAGCTCAGGCTTCGTTGTAGGGTGTTTTTTTTTTCTGTGACCATTTTGTTTGTTTACACACCAGCTGAGGAGAAAGTGGGTGAAATAAAGAGGGATGAGAAAGAAAGAAAGAAGATAAAGAGAAAAAAAATTATGAAGCCTTTTCACACCTATACACACGTGTGTGTGTGTGTGTGTGTGTGTGTGTGTGTGTGTGTGTGTGTGTGTGTGTGTGTGTGTGTGTGTGTGTACACACACACACACTCAGTATGTCAGGGACACAAGAGCCTCGGAGAAGGGGCCACGTGGGTCGTATAAATGTTCTTCATTAATGTGTATGAATTTAACAGAGAGAGGGATGAAATAATAAAATAGAAACATTGCCACAAGATGCTGCGCCGTGCGTGCTCCATTTTTTTTCTTCTTTATTATTTTTTTTGAAGGCTGCCGTCCTCTAATGATGACCCATGGCATGCTGTGGCACCTGGGACCTCCCCCAGCATGTGGGAGGCTGATGAAAATTAGCCCATTCACATTTCAAACAGAATTTGGCCCGGCCCCTGATCACAGTGCCCGGGACAGCTCATACACCCCCCCCCCCCCCGCCCCTGCCGCCTTTATGGTCCTGCGGAGAGAACACGCACCAGAAGCAGGCAGAGGCTCCACCCGGGCCGTCCAGGCCCCCCCTCTCCCCTGGCAGTCGTGGAGGGAAGGAACACACGGTGACATGACTGTGGGACGCGAGGGGTCTGAATGTACCGCGGCTGTTCTTCCCTGTTAAAAGATTTAAACCATCGGGGTATGATAGGTCCCTTTGATGTTTGCTAAGCATAGGGCTAGGGAACAAGGGAGACCGGGGGGGTGGGAGAAGGAGTGGGGTGGGGTGTAGTAGAGGTGGTGGTGATGGTTGTAGTAATGGTGGTGGTGGGTCGGGGCAGAGGCTTGTTACTAGAAGGCAATCATCTTTCTGGTGGGGTGGTGTGGGGGGGGGGGGGTTTCTCTGCCAACAAAGGGAAGATAAAAGACAGAGGTTGAGGCAGGGGCCAGGACCCACTGTGAGGCAGAGATTACTGCCAGTGAGAAGTTTTTGGCAGTTCGACTTCTCCGGCAACTTTCGCCTCCCTTAAAAGCCCCCAATTTGCCGTTTGTTTCTGCGGGTTGCTTGTGGTGGGCGTTATCTCTCGGCGATCGTTGTTCTCAACGGCAGGATTATGTCTTAACGTGGCATTGTGTTACAATGTGTCCTGAAATTGGGGAATTGCTTTTGATCTCTCCTGAGATCCCCCTCTCACCAGCTATTCTCAATGTCTGTTCAGAACTAAATGTTGCTCTGCTATGCCATGTTATATGCTGTAGTGTGCGTGTGTGTGTGTGCGCGTGTGCGTGTGCGTGTGCGTGTGCGTGTGTGTGTGCGTGTGTGTGTGTGTGTGTGTGTGTGTGTGTGTGTGTGTGTGTGTGTGTGTGTGTGTGTATATGAGCAAGTGTGCATATGCGGTATATGAAACTCTAATCCAGATTCTGCTTCATTCCAAACTCCCCACAACCAACCCCTATTTCTACCCAAATATCCTGATTCAACATTGATTCTGGGGAATATAACTTGGTTACATTACAATATTGGAAACTCAATATATCCAACATAATATTGGAATCAACAGGGGAACTGCCTCAGGAAGTCTGAATGTAAATCCCCAAGCAGGGTGGGGGTGGCGGGGTGAGGTGGCGTGCGGCTTTACTATTCAGGGAGGATAGGCAAAAAGCCTTTGCCCACCAACAGCTGAGGGCCACACAAAGGGCCCCACCAGGATGCAAATTAAACATAGGCCAAGCATTTTAAGACCCTCAGTTTAATAAGCTGCACACACAGGTTTGCAATCTGGATTCTCAATTTATAAAAGTGAGCACACAGTTTGATAATATGGGGGGCCCCATCCCTGTCTCTGCCTATAGGGCCTCAAACCACTAAACCCACCATTGTCTGCAGTAACCTGTAGTCAGCTCTATAGTACTGTACTGTATGTGCTTCTCTTCACTGCGCCAAATGCATGTGTAATAGAAAGTGTGTGTGTGTGTGTGTGTGTGTGTGTGTGTGTGTGTGTGTGTGTGTGTGTGTGTGTGTGTGTGTGTGTGTGTGTGTGTGTGTGTGTGTGTGTGTGTGTGTGTGTGTGTGTGTGTGTGTGTGTCAGTGTGTCATGGGCATCATTGGTAAAAGTATAATAGTCAGTACTTTGAGACCTGATCTGTACTATATTAAACATTGATCATGAAATAACAGGATCAAATCATTACATTTACAGTAAGTAGAACTACTGTATAGCTATACAGTATATATGCATATAATCTCTCAAGAACAGCTTCTGCACTGCGTTGGAATCTGTCGGGGAGGTTCGTCATAACGAGTGCGCATTCAGATCAGGAAGTAGGCCGCGCTTTACCCAATCACATGTAGTGGGCGGGATTCACATGTCCGTCGATCTTTCCCCCTCGAAACAAACCGAAACTAATTTAACAATAGCGTCCGCGGAGCAGACAAAACCACGGAAATATATTCACATTTTAACTTACTCTATCATCATAGAAACAAGTGGGCTTATAACCAAAACGATCCATGTTCTCTGGGAGAAGTGGTGTTAGTGTTCCGTGTAGAAATATTGTTAGTGGGAATGAAAACATAGTCGCACCACCCGGAAGTGATGCGCTGAAGGCGCATCACAAACACCGGTTTCCTTGTGCTCTGGTGTTACGTTATCGTCCGCCCAGAGCCAACAGACATAGAACAAACAGCAGAGGGCGCTGTTTTTCATTTTCAGTTGGCGATGGGTTCCCAGATTGATATGCTGATTGATTGATTGAAATTTTTATTATGCAAAAGAATGTAAAACAACACAGTTACATTTATAATGCTTTTGTCTAAAAGGTCCGGCCAAAAAAGTCCTTGCGGACTTGTTTCCGTTGGGGTCCTTGAGTTAATTTCATAGACATATATAGTAGCAACCAAACAGTTCAAAAATCAACATGAAAATACAGATAATACAGAAAAAATACCACTATGTACAAAAAAAGCATTTAAAAAATATATGTACAAAAAAAGGGGGGGGGGGAAGCATGGAAAAATAAAAATTATATACAAAAAAAGCATGAGGAAATACAAAATATGTACAAAAAGAGGAGGGGGGGGGGGTCGTCTGTCTACAGGGAAACTGGTACTAGCTCCTCTTTCGGCCTCCAGAAAGATGGGTTTTTAGGGCTGTTTTGAATGAGCCCAGGGAACTGCATTTTTTGAGGGATGGGGTTAGACTATTCCATTCCTTGGTGGCTGTGCTATAGAAGGAGAATTTGCCCATGTTTGTTTTATGGGAGGGTGGTACCAGATTGTTGTTTACGCTCCCTCTAGTTTCGTGGCTGTGGGTGTCACTAACTTTTTCGAGGTATTTATACAGATATGCGGGTATAGGGGGCATATCGGGCAAATCTGCATTTACAATTTTGAAGACCAGACCCATTTTTAGTTGTTTAACCCTGTCTTCCACCCTGAGCCAGCCTAGGCTGGCAAAGTGAGTGGGAGAGAGGTGGGTCATGGGCCCCAGTCCGAGAAGTAGTCGGATCAGTTTGTTTTGGGAGGTTTGAAGCTTAGTCTGCAGTGACACTGAGGTGTTGGAGTACCAAGAGGAGCTAGCATAGTCAAAAAGGGGCTGTATCAGGGCCCCTGAGAGGGTCCTGAGGGCCTGAGGGTTGACAAAAGAGGAAACTCTGCCCATAAATCTGGTTCTCTGGTTTACTCCTTTGACCACCTTTGTTGCCATGCTTTCACCTGTCAGGTATTTGTCAAGAATACATCCCAAATAGGTAATCTCTTCTTTGCTAGTGATGATTGTGTCATCGACTTTGACCTTGAAGTCATTTACCTTCATTTTACTGAGGGAATGTCTGGTCCCAAATAGGATGGATTCAGTTTTCCCAAGGTGTAGAGACAGTTTGTTATCGGTCAGCCAGGTACGGATTTTTGAGAGTTCAGAGCTGAGAGCTTCCTCAACTTGCAACTTGTCCTCACCCGAGATCAGGAGTGCCGAGTCATCAGCGAACAGGAACAGTTTGCAGTTACAGGCAGCATTCATGTCGTTAATGTATAGAAGGAACAGTAACGGCCCTAGAATGCTGCCTTGAGGAACCCCGCAGCTCACCGGGAGGGATGAGGACATGGTTCCGTTGATGTCAACCACTTGTTCTCTACCCTCCAGGTAAGATCTCATCCAATTTAGTGATGTGCAATCAAAACCAATCGCCCTCAGCTTATCAAGTAGAATTGCGTGGTTTACAGTGTCAAACGCCTTTTGGAGGTCCAGCATGACCATGCCACAGTATTTGCCCGAGTCTACCTCACGTTTGATGTAGTCGGTCAAATATAGTAGGCATGTGTCAGTGGAGTGGGATGTTCTGAAGCCTGATTGGAATTCAAACAACAGTTTACGCTCGCTGAGGTAGCTGTTGATTTGTTCTTGGATTGATCGCTCTATAACCTTTGAGATGGAACAAAGGATGGAAACAGGCCTATAGTTGCCAGGGTCTAGTTTGCTTCCTTTTTTAAATAGAGGGATTACTCTTGCCAACTTGAATTCTTGTGGGACGTGACACTGACTGATGGATAAGTTTGTAATGTGGGCTACTATGGGAGCAATGGAGACCGCTGCGTCTCTGAGGAATCTGGTGGGGATGTTGTCAAGGCCGGTGGCCTTGTTTGGCTGTAGGGCGAGGAGTTTGTTTTGCACATCCTCAGTCAATACAGGTTTAATTCATATGGTATGCATATGAATTAACTACTTGAACCCTAGTGTCTCTATTCTGGGCATGCCATAATAGGCATTTGATGAAAACAGACAACTACAGTACAGTAGGCCTACAAGCTCCCAACGCACCATGACTCATAGGGTTTGATCCCCAATTTAAGTGGTTAAAAGCTCTGTTTTTTTTTTACACTTACAACATACAGTGTATATAAAGGGACATCAAAGACCTGTCCCCTTTCTGCCACACTGCTTTGCACCCCAATGAATGGATTATGCCTTAAGGCTACTACTTATATTACCTATGCTTTGCACTGGCTGTGTGTGTGTGTGTATGTGTATAGCATGTGTGTATGCATATGTGTGAGCGCATGTTGTACTGTGTCCCCTCTGTGGTGCGCAGCGTTTGGGAGACAGATGGAAGACAGTCTATGTGCACAGGGAATACAAAAGATCTGAAAGCGTTTTAGAAACAATTAAAATCTTTGATGGTTTAATCTGTTCACATCAAAAGCACAGCAATCCCACTGTTTGATTTTCTTTTGATGACACCGTATGAAAAAAAGAAAAAGGAAAACGATCCCACCAATTGTCAGCAAACAGACTGATGCAAACTGCAGTGCAGAATGAGAAGTGCCGTGATGGAGCCCTACGCAGGAACAGAGAATGGTGAAAATCAAACGCACACACAGATGATTTCTGTCAGGAGCACTTCAGTCCAACATTATAATTGTATACTTTCTTCTGCCTTTTCATATAATTTGTTCATATTACAAGATTATTTTGATTCTGTCAGTTTTCTAGTCAAAAGAGCTGTACGCTTGAAGACAGAAGTGATGGCTCACAATTGAGGGATTAGAACAGTTGAGGATGGAAGGCCCAGTATTGTATTTGGTCTAATCTTTCGCTTAAATGTTTGCCTCTGGGGAGTTGCCATGGTATCTACGTCACATCAGAGGGCCAAAAGTCCATCAAACTGCTTGAGAAGCGTTATTCTGACCTCTTTCCCTGCTGTCTTTGTTCATGTTCATTAGGAAGTTAATCACAGATGGGACTTCCTCACAGGCGTGGGGATTAGTTGAGTCAGGAAGGCTTTTTGACATTCTGAGAGGGTTCCACACGCAGGATCACCCCTCCTCCTCACTTTCCATCAGAAACTCTGCCTCCCTCTTCCATACTCTGGACTCTCATTCTATCTGTCTGTCTGTCTGTCTGTCTGTCTGTCTGTCTGTCTGTCTGTCTGTCTGTCTGTCTGTCTGTCTGTCTGTCTGTCTGCACAATTTAAGAAACAATTTGAAGGGAAATTATGTATGCCTTCAAATATCTCATCATTTTTTCGCAGAGAACATTTTAGGTTCATTTAAACTGCAAACCCAACGAGAATTGAATTCCCAGTGAGAGCTGTGAATCTTTTTCATATTTAAAAAAGACAAAGAAAAAAAAACATTTTTCAATTTGCACATCCTTAGTTTAAATGGAGGTCAAATCACATTCTTGGCTGCTCGTGTTTTGACAGCCCTACGCAAGGCTTCTGAGATTTGCACTTGTGTCTTGCTCTGTGCATGTTTACATTTGTCTAAAAGCAGTGTAAATTGAATTCTCCTGTATGTTTCCAGCAGCGGCTGCAAGTGTAAAGTGGCGTGTACAGAGTGGTATGTACTGCTCCTCTGGGGGCCGGGGGGGGCCCTCCCCTCCCTTATTGTTTCATGCAGCCTCAGAATGATGGCTCTATGAGAGAAGGGAAAATAATCAATAACTCACATGGCGTCCAACATCCCGGACGATTCGGCTGTAAATTAACTTGACAATTGGGGATGAAAAAGGAGGGAGTGCTCCTCTGGATATCTGTTTGTCTGCTCCGCTTCCTCCGACACGGCGGAGGGAAGAATCACCAAACGGGGAGCAATTGAATGCAAAGTGCTCGTTTTCTCAGCCGACTTTTCTGCAAGCGCAGCCCCTGCTCCCCGACCCCTCGAGGCGAAGACCAGCAGAAACCCGCATCAGATCAGAAGGTGACATATCAAAAACTGCGTTACAAAAAAAAATAAAAAGAGGCAGTAATGGGTGCCAGAGACATGGCAGCAGTTCTGGGTTTCTGCTGGGCTCGTTCCACTGCTCCCTCGTCGACGGGGGTTGCAGGGTATCAGAGGGAAGCGCGCTCTCAGTCCTGCCGTCGAGCAGCGGGATTTGATCTTGATGGCTTTGTGACAGTTTGGGATGAAGGATAGCGGTTAGTGCTGAACAAGAGAGACTGCGCTGATCAATGGGACCTCTCAGACAGGCCCTACGTGTGGAGAAGTTATGGCAAGATACCTCTGCGCTACTCGAAAAGCTTCCCTTTCCACTTTCTCACTCGTTTTAACCGCCCGTTTCTTTTCAACTCTCTCTGGAACACACTGGATGACAACACACACACGCACGCCAGCAGGAGAAAATGACCCTCTTTCAGTTTTAAATTTTTCTCTTCCTGCACAGCAAAATCAGTAATAATTTAGTTCAGAGTATAAAGATTGACCCATAAGGGTCCGTTTTTTATCGTGTGCTTCACTTTGTGCACAAAGTGACAAAGTGACGACAGACCCAACATGAAATGCATTGTATGACTTTCAGGATGTTCCTTCATAAGCGGACAGTATATGGCGACCTGTCATTTTTGTTGGGTCAATAAATGGTTTGATTACATGGCATTTCGATGTAACCTGCCATAGTTACGCTCTTTTTAAAAATGTAAGAGAATGTTTGAATCATGGTAGCAGAGCGCTCCACATCAGGGTTCTAGGTCCTTAAGTCGCAGCAAGAGATTGAGGTTCCACCCTGCTCGTTCACAGAGCCTAATCAAAGAGCCCCCGAAAAGGCCAGAGATGAATGTCGAAGGGACCAAAGCATTCTGACAGGCTACCGAGACAGGTCCCTGAGGGGTGGTGGGTGGGTGGGGGGGGGTGGTCAGAGAAGAAGAAACACGTTAAGGATCAAATGCCAACAACCAAGCGGGATCTAAGGGAAAGACATACCGTGAAAGCCACCTTTCACCATTTAGAGGCAGCAGAAGAGGAAGTGCAGGTTTCATTATGGATGTAATGGAGAGCAGGCTGAGGTCAGGATAACAATCACTATTCTGACACCCATCCCAGCAGGCAGCACTGGCCCCCAGAACGGCAAGGCGGTGAGAGGTGCGCTTCACATAACCACAGCAGAGGACAGGCGGATGGGGGGGGTGTCCAAGGGCAAAGTCACAGGCCACCCTTCTATCACTGATAGTGCAAAACACCTGGAAGAGTGTTCTCTCATAGCAGAAAATAGCGCCTGTCAATGCAAAAGCACCACAGGGCTCCGCGTCAGCATGGGGCTGACAAGCGTGCGCTTTGGAGGTGAAAGTTCCATTTTGGGGTTTTCACCTTTTGGAGCGGTATACGTATACAGAGCCAGTTCAATAGGCAATCTTCCACTTTCCGGAGATACATTGGCTCGGACACAACCCGGCGACCGCCACATACAGTATAGACTCGATAGGATGCTTCAAGATTTGAGCATTGCATGCTCCTATTACCGCCAACCCAAGGCCAGCATATGGTGCGGAACACGGTGGCACAGAGTGAAGACAAGGCATAGAGAGCGAGAGGCAGGTTCTAGGCATGAGCTGGCATCCCTGTAGAGGAGCCCCGTAATTAGCAAGGCTAATGAAGAACAGGACTGGGACTAATGTCACCGCTGACCCCCGGAGCCCTCTTGGCAAAGCGAGAGGGTGGACTTCAACAGTGCTGTACATGGTCCTATTCTATAGCCATTAACCCTGACCCTGCACTCCCCTCAGGCTTACATCTGGTGCAGGACTGGACCAGTACCAACTCTCAGTGGGCAGTAAGACTGAATACCCAGCTATGGGTAATGAATTGTCTGATAGCCGGCATAGAGGAATCCCACCCACGTTACGTTTGATATGGAGTTTGGTGCAAATCTTCCTGTAGCCTATTTTGTTAACCGTTAAGACTTTTCGTGTGTTTTGGTAACAGGTTGTACTGAAGTCCCACTATAATTCCACTATAATTGGAGAGAGCATCTGAGACATCTTCAACAGCAGGTTTCACTTTATGTCTGCAAAACTATCCCGTCAGTCAAATAAATTGGTGTGTAGAGAGAGCATGGTCAGTCATAATGTGTTTACATGCACCAGCATTTTTGGATATTTGTTTTCTTTGCAGGTCCTCAGCCCAAGATATGCAATGTTATGCAAGTAATAAATGCTAAGATAATGATAAATGGCAAATAAGTCTGCAGAAAGTGATTACAATTCACTTTGGAGATGGGGCTTTGGGGCTACAGCTGTTAGAACTCATTTTCGTGGGCGTAGCAAAGCAGTTGTTAGGCACTGGAGATGAGAAAGAGGGGGGAAAACTTAATAATATCAATCCTAGTCATTGAAGAAATCAGGTCAGATTTTCTCATTAATACATCACTTTAAAATTAGTTAGTCACTTTCTAATGCTCATAAAAATGCCACAATTCCAAACACTACCAACCAATGATCTGTGTCATACTTTCATCTGGTCCAATTTGGAGTTCTAAGACTCCATTCATCGTGAAATCTGAAGGACAAAAAAAGGCAAGTTACACATCATCAAAAGCAGAGATATAAATTATGCTGAAAGAAAGAAGTTCATAGGGACTCTTACTGTAGCACGGTGGGTGGTTATCACCATCTCTTAAACAATGCACATTACGAGAAAATCCTCTATTCTCTACATTTAAATTTTTGATAGGCTACACGTTACACTTCAAACGTTTCAAAGGACCAAACACTTTGCCGCCCCACACTTAAAAATCAGAGCACCGAAAACCTCTACAGTCAAAGTTTGTTAGACCCTCATGCATGTGAACTACTAACCACATGAACTCTTATGTCACTATTCTTGGACGAACATTCAGTAAAAATAGCTAATCTACAAGCTCACAGTACGTTGCGCTGTGACGCATTGTGAGCTTGTGGATTGGCTAAAAGTACAGAACACTGAAATGTGTACACTGAACACTAAATCTTCCGTACAAAGCTAAATATGAAATGTTGCCTATAATTCTTGAATCCAACAAATACAGTATGCAATATCTTATTTCTGCTTAAATACCAAGAGACAAAGTTACCTGACATACAGTACGTACATGTAGAATAAAAATGCCTGCTTCCCATTTAGAGTGCACATTCACAACACTGCACATTGTGTGAGTGGGAAAATGTTAATTTATTTCAATGAAGAATTCCTTTTTTTTCTTTTCTTATGAGTGGGATGTATGGAAAAAGAAGAAGAAGAGTGGAAAAGATTGGAAAAGTAAAATATGCTGCTGAATGGCTTTGAGGCTGTTTTGCGTGCGTCTATTTGATTTAGACCTGCTTGCGCAAAGGCGAAGAGATACATATTGCATAAATGAATTTATTGTTTAATGTGAGCAATCAAATTAATTAAGGGCTCCACAGCTGTTGGAGGCCAATGAGGGCATGCATTTTTCAGCGTTACCACTGCGCCCTAAGATTTTACAATAAAATATTTCTGGAGGTCTTGGATGAATTTTTCATAGCTGAGTGGGGGAGATGAAAGGCGAACAGGGGATCCAGGGGACGGGCGCTCTCTGCTGCTGACACACCACAGAGAGGTGCATCGGCTCCAATCTTTATCAAGGACACGCGGCCGACACCATTGCTTTAATTACTCTGCTTTGTCAAGCAGCTCGCCATCAATAGGGGCTGTGCAAATGAAGGAGCTGGGCCATGTGGTTGGCTGAGGGGGATCGCCTGCTGGATGCATTTTCACGTCCTCGCCCCTTTTAAATAGGAAATGATGTAATGGTGATCAAACGGAGCTGGAGTCTGCTAACACAGATAACACCTCCCAATGCCGCTGCAACAAATATAACCAGAGAAACTCTGTTGTAGCACTGTGCATTATGGTAGAGGATAAAAGATGGACTATTTTTCTGACAGTCATGTTGGTGTCAGTAACACCAGACTCTGTATTTTATTTTTTATGAGTCGATTATTCAAACCATTTCTAGATACATCGCATAGAATTGTGATGAATGGCGTGGATTTGCATGCCATTGTCTACGCTCACAGTGTAGACTTGCACTAATAAATCAGAAATGTACACAAGTTGTTCACCCCCCACACGCTTTCATATTCAGCACGGATGCTGAGGTAACTAATTCAGGAGAGACATCTGTTCTGTGGGCAATGCACCAGCCATATTCCTCCTGGAATAGCATCCATAAACAGCATCCCAATGTTTTGGTCTGCTACTACAAGATGAGGAGTGGAGGTCTGTGGTGGGAGGCTGTGGAGCTAACTATTTCAAGCGCACAGGATCTGATGATGTTAACAATATGTTGTGTCTGATTTCAAATAACATGTATTTGCCTCCATGACTCGATGACTTTAACCGTACTTCGTTGACCGGGGACCCCCAGGGGTCTGTACTTCGCCCCCTCCCTTTCCCCCTCATCACCAAATCTCTTTGCCTAAAATAGCCGATCTACAAGCTCACAATGTATTGTGTTGTGAGCTTGTAATATTCTGCATATTTCTGTCAAGTGTTTGTCTATTGTGCCGAACACTAGGGTACTAGAGTTCATGTTGTGAAGTTTTAGATGAATATGACCACAGGAAACTATATTTGTCTCTATAGCAGAATAGCTCTGCCTGGAAGCCTAATATCTTCCTTGGTCAGGGCGGAACCCCCCCTTTGAATGAGCGGTAGATTTTTGGTTTGCCAATGCAGGAGATGTGAGCTTGAAACCAGGGGGTTACAATAATGCCATAACCTGTACCGGATTTCCCGATGGAGATGAATGTAGCAGAGTCGCCCAGAGGACTAATATCTCCTTTGGTCAGAGGGGATTCCCCTAGCCGTAGATGTTTGGTTTCCGAGGCGATTATGCCAGAGAGAGCTCTATTGAATCCACACCTTATGATGTACTTCAAACAAATGACAATAGATTCTATGCTCTACTATGCTATATGATGGCTACTACCTGATGTCTGCAAAGATTCTGTAGCATTTCTCTATTGTGTGTTTGTGTTTTTTTGTTTTATACGTACATATTGTAAATCATTTCAATGTATTGGTGTTCGTCTCAGTAGACACTTGTGCCTAAGGCTGTTGTAGTCTAGGTCTAGGACACACGGCCGCCTACAAATTCACGCCCACAATTGAGCACCCCCACTCGGGGTAAGGGAGAACGGTGTACTGCAGCTGTCAATGCAATCCATATGAGAGGCATCGTAAAATACCGTAGTTTCCCTGGTTGATTACTGAGGCGGCCATTTGTTTGATTTGTCCTTTTTAATGTGACATAACTGCCATCGCAATATACCACAATATACTATAATATACTCCATCAGTGTGTCACAAGTGCTAGCAATGGAAATCTGAAGTTTGAGTTACGTCATGGACGCATCCCTTGAGGTTTTCAATACCCAGATATGTTTGTCTCATGTATCGTTTTTATAGGCTATTTATTTTGGAAAATTATCCAAACAGCATCTTGCTAGACTAATTGTATATTAACACTAACCTGGAGAATTCACTGGGTAGTTGAAAATGTTGGGATATGTCACTCCTCCATTTAGTTGGGTTATTTCCCCAACTACATTCAGGCAAATTAATTCAACAACAATAAACACACACGTTTTAATTTCTTTCATTGCTAATTTCTCCGCAGTAGGTAGAAAATGTATATAAGCCTGTGATATGTTCAAAATATATACATGAACAAAATCAGTCGGGATCGGGATGTAGAATTGAGAATTCCCCTCTTCAAAGTCGGTGCTCATAAAGACAGTGATGTCACTGAAATGCTGTCTGATGTCTCCCCTATGCTCTGTTAACATTATGGGTAACCCATTCAATGGCGAATGAAATGTGAAACACATCATCTATTGAGAAAACAAGAAGATATGTTGACAAAGACACTCCATACAATTGGAGACATATTTTTATTCAAATCTATATCGTCTCCAGTTCATGTAGGATTATTTTAAAAGTAGGCTAAACTACAGTTGAATTTCAGTGCCGTCTATGGCTGGCCTTCAGTAAAGACACTGCTCCAAACCGTATACCATAGATATAGAAACGTAGATACCTCATTGGCCACTGAAGTTCATTGGAGTGACCTGTCTCTGCGGCCGCCATATTGGGAGTGGAAGCCGAGCCTTCTAATGCATTAACCATTGAAGCAGGCGGTCTCTCCACTATTAAAATCATCATAACTCCCTGATTTGTCAACCGATTTTCAAGTGGTTAAGTTTTGTAACACATGCCAGACATGGTGTTATGGATCCAGTACTTGGACTTGCATCTAACATGCATATTGTCATACCAAAATAAATAATTTTATTTAATCCAAGTAACAGTAATAGTCATGAAACATTTCTGTCCCCTCCAGTCACTGAAATAGACAATATATATGAAATATGCAGGCCACATTGCAGAATTGCCATTTCTGTCTACTGTATATCCAACATCCTCATCATGCTATTCATGTCAGAACACAGCTATCAATGGACGTTTTTTTGTCCAAACATTAAATAATAAATACAACAATGAAATAAATAAAATCGACAATGATTGTTTTGAATGAATGTTTTTTATAACATTATTGGACCAAAAAACTTTTTTGAAAGACTGAAATAATTGACCATCATTGAGGTTATTTATTTATTTATTTATTTAACAAAAACAGCAAATGCAAATGAAATTGGTTTGAGACACTGACAGTCTGTGTCTGTGTCCTATTGTAATGGCACTGAAACCATAACACATAACACTCCAAGACATTTGAAAGCAATTATAACATCAAAGTCGCAGAGCAGTATAAAACAATGCTTAGTTAAGTAAATAAATAAATAAACTAAAATAATAAAACTCCTTGGAAGATAACTGTTTTGCACAACTTTTGTAGTTTGGCAATGTGGTGAAGCCTCAATTTGTAAAATTGAGACAGACAATAACATAAAATGATGGCTGTCGACACCAAATTGGGTATCCTCAATGGTTGAGAACGAAGATGTGTTTGTGCTTAGGGAGCACCCTAAGCACAAACACATCTTTGTTCGCAACCAATCTCATCCCAAGCTGTACACAAACCATGTCTCTTCTTCCTGTGGAGTTCTGCCGAGTTCCAAGCTGCTGCGCAGCTGCCTCTTATGAACTCTCCCTTCCCAATATGGCGCCCGCCAGCGGTGCAATGCTCACTGGACGGCCTTGCACGCCGTGCCGGAACCTATTTGACCAGGAGCACACGCAGGCACACGCATAGATTTAAAGCTACTTTAAATTCGCACCTCAACAACGTTTTCAAAGGCTCCCGACTCACACCTAGCGAATTAACATAGGAATAAGCCTAGATGCATATCAATTGTCCATTGTGTGACTTGCAGTGTAGGTGTTAAGCGACGTGCGCGTCACGTCATTGAAATAGAGTGCAAGAACATACCAAATGAGCATTGCATGCCTGGCGCCCGCAGATACATATGCCCCAGAAACCGACTACCTTTTTATGTCTATGGTATGTACTGCTGCCTTCACCGAAAGCTTGCATTAAAACTGAGGTATCTGCACAGTGTTTTGAGTGTGCGGCTGCTGTTTGTTCTGTTTCATACTGGTTTCCCAATGCGTGAAACGCGTGTTGGAATCCAGGAGGTAACATCTTCTGACCCACCTTTGGAACCCGACCCACTGAAACACTGACCTAGCAGACTGGAGCAGGTTCTGTTGCTGGTTGCTGGTAATGTTGTTCGGAGATCTATTCATTGAACAGAGAGGCAGCTTACTATAATGGACAGCTCCGCTCAGCACTTTGGAGAACCAATTGTTTAATTCTCTTATATTCTCGCCGATCAATGCGTTCACTTCAAAGCGATGGGAAACGCTCGCATCCAAAGTAGATTGATCAGTTCTAATACAAGTCATTAACATACAAGTTGTTAACAAGTGAGGCCTCTGTACTGTATCTAGAAATCAAGAGGGTCGTCAATAAAGCCAGTTTAGGACTTTTAACATCTTAAAACCTTGAGCACACACTCCTCCACTCAAGGATCGGATCAACCACTTTAAAACGTTCCCTCGATCTCTTGCCGTTCGCTCTCTCCTTCTCTCTCTCTCTCTCACCCTGTCTCTCTCGCTTACTCTTGCACCTTTAAAGGACTAGAAATACTTTGTGTTGTGCATGGTGTCCTGCACTGAAAATAGCAGATCTACAAGCTCGATCTACAGCTTGTAGATCTGCTGTATTGGTGTGTGACACCGGCACGCAACGAAGTATAAACCTGGCTTTACTTAACACTGCCACTTAGCTTGAAGCCTGTGCTTAAGGCATGAGACCACCGGCTGGTATACTTTACTTATGATAAATTTATGAGCCAAACGGGTGTGAGTGTGTGTGTGTGTGTGTGTGTGTGTGTGTGTGTGTGTGTGTGTGTGTGTGTGTGTGTGTGTGTGTGTGTGTGTGTGTGTGTGTGTGTGTGTGTGTGTGTGTGTGTGTGTGTGTGTGTGTGTGTGTGTGTGTGTGTGTGTGTGTGTTAAACAACCTTGCAAATAGCTGGGGTTCACTTTACCAAGGTGGCGTATCCTTTTCATCAACAAAAATAACTCTTGAAAAGGCAGTAAAAGCATTCTTGGAAAGTGAAAAACGCCATTTGAGCGGACGGAGCGAGGGGCAGAAGGAGTGCAAATGGTAACAATCTGGCCTCCGACTTTGATAGCCAACAACCCCCCTCCCATCACCCAGCCCCCCTTCCCCTGCCATTTCCCCACCCATGCCACATCACTACCACTGGGGGGGCCACAAACCCCCACTCCAAAAAAAAAAAAAAAAAGAAAAAAGAGCTAAATCAAGGCTTTGAAAAACATACAGTGTCTTTAATAATTCATGCTTCCGTGGGTTTGAATAGCCTCTTTAGCGTAGAAATATGCAGTCTCCTGATATAAGATCAGTCCCTGAGGGGGATCCCTCTCCGTGTTCTTTATGGGGCTATACTGCAGTGTGCCCTTTTCTTACCAACAATATGGGATGCTGCTTAAGATGCAAGCACCTGCCTGATTTCGCCGCGAAGACGTCCCGTATGGAGCCCCGCGTCAGACACAGCAGCGTTTTCTTTCTAAAGACAACATTTCCCTATTTTCTAAGAAAGAAAGTAGAGGTCTAAACTTGCCTTAGCACACAATGAGTCCACAAATTGAGTGCAAAGTTTTGCAGCAAGGCAATTATTGCTGTTGACTAGCATCTTTACTGGGGTTGTAGACTAACACAGGATTGTAAATATTTAACCATCTTTGCACCCAACACACATTCATATTTCATCAGTTTTCTTGCAGTTTATTCTCAAAGCAAAGTGTTGGACTGCATAATTATTTCAGTTTAGCATTTTCTTCCGACCTATTACTTTCATAAATACAGGAATTTGAGTTATAGCTCCTCAGAGGGCTAATTTAAGGAAAAAGGCTTGCATTAATTAATACGGAACCGAAGAAAATCCCTACGTAAAGCCTGATTAATACTTTGTCATGTTGCATACCAAAGATTGCCGAACCCACAAGCTCACAACGAGTCATCCTCAACACATTGTGAGCTTGTAGATCTGTTATTTTCGGCGCGCAATGCCGTCGTGTGACAAAGTAAGAATCGGGCTTAAGTAAGCTGTTGGTGGATGTCAATGATGGTATTCACCTTCAAAGGGAATGGGGACACACATGGAAGGATGCAGTGATTCGAGTCGATAGTGTTGACTCTTGAGGCGAGCTGGTACGGTCCATATCTCTCAGCGGACGCCTCCAGAGAACAATGTCTCCATCATTCAGAGAGCAGTGTGAGCTCAGTTGCGCTGAGCAGGCCTCTGGAAAACTATCCCCAAGTTGTTGCTGTTTTTTTTTTTACATTGACCTCAGTGGTCATTTGAAGGACTTTAAAAGACGGTAATATGGTGTTTTGTTGTGGGAAAAAAAGACTATGTTGAAATATTAATCTGAGTTTTTCTTTGTCTACTTCAAATAGCACAGTGCATGCGACTTTAAATCTTTTTGTTTTGTATCCCTCCCTTTGTGTGTACGTCCGTTCTCACAACCCATGCTTGGAATAATGAAATAAATATCGAACTGTTTAATATTTTAGTGCCATCTAGGAGTAAAGTGGAAGTGTTTTTCTGCCAGACCTTGTTTTTTTCCCCTTCTCTTCACAAATGCATTGTGTGCACTGGCCGGCCCAATCCATCACTCTGCGTCTGGCGGGAGAAAAAGCACTTTCCCAGGGTGGGTGTTTTTTAGTTCTGCCAGCGCTGCTGTTTCAGTGGGCACCCGGGAGACCTCACTGATGGACACTCTGGTCATCACAGGCTGGGAGCTGGGGGACTCCTTGCTGCATCCCCTCCCCCGCACCCCCACCACCCCGTACTGTTCCACCTCACCTCAGGTTTTCACCGGCACCTTGCTTTGTCCCAGCAGTGTTGTCGTTGCACACTTCCTCTCTGACAGTGATGACTGTCGTACGTGGCTGAATTCTCCCACGCGGATATTTGGCCATGGGAGACCAGAGGCACATGGGGCTTTGCGTCTTCCTGCCGAGCGCCATGAGCAATGAAGCGCAGATTAGTAAGTGCAAAGCTAATTGGACTGTAATGGGTAACTATTATCACAGACAGGTGGCAGTCATGGCAGATAACAGATTTCAGATGATAATGTCGGTGCTTTGTAATCAGACAATCTCATTGGTATGGGTTAAGCCGGATTTATACTTATTTGCGTGGGGGTGTTGCGCACTGAAAATATCAGATCTACAAGCTCACAACACATTGCACTGTGACACGTTGTGAGCTTGTAGATTGCCTGTTTTTGGTGTGCGACACCCTCACACAACTAAGTATAACTCGGGCATTAGGGAGAGGCACTCTGAGAAACATAGAGCAAACTTTACATCATGACAATATATGTGGAAGTAAGGAAGGAGGGGGCTCTCTCATGTATGTGCTCAGAACAATTACACAGAAATAAATCTATTTAAATTGAAGCGTGCTCCAATTTTACAACCGACAAACTGAGATTTGATTTCCAAAATGCTTTCTCGTTTTCCTCTACACAAAGAAGCCGGCGGGGGAGAGGGTGATATCGCTGAAGAGAAGTGGGCCGGAAGGCAAATCTAGGTGAATGCGTATGTTCTCCGAGTGCCCCTGGGTCTTCCATGGGTAGGTAGGATCTGACAAAGAGATCTGTAGAGGAAAAAAATCCTCCACTCTGCTTGAGCATGGGAAATTAAGCCAAGATAAAGATTCTATCTTAAACACTCCCCTCTCTCTCTCTCTCTCTCTCTCTCTCTCTCTCTCTCTCTCTCTCTCTGCAGTGGCAGGAGAAATTATCCACTGTACCATTAGATAAACCCAAACAACCCTCTCCACAAGACCTCCAGTTTCCTGTGCACTGCAGTCCCAGCTTAGCGTCCCTCGGGTGTTTGTTCAAAAGGAAAACTCTTCGGTGCCTCCGGGGGATGTTTAACTCATTGCAATGGCAAGTATTTAGAGAAAGCTCAACAAGTTTGAGGGCTGTCAGAGTGAGTATCCAACTGTCAGACAACATTGTGTCTCAGAGGACCCCGATGTGAGGTAATGACCAATTGCATCATTTTGACAAACCCACCATCGATTAGAAGTGGGGCAGACGGCGAGGTGTTTCGTTTTAATTTGAAACACTGGTGCTAAGTGCATTAAATGATGCTGATTAACTAAGATTACGGCTGCAGTGGAAATGTGTTTTCTGTTTTGATATCAAGCGTAAATTGCGGCAGAGCAAACAGCCTTTTGAGTGGCTGATGAATAATTGAAAGTCAGTGGAGGATACATCAATGAAGTGGTAATGAACCATTTTTTTTGTGTGAAATATCTGATACTGAATGTCTGTCACTCTTCAAACAGCCTGGAACATCTTGCTTTGGGGTTAAAGCTTGCTGTATATCAAACACATCTGATCAACTGATAGTTATAACAAAAGCAAAACAATAAGAGCTTACAAGATTCCAGGATTTCATTCACACACACACAAAAATAGAAGAGGTAAAAAACATAATAGTAGTGGTACAACTCGTAAGAATAAATGTATTGATATTGCTTCACTTCTGCATGAAACATGAAATGACCCATTACAGTAGATTATTACTTGAATTCCCGGTCTTGAGGCTCTCACAGAAATTATTTCAATCCTAAGGTTATGGTGCCCTCTATCTTTTACTCAGAGTAACACAAAGCATTACTGGAGAAAAATATTGTGATCACGTGAACTGCTCCTTAAAGATATGAGCAATTATTTTGCATTTATTTATTTTAGCAACATCAATATATTGTATTATAATTGCTAATTTGTTTGATTCACTGCCAGTTATTCAAAATACTGAGGTCAACAGCGCAAACATGCACACAGAAACACACAGAAGTGGCCCGTCATCTTTGAATTTGTATTTACATTGGTTTTTGCAGGTCACCTTCTTTAGAGTAAAACTGTTTCTTTTGTTCTAGCTTTTTCTAACACTGTTGTGGCATGTTGTGTCCACCCGGAGTACCATTGACCTTCTGTGAGGCAGCTATCTACTTAAAGAAGTCAATTTTCAAGGCCCGTCTTGCTCAAATCAAAACTCCATTATAGATTTTACCTCCAGGGGAACCCAGGGCTCACAAGGTCCTTGGCAATTTTACCTGAGGAAAAAGCTAAAAGGATTGGAATCTCAGAGGTTGGGTGAAGGGAGAGAGTGTGAGGACGTGAGAGGGTGGGATAAGACACCCGAGGACCTGAGCTCTAATCTTTCTCTGCCCAGCAGGGGGCAAAGCACAGCAAAAATGGAGATTTGGAGATGGTTCAGTGGCCCCAAACATCAGAGCCCACAGGACTTGGAGAAAGATCTTGAATACAGGTGGAGATGAGCAGATTGCAGGGTTTGTCGTAAGACAGTATCGCTCGTGGAAAAAAACGATTTTCAATTGGAAAAGCACTGTACACCGACGAGCGGCACAGTCACACAACAATGTAGAAATTCAGCAGGGGAAGTTGGAATCTGCCCACGTCGCAGTGGAAGAGATCTTCCAATCCATTTAACATGTATGTAAGAACAGCACTTCACTCCCACACACCACTCTTAACCATGTGTACTAACAAGACAGACGGAGGGCAAAGATGCAGACAGATCACATCAGGACATCTGTCACTTCACGGCAACAGACTCCTTAATAAGTGACAAGCCTTACTTCCCCATGGGCACAGGACAGGGGTGTCTCATAAAGGTGGCAGGGCAAAACAACCATCAAAATCACGCGGTGCCCTTTTTTTCCCCTTTAAAAAATACAACATGTCCCAATTACAGCCCATCACTTGTGATCCGTGCTTTTGATTATCTTGCTGGGCAGGAGGCATCAAAGCTGCCAACTATGGGTGTTGACCATGGTGTTGACACAAATGTCACAGTTTTAAGCAGGACCCAAGCGCACAAAAGAGTATAGGCAGGGATTATGGGGTAAAACATGTTTACTTTCACAACCGGCTGAAGGAACAGGACACACAAGCACAGGCAGGATACACCAGGAAGAGATTGAATAATGTCCACGCTACTGTATGCGAAGATTTGGTGAAAATAGGCGAACATTCTGTGAAAATAGCCAGATCTACAAGCTTGTAGATCTGGCTATTTTCTACAATTTGATGTAGAGGGGAAAAAGGAGGGGCCCAAGTACAGACCACGGGACCCTGGCCATGATAGACTCGAGTAGTCAGACAACTATTCCACAATCTTCGAATGCTATATAGAGTCTGGAACTACACCTCCCGAAATCCGAACACGGAGGCTGGCATCTGTTCGTCATTTCCGTTCATGAAAATATATTTTCAAATCTCTTTACATTACATTTTTTTGTTTCCATTTCTGCTAAGCAGCAAGCTATATATGCTTAGATGATTTTGATGTATATTAGGATAAATCTGTGCGTCTGTAACAGGGGTCATCACCATGCCAGCTTGTGACGGACATTTTGATCAATATTTTATTTTTGCCATGGACATACAAAATAACTGGTCAATAATTTTTCCAGGAACCTAAATGACTAGCGCTAAATGTATACTAATGGATTTTGATTATTATTACGAAACACACATTAACCACTTCAGCCCTATATACACTTTGGTAATTTGAAAATAGCAGATCTACAAGCTCACAATGTGTTGTGGTGCGACGCATTGTGACATTGTGACAGTCTGCATAATGGCTACTTTCTACTTTTGGTACTTTAAGTACATTTTGATACCAATACTTTTGTACTTTCACACAAGTACATTTAGAATTGACTTGTAACAGAGTACTTCTACATTGCAGTATTGATACTTTTACTTAAGTAAACAATGTGAGTACTTTTTCCACCACTGATATGGTATATATATATATATATATATATATATATATATATATATATATATATATATATATATATTCGGAAAATATAAAAACGATCTACAAGCTCACAACGAAACACATTTGTGACGTGAGTGCTAATTCAAGAAGGTTAGAAAATAAAGGCCCCCTCTGTGCCCAAACAGTTTCATTGTGGGCATGAGATAGATAGATCTGGGGAGATGGACCCCAGGAAGAGTAGCTGCTGCTAAGGGAGTAGCTAATGGGGATACAAATAAACAAATAAGATCTATTTAGCCACTGCCTTTTCATGTTATTATATACCCCTAATTCAAATAATGCAAATAGAATAAGTCAATAGTTTAATATGTATAATTATGAAAAAAGTGTAATGCACATCAAACAATAATAAAAACTTTATTTATTGATTAACATACTGATAATTGCACTTGACTTGATATTTTATATGGCAATGGTTGCAATTTCAGTTCCTTAGTTTTTTTATTTTTCTCAGTTCTCTGTCTGCTGAAAATATCTAGTCAAATGCTGTGTGGTTTGTCCGCAAGTGTTTTTCCAAGTTCTCTTTCTTCACCATCACTGTGCAGCTGATGAGACAAATGCTTTTTCATCACATGCCCTCACTGCAACCGGACATTTCGTGCGAGGATCGGCCTCATCAGCCATCTTCGCACCCACAAGACATCGTGAAGTCAATGGTCATCTTCGCACGCGAAGGACGAACATGACACAAATACATATGGCTGAGATTTCTGTTCCTTTTTCTCAGTTCTATGTCTGCTGGAAAGGTCTAGGCTGGAAAGGTCAGAATGAAAGTGTCTTTCCAAGTTCCCTTTCTTCACTTACTGCATAGTTGTTGTAATTCATTTCCCCATCAAATATAATGTGTTGTCTTTTGTCTCATGAGGTCTGTTCCCAAATGTATTCAACTGATGTCTCATTAGATGTGGTTGAAAAATAAACAGAACACACGTGTACCATTGACATGCTGCCAGGGTCAATCCTGTGTTAATTGATTGATTGATTAATTGATTGAATACTTTATTTAGAAGTTTGCAGAGAAAAAGCACATGGAAGTACAGTTTACAAGGTCAACTAAAATGGATTGCCCAGGAATGCCGCAATGGCTTGTTTCAAATGGGATTCTCATGTACTCAATTCATGGAGACATTAAAAGACAGACAGATATACACTACTATGCAGAACATCATATTATTTTTTTCATATGGTGGGGGGGGGGGCTAGGTTATGACTTTTACAGGGGCCAGTTTGGAATTGCAGCCTCCTGAAGGATTTTTTTTAGGGCAGTTTTGAAAGTGAGTAGGGTTTTGCACTCCTTCACTACTATTTGGTGGGGCATTCCACATTTTCTGTTGCATAGCAGGAGAACGAGTTCAACCCCTTGTTTTTGCCAAATCTGGGTTGGACATGATCAGTGGAGCTGCCTCTGGTGTTGTGATTGTGGACTTTTGAAATACTTTGACAGGTATCCTTCAATTCAATTCAATTCACACTGCCCAACTCATTTGTTAGTTTCAAGAGTTGTGGTTTCCCGCAGCCAAATACATATCATTTTGGGGGTCCTTGACATGAAAAGGTTTGAGAACCACTACTGCAGACTGTATGACCGGAAGCATTTGGCAGTCTGGCCATGCGAGACTATGGTCATGATGAACAATCAATGCAGGTGTAACACATGACATAGATGAGGTGATTTTTTAACGCTATATGTTATATTATCTTTAAAATCTTGGTGTATGGCTAATTATTTGGGGGCCCACAGATGGGAATCACTGCTGTACGCTGAATATCTGTGACAAGGACTGGGGCCATTTCTGATACCAAGGAAAGGGAAATAATGATTTGCATCCAACAGAGGCTGCACTCATGGCATGCGGTGTGTTTGCTCGGTTGGCCTGACAGCATGGCTCTAACAACCATACTGTCAGACCAGGTCACAGTCATATGCCCTGTCTGTCTCACTGCACCTTTAGTACCTCATTCATATTCCATGCTCCGTCGTACGATAGTGTTGCACAGCGAAAATTGCCGATCTACAAGCTCACAACACAAATAGGTTGTGAGCTTGTATATCGGCTATGTGTGGCACGTGATACTGTTGTATGACAAAAATAAATTGGGCGTAAAGTCCATTGATGTTCCATGACATGTTGTTGACTCTTTTGCTCCTTAAAGGGGTATCACACTTCTGGGGTCATTTTAGCATCTACTCAGGCTTTTGCGTGCCGTGCACCCCAGACAGTTTTTAAGTTGCTTGATTCATTATATAGATACCTCTAGATATAGATTTAATCAGACAGGTCTCCTTCCTATATAAACCCATTTTAACTAAATCACACGTCTCTGCTTCTGGTAACTGATGTTGTCTTTCTAATGCGTGAGGCGGCCGTGTTTTTTCAATTACTTAAAAAAATGAGAAAATATTAACATTTTAAAAAGGAATTGGACAAAACACTGCTCCCTTACACATTAGAAGGACTATATATGTCACCAGAAGGAACTTGTGTTTTCAATGAGTCTGACATGGTTATTGGTTAAAACGGAGTTTGAAGCTCCAATGGGTTTATGGGGGTGTGTCTGTTGAGATGAATATCAATATCTAAATATACATAGTGTGCACACCAAAGTCTGAGTAGATGTTAAAATGACCCCAGAAGTGGTTGCATACTGTAGCAGCACCACAACATATGTTGTAATCTCAACTATAATTATTTTGTTTATATTTGCTGTAATATATGCATTATTTGTTACATTTTACACTTTTCATGTTTGAAGTGGTGTACTGGAGTCATATGGTCTTTTCCTATCTCACTCATATTTGGAATATTGAGATCTTACATTGAACAGAAAAAAGTCCTTAACTTCATCTGGTTTCATCTTTTTTTCTTTTCTTTTTTCTTTTTTTGGGGATTCTCAACAAATTTCATATTGTGGTATTAGTACTTTTACTTAAATAAAGCATTTGAGTAGGCTACTTCTTCCACCAATGGCCAACAACAACCAGAAATATTTTGAATAGAATGTAGTAACAATGCATTACCAGACGAGGGCATCACTTGCCAAGATGTATACTGTAACTGATCGAAGCCATGTTTCTTGCATGATTTAAGGAGTTTGTGTACATTTCAATATCAATTATTATTTAACAGCTATGATAAACTCTGAAGAGTTTCATGTCCACATATATTTCTTAACAGAACATTAATTGCTTAGCTGGTATGGTTTTAATGAAGTTACCACTCAACCCATAACCTTTAGTTGAAGGCTTACATACAGTATGGCCTCTTCCAAGCCTGTGAGATAAAACATTAAAAAAAAGAATTAAGAGACAAGAGACAGGATAAAGAGACAACAAAGACATTCCCCAAGTCAACATCTTCAGAATAGCCTTAACCACATTATTCCTGACATCCCTATTTCCCTATTTTTCAAAGATTTTCAACATTTATCTGAATTGTTCTGAAAAGGGTAAACATTATTCTATAGTCCATTTACAAGCTCACAACGCATCGGATCGATCACAATGTTATGGGACAATATAGGGCTTATAATGATCTCAGAAATGACATCACAGGAATAATTTGAATTCTGAACGGATTTATTCCATTTTGATTATCTCACAAGTCTAGATCATCTCTTTACTCTCTGCTTGATGTTTCTGTCAGTGTTTTAATTTGTGACAATAGATGTACAGAGTAGATCATAATAGAATCACAAAAATATTGTTTGTATCCTACAAATAATAATAATAAATAAATTAAACACTGATTAAGTAGCCTACCCATTTATAAGCTTCCTTTTTACAGTGTTCCAGTTCTGTCGGCTCATTTCTTTGTGTGATCACTTCCAATTTCACTGTTTAATCTGTATCCTGGCTGTCTGAGTTCTCTATCCTGATTGTAGAAAATTGGTATCCCGACCTGAAAAGGCATTTTCTGTTTAATAAAGAGCTGGAGAGACATGGAGACTCCTGTTACTGAACAAACACTTAATAGCAATGAGTACTATCAGAATATAGTGTTATTTAACACTTACTTTAACCAAAGAAAATATTTTCCCCTACCTTTAATTCTGTAAGTGTAACACTTATGAGTCACTTTTTACACTTTCAGACTTAAATTAACATAGATAACTATCACTTCAGTCATTTCGAATGATTATTTATTGTCTATCTCATCAAGCAGCTATGCTAGGTTAGTTGCAAGTTTCAAGCTAAATATACATTTCTACAATAAGTGGGATAATAATAAGCCTTTGTCATATGTGAATGCATCACAGATACACATAATGTCTGACACTCATCACAAATGTTACACATAAAATGTTGCAGCCATCACAGTTCACTCATAATACTTGTGAGTACAGTGAGTGCACGGTTAGATATGTATAAACAAGTGTAATTAGCCTTAATCTTCTACAAGAAGATTAATAATCAAGCACGTTCATGTACAAAAAGGTTTCTCTCACACATGTGCACATGTGCACACGCACACACACACACACACACACACACACACACACACACACACACACACACACACACACACACACACACACACACACACACACACACACACACACAGTGCAACCATGCATTATTAGTCAGGAATTGGATTTTGCATATTGAATACACAGCTCCCCTGATGAAGGTTTAGCACCAAAATGCTCCAATAAATACATCAATACATCATTGCAAGTTAGATATAGTGTGCTGGATATTTTGTTTGCAAATACACTGTTCATAGCTTTATAAATATTTTATTAAGTATGGGACTCAGTTCTGAAATTACTGACAAATTATCATTTACTCAGAGACAATTGATAAATACATTGCATCCCTTGTATTATTCAAAAAATACACAGCAAGACATTATTTGTGTTTGACAAGACACGATTATACTCAAAATAGGTGTGTGTTGGGTAAACAGTGCTTGTACCATCTTAAAACAGCATATAACAAAATAATATATTGTGTAGCATATTGAAAATATTCTTAAAAAAGAAAATATCAGCAAAATAAGTCATTCACATTTGAGAAAACTTTAAAATTTCCCCACAATAAACAGAGCAAAAATAAATTATGCTATCCCATATTGTAATGAGATCTGATCTACAGTATAGGTTCCTCTCCAATACTGTCACAATAGTGCTAATATGGTCAGCATCATTGTTACATTTCTGAAGACCCCATGAAATGTCATTAACCATTGCATCCATCCCTATTCACCTATTGGTGTGGTATTTGGGCAAACCACTGCACAGTCAAACGCAATTATTGACACAAGGCCTAGGCTTCCCAGTTTACTGTGAGAATCAATATTATGTTTGGTTACATAGCATCAGTGTACAACTTAACAACTAGAATACAGTAACTGTATTCCAGTTGTATTTTGTAATAGGCAAACAAATAGGTATTTTGTAATACATATAGGCAAATATTAGCTGAACTACAGCCGAGCTCCATTGCGATGCGTTGTGAGCCTGGCCTGTAGATCGTCAAAAGAAAATTGGCGTAGAGGGAAAAAAGGAAGAAGTCAAGGATAGACCCCTGGGGGACCAAGTGGTGTTTGTCAACTGACCTGTGGGTGTGTGCAGTGGTGCCAAAAGACAGTTAGTGGTTAGGGAGGAGGCTAAGAACAGTGACCTTGACCTTGGAAACATGCCCCCATGACCTTTCAAAGAAAATACCAGTCAAAAGGTTGTGCCCCCAAATGCAAAATGACCGGGTCATCAAAATTTCATAGGGTCTTTCAATGAAAATATTATTGGTTTACAGTGTAAAAAAAACTAACAAAAAGCATTTCAGTGCAAACTTAAATACCCGACTTCAAATAAATGACATAATTTCTGTTTTAGCTGAACAGGAAGTTGTCAAACAATTGTACATGCTGACCATTTTCTGACTCCTCCTTTGCCTGAAAACAAAATGGCCAGTGTTACTAGCCTAAAGATCTTTTTCTTTTCATTTCAGGAAAAAGACAAAAACGAAACATGAGAATGTTTTGTATGTGTTGAGCTTAGTGAGCCAACATGCACAGTTTTGTTCAACAATATACCATCTGTTCTCATTAATATGCAGATTGTGCACCAGTGGTGCACACAGGCTTGCTGTTTAGACCAAAATCAGAATATTTGTAAACAAACGTGTATTTCTGGGTGGATTTGTTGCATACGGTCAGCCTACCTGCAGCGGTGAACAGGAAGCACCTTGAACAAAACATTGGCAATTATGCCAAAATCATGTTGTGTTTTGGGCTGTGAAGCCAAATGCTATGTATGTAATCTATGTATTGAATTAGGCCTTTATCTGTTTTCAGACTTTGAAGTCTAAACACACACAGGCGTCCCACATACGCACACCGAATGCAAAGTGCATTGCCGCTCCTTGCATTCATTCAGTGTCATATCATGGAGGTAATAAACGTGGTCAACCCTCCAATTTCTTTTTTACTTAATACCAGGAATTGAGAAAAAATAAGAAACCTGTACACACCCATTGAATAGATTCTGGTCATCTTGATATATATATATATAAATAAAAATAAAGTTAAATTATTTATGATTATACCATGGATAATAGTTCCCCAGTGCGGTGATCAGGCGGCAATGTCAGCGTTATCCACCCAGAAGTAAGCTTGTGTTGTGGTGACGTAATGTTTTGGTCTATTGAGTGCACAATGTTTTAAGTGCATTTAACTCTTCCAGATTGCAGAATGGAAAAGTCAATGTTCATTTTTTATTTACTCTCACTACTCTGCTGCATTAATCATGAGATGGAGCAGGAGGGTTCACTGTCAATGCAAAACATTCATTAAGCATTAAGCAATTAAAGAAAGGCAAAATGTTGCGTTTGTGAAAAGATGGTATAACACAGTGATTGGTAACATTTTCACTACGACAGTATGATGTAAAGACTGTGTTCAAAAAGTGAGTTAGTTAATTGTTAATTACATAATACATATCATTATCCAAGATGAAATGATTAAAAAAGAAAACACTCAATTATACACAGATTACAGGAGTCACTTGTATTTTTCACAAGTAGGAAACATGATCAGCTCAACATTAGGGATGTAACAGTATAATAGTACAGAATCTACCAAAATACCATGGTATCCGTTCCCCTTTTAGTTAAAATGTACTTTGGCCCATTGAAAAACCAAACAAGTGTTTTGCTTTGAAGAAAACATTTACACATACCTGTATAAACATGTAACACAAAGGTTAATTTATACCATGCGTACAGTATTACAGGGAATGGATTATAGTTCAGAATTATGGTATACTTTTAAATGTTATACCGTTACATCCCTACTCAACACTAGCATTAAAACATGGATATAGTCGCAAAGTAAAGTACCAGACAGTAGTCATCTAATGCTGTATATGTGACAGCTACCTGGTATGCACAGTGCTAAAACTCGGCCCTGAGCAAAACTTTTCTTTTGCATACTGTAGCATGAAATAATGAAAATAGCTTGTCCTTGATGTACGATATGAAACACTTGTCTGAAACCTTTGTGATCCAATATAGGATGTGACTACTGCTGAACCCCTACACTCCATTTGCAATAGTGCCATTGGATTCCTGATTGATGCCCTCCTTCACCTCCTGCGGGAGTGAGTCAAAGAGATGGTCTTCCACAATCAGACCGTTCCTGCGGAGGAGGTGACACTGGCCAAGCTGGACCGGGAGTCTGTCGAGGCAGTTTCCCTTCAGTTCCAGGTGTGTCAGCTGAAGGAGTTGGCCAATTTTCTCAGGGAGGACAGAGATACAGTTGTGGCCAAGGCATAATGTCCTCAGTTTGGTGCACTTGAACAGCTGCTTGGGAACCACCTCAACTTTGTTGCCTGTGATTGCAAAATGATGGAGATTCTGGAGAAAGCCTACCTCCAATGGTATTGCCACTATTGAGTTATGACTTACATCCAGGTACCTTAACTTGAGCATGTTGAATAATGGTGAGGGCAGAGAGTCGAGTTTATTGTGTGACAGATAGAGCGACTCAAGGTTTTTCACATGGCTTATTGACAACGGAATGGTGATGATGTTATTGTGCCAAAGTTTGAGGCAAATCAGCCTTTTGAGATGCTGAAAGCTAATGACCTCTTCAATGGTGCGAATGTTATTGGACTTCAGATCAAGCTCCTGCAGGTTGGTCAAACTGAAAATGGCATGAGGGATTCGTTCCAGTTCACAATTGTGAAGCTCTAGCTCTGCTAGGTTCAACATTTTCTTTAAACTGTTCAACACCACAAGTTTTGTGCCATCGTTATGAACTACCAACTTGACCAGGTGAGGCGAGAGATCGGTTATGTTTGTCGGGATCTTTGTCAGGTTGCTCTTGAGATGCAAAATCTTCAGATGCTTGAGGTCTCTGAGAGACTCTAGTCCAATCATTTTGTTGTTTTCAGAGTTCAGATTACCAACCAAGTACAGTTCCCTTAAATTCTTCAGCAAGTATACCCAAGTGGGGATCTCGGCAACATCCGTAAATTTCACGTGAAGGCACCGTAGATTGTCGCGGAGAAAAATGAACGCGGTCTGCTCAACTTTAGCAGGACAGTGATACAAGTGCAGCTCCTGGAGATTCGTCATTTGTGAAATTTTCACCGTGATCCTGGCCTCCGGGATCAACTCCAGTTTGAGAATTTCCAAATCGGTGAGGTCAAACACGGCTTCCGGCACTCCAGACAGCATGAAGAGATGAAGCTCCAACTTTTCCTGAGTGTTGCGGGTGACATGCTGCCGCAGTTTCTCAAAGGACCATTCGTGGTTCAAGCTGATCTCCCGTAGCTTGTTTTCGCTGACTTCAGAGAGGAAGACGCCAAAACGCTTTGAATACAGCTGATCATACTGATCCACCATGTGCAGGAGGAAAGCAAAGTCATTCTTAACATCAGGAATGTCACTGAAGCTGCTCTCCTCTCTGACTTTTTCAAAGGAATACTCCTTGAGAGGTCGTCGAAAGAGCCAGAACAGTGTGTATATACAGACACAGCCATAGACACATATGATAGCAATATAACTGACGAGAAGTTTTTTCAACATGAATGCCATGTTATGGGTGCATTGGAATTTAGCATATCCTGTCAAATGCTTTATTTCAGGCTCACATACATGGTTGAAATCTATGGCAGCGACAAATGTCATTGTGTAGCACAGGATCAAAATGAACTTCACTGTTTTAATCACAGATTGAGCAACATACAGTTTGTAAATCATGTCACTGTCCTCTACATGGGTGCGAAATTTCCTCACTTTTTCAAACAGGGCTTTTGCCTGCTCACCATCTTTCCTATCCAATATGTTCATGCATGGAACTTCCACCACAAGCTTTTCCGTCGAAAACTTGACCTCAGATTTCACGAGCTTCGCGGCGGATTGGTTTGGACTTCCCTCTTCGCTGCATGTTGAGAAATGCTTTGGTAGGAAGGAAGCACCAGTCAAGCGCTGCTTGTTCTCCTCTGAGTCCTCACATGCTGTCTCTGACAAGGCCTTTGTCGTCCAGGGTGACTCGAAGCACTTCCCCAAAATTGAGACAAAATGTTCTATTTTTGAACTTGTCTTTGGATATTTAAACCAGAAGTTGCTGCTGACCATTAATATAATTGTGTGGATTAGAGCAAGGTATGGGAAGTATTTGGAGTACCATGGGAGGGCAACGTGGTAGCAGATCTGATTAATGAAAACATACTGCTGAAAATCCAACTTGGTTCTGACACCTGTTGGGAGAGGCTGCCCAAATGCATCTGATGGTGTAAAGTGAAGTTTATGGACCATGCTATCCGCTGGGTCATTAGCCATGAGGGGTGCTGCTTTTTCCTGCCTGGCTCTGGTTTCCTCCTCCCATGGGCCAGCAGCTGGCTGCTGCGTTGCAAATTGCCCTGGCCCATCAAAACTCTCCTCCAGGACAGGAAGGCAAGCCACCTGGTCTTTAGTCAATTGCATTGTTCCAGCAAATATCGCCAACATCAGCATGACAATCCCAAGGTAATCCATGAAGACGTCCCACCATGGTTTCAGTATTTTATACGTTGGCTGGATATCGTTCAGCGAGGCAACTTCTGTGAGAGTGAACATCCCTGCAAAAGAAAGTTGTTGTTGATTAGATGGTGCAACTCATATGATTAGTTTCTTTTTAGGGACTTCACCCATATATACTGTGTGTGTGTGTGTGTGTGTGTGTGTGTGTGTGTGTGTGTGTGTGTGTGTGTGTGTGTGTGTGTGTGTGTGTGTGTGTGTGTGTGTGTGTGTGTGTATATATATATATATATATATATATATATATATATATATATATATATATATATATATATATAATCAATACTTTTCTAAATGTCATAATATGATAATGTGTTTATAAATATATTAGATTTAGTGTCCCAACTTAATTGCAGAACTAAAATACATTTTGTATAATAAATGCAGAAGGCTACATTGTATCCGGGTACATACCTACAGCACTTATTGTCTCAGTGAGGCCGAATCACTGTATTGTTGATAATAGGCCTACAGCATAGTCATAACTGTCACTATCGCTACTAGTCGCTATTTTACCATTATAAAGTGCTACTCATGGGGCACACCCACAAAAATAGGCTATCCTCCTCCCTGCAGCTGGCCCGGATCCGAATTCGAACTTTTCTGCATGTCAGTCCCACTCTCTCCCGCCCTCCCTGTTTCTCTCTCGTACTAAAATAAAATAAAATAAAATAAAAAATATTAAAATAAAATAAAATAAATAGTCTAAGTAAGAAGCGCCATTCAGTATGCATAACTGGACAGTATCCGATTCCTATCCCGTCATGTGGGCTGGGCCATGATAGCAGCAAAACAAAACACATTGAGTCAACATGTAGGTAGATAGGCTACACTGCAGCTTTTGATGAGCGACACATTCTGCTATAGCTTGGGATGTACAGTAGGCAGCAAAACTATTTCTGATAAATTCATCTCTAGCAAGGCTGCAAAGCTGGTTTAGACAAGCTAAAACAGCACACATGAACGTTCGTCAGTCCACGGCACACAGACATAATAATAACACGGAGCAGTATATCTGGATTATACCATTAATAAATTGAGATAATATAGTCGATTCGTGTTGAATATGTGACAATTTCCCCCTGCTAATTTTTGCATATTGTTCATATTTTGTTTTTTTGCTTCGTTGTAGCCTAGTTTAAGCAGCTGAGCTTCCGCATGCACTGGTGTTGCGGTTGTGATTTGCACAGCTTGTCTGATCTGTAATAATATACGTAAATCCATGTAACGTTACTGATAGAGATACAGTAGCCTAACGTACCTGAAGCTGATCCAGGACAGTTATATCTTCACACCAGTGCCAAACAATGCGTCTTCGTGTCCGTCTATATCCCATGATGTTGCGACGCCATAATAAAGCCGTGCTTTCTTCTTATCAAGTGAACCGTGGGCCTAATGGCCAGACGAATACCAAAACGCTCGCCCCAAAACACAGTTGCCCCGGGGCAAATCCGGCGACCTCGGAACGGTCGCCACCTGGTATTCCTAAACCTAAACCTACGTTACCTCAGTAAACTATGCCTAAACCTAAACCTTATTCCCAAACGTAACCGCAGTAAAACTATGCCAACTTCTTTCTAACCTTATCCTCAGTCACCGTCAGTAAAACAAATACAAGAATACAAGAACCGCTGGGGGCGAGCGTGTTTTGGGGCGAGTCTTCCGGTTACCGGCCAAGCTGGTAAGCTGCTTAGTGCTTCCCCCGCTCCGCTTCAGATGGTCGGGTCCGTTGCACTCCAACGACGCTGCGGAACAATGCAGCCGCCCGCTGCTGCACCAGCTGCATGTGGTGGAGTGCAAATACCTAATTTATGGCCATGTTTTGTCATATACAGTGGTGGGAAAAAGTACTCAATTTTTTTTACTTAAGTAAAAGTATCAATTCTGCAATGTAGAAATACAAGTAAAAGACCGGAATTCAAAATGTACTCGAGTAAAAGTACAAAAGTGTTGGTATCATGTACACGAAGTACCAAAAGTAGAAAGTAGGCTACTCATTATGCAGAATGTCCCATTTCACAAGTTTTCAAATGTATAAAATGTATATATATATATATATATATATATATATATATATATATATATATATATATATATATATATATATATATATATATTATTTTGAAAATAGCATAGTCATGTGTTGCATGACTCATCCATAGAGTTAAAAATAATCTCATCGCATGTGAGCTTGTAGATCAGCTATTTTCAAATGGCTGAAATGTTTATAGGGCTGAAGTGGGTAATGTATATGTTTTGTAATAATGATCAAAACAAAGTAAGTAGTAACTCAAGTTTTCAAATCATTGTAGTGAAGTAAAGGTAGAATATTTGCCTCTGAGCTGTAGTGGAGTATAAAAGTACTGAAAATTGGAAATACTCCAGTAAAGTAAAAAATACCTAAAAAGTGTACTTAAATACAGTACTTGATTAAATGTACTTAGTAACTTTACACCACTGGTCATATCCAATATAAATCAGCGCATAATTCAATTCAATTCATTGCATTGCCATGCATACTGCAAGGTCTGATAGGAAGGGGTGAGGGGCTAATAATAACAACCATAAAAATGATTTTGCTTTTGTTTATATGTTATGTTGCTGTTGGTGGACCAACAGCAACATAATGGCCTACAGTATCAATCGAGGATTATGGTCATCCTCGATTGATAGGCAATATTATGTATATTATGTTGGATGACCGTCATCCTCGATTGGAAAGCACTTTGGCTCAACTCCTATTGTTTTTAAATCAAATGTGTCTTTAATTGTCAATTAAAAGGTTACTACTATAGGAGTTCAGTTCATTTAGGCTATAATCATATCGACGACATATAAAAACAAGGTTACAATTAGGCCTACATCTGAATTGATTATTCATAGCCTACTTGTCATATTTTACTTTAAATAATGAATAATGTAACATTCCCATTTGACACTCGCCCATGCTCAGTTTCCTTCAGCATAGGCCTGTTTGTGTGTGTCTGTTCATGCAGTCAGCATGCAAAAAAAAAAAGAAGTGTAGTATCAAGTGAAAACTCTGAGATATTTGATCTATAAATGACTTATAAATTCTTCATCAACCTGAATCAACCACGCCAGTTTAAAAAAAAACTGTTTATAAAAATACATAGGTTATTTTTTCCATACACAATTTGTCTGTACACTCAAGAACTGATGCACAACACCAGTAGCCTCGCGTGGCCAGACAATATCACACGACACATTCTAATCTGCCGAGGGCTAAAGTGCGATGCAATTTTGCAAAGGCAGATTCGTCTGGAACCAGGCTACAACACCAGCATACTATTCCCTTTCAATATACAGTATTTTGGCATAAATAGCAGCTTTTTATAACATAACTATTTAACTAAGATATTTGTTTTTGAGTATTTAATCCTGATCATCCCCACCTCTGAGCAATACAAAAGTTTTTATATTCAAAAATCTGTCTAATACAGCATTATCTAGGCTAGTGGCCAAGGCAGAGCTGAGGTTCCCACTTTAGATCTATATGTAAAAAAAAGGGGGGGGGGGGGAGTGCGCTTCTCTGAGCGCAGATCTCCGTCAGGCCTATTCGCCAACTCAGAGTTTCGTCAGTAATGTGTGGGAAATAGAGTTTATAAGACAGGCAGTGTGCACCTGTTCCAGTTTGTGGTGCCGCTTATGGTGCCCCTTATGGGCATCTGAAAGCAGACGTTGTGTTCATGATAGACGTTTTTTTGTAGGAAATAGGCCCCCGCCCACACATTTTGAAGGCAATTAAAGGCAAATGGTGTGGAGTATCAAAACCCTGTTTGACGGTCATTGTCCCATGACTCCCGAGACCATTTGTGTGTAATTTGGTGGACAGACGTTTTGGCAATTTTGGAGGAGATTGGACGGGCCACTCCTGCTGACTTTGGAAGCCAATCGGAATGGAATCTGAAAAATCTGACCAATACATCTTGATCACATGACAGGGATAATGTGTACTGATTTGTGAGTTTTGGACAAAATCTGTGGAAGTAGCAAAAAGTGTGTTTTGACGGAAATGATAAATGGCAGAAAGTCTTGTCAGGTGGAAATGGGTATGGCCTATATGGGGAGTTGTGACATGATCTAATTACATTTTGATACTATCTATGGTTGAAGACTTGAAGCGGCCTGTTATAGCTCCACAAGGCCAATTTGAAATATTTGTTTCACACCGATCAGTCCAATGGTGCCAGAGATTCGCTGTTTATAGACGCACACACACACACAGACGGACAGGGGTAAAAACATAATCCCCGCTCCCGGGCGTTCCGGCCTAGCGAAGATGGGGAAAAAAAACCTGATGATTTTCTCTGCCTAATGTGACAGCTAATGTATTTTTATAAACTTTGGTGTCTGATAAAATGACAATGAATACTAAGAAGTTTATAAATAAACAATGGCTGACCAAGAGTAAGCGTCCAGCTTGATTAATCCTTTAGATGCTACATGTAACAACAATATAATATACACATATATGACTTATTGTCCTCCATTATGGAGTCTTTAACAAACTTACATTTCCATTAATAATAGTCTACAAATAAGGTGTAATACTGTAATATGATAATCAGCTAACATAATGCAAGTGCTATGACTCAATGATAAGACCATCTCACTCTGCCTTCATCATCTCCCTGGTGTCTGAAGGCAACGTCTCAAACAGTACATCTTCCACTATAAGGCCACTACGCTTTAAGGCCCGACAGAAACCAAGCTCTGCAGGCAGAAACTCAAAGTGGTTTCCTTTGAGATCCAAGTGAGTGAGTAGAACTAGATATGAAATCTTTGGTGATAATAAGGACAACATATTTTTGCCAAGCTTCAGTGTTTTGAGCTTTTTGCAGAAGAAGAGCTCATCTGGAAGATTTTCAATTTTGTTGGAGGTGACAGAGAAATACTGCAGACTCTGAAGGACTCCGATCTCTGGAGGGATGAATCGAATGTCATTGTTGGACATGTCCAGGTAGCGCAGCTTGTTGCATAAGAACAGGTGTGAAGGCAATATCTCAATCTTGTTGTGGCTGAAGTACAGACGCTCTAGGCTGCTGAGCTTTTTGATGTGCTCCGGAATATACATGATGCTGTTGTGCCAAAGCTTGAGGCCCGTGAGTTTACGAAGATGCTGGAAGCTCAAAATCTCTTCAATGGAGCGGATGTTATTTTCTTTCAGGTCCAGCTCCTGCAGGTTTGCGAGACTGAACACAGCGTGCGCAATGCGTTCCAGATCACAGTGCACAAGCTCCAGCTCTGTCAGATTCACCATTTTCTTCAGATTGTTCAGCATGACGAGTTTAGTGCCATCGTTGTATACGTACAACCGCTGCAAATGGCTTGAAACATCCACAATAGACTGGGGGATCTTGGTGAAATTACTCTTTAGGTACAGTGACTTCAAACACTTGAGCTCACGCAACGACTCAAGCACGATATTCTTTGAGGCGTCAGGACTTAGCGATCCAGTGAGGTACAGTTCCTCAAGGTTCCGCATGCAGTACAGCCAATGTGGGAGCTCCCTGCTGTCATCAAACTTCACCCGGAGCACTTTCAGATTCTCCTTGAGGAAAGAGGTAGCCGCTGTGTGCAGCTTGACGCAGCACTGATGGAGGGACAGCTCCTGAAGGTCCTCCAGTTTAGAGATGGAGGCAGGGATGGTGACGTTGTTAATGATCTCCAGTTTCAGTGACTGGAGCTCTGTCACCTGAAAGATGGTGTCAGGGAGTCCGGAGAGCATGAAAAGCTGAAGCTCAAGTCTGTTGTTGGAGTTTGTCTGCAGTCTCTGGCGCAGCTTTTCCACCGTCCACTCGTGGTTGAGGTTGAGCTGCTTCAGTTTGTTCTCGCTGACTTCTGACAGGAAAACTGCAAACCTCTTGGAATACAGAGGATCATACTGATCAGTCATGTGCAGCATGAACGCAAAGTCATTCTTTACGTCCGGAATGTCATCAATGCCCGTTTCCTGCCGCACATACTCAAAAGAGTACTCCTTCAGGGAGCGGTAGAACAGCCAGTAGGATGTATAAAGACTTGTGAGTCCGTACACGGCCACAAAGCATAGATAGCAGTAGGAGAGCTTGGAGAAGAGATGGGCCATGGTGTGATTGCATGAGTATGACTTGTAACCCGTCATGTCCTGGATGTCAACATTGCACTTCACAGTGATCTGCACCTCAGACACTAAAACGCTGTTATACACAATGATGAGGAGAAATTTAAGCACCTTGAACACCGTCTGGCGCACATACATAACATAGAGCATGTCGCCCTCCTCAACGTGTAAGCGGAACTTCTTAACCTTTTCAAAAAGGGCTTTCGCTTGTTCCCCCTCTTTTTTATCGAGAGCACTTGCTGTGGGTTTGTCAACTACAATCCTATCTGGGATGGACTTGAGTGACTGCGTCTTGTCTGTACCGGCCTCGCCAGTAGGCACGCTAATGTTGGCCCTATTGGCACTGTTCTTGTTGCGGTCCCTTTCCTCCGAGTTTTCTCCGGACACTTCAGACAGGGCCCGCGTGGTCCAGGGGGAGTCGAAGCACTTGGCCAGGATTGAAATGAAATGCTCTATTTTAGAGCTGGAGCCAGGAAATTTGAACCAGAAGTTGCTGCACACCATGAAAATGAGAGTGTGTATGAGAACCAGGTAAGGGAAGTACTTGGCGTACCAATGTAAGGCCTTCTCGTAGCACATCTGATTGATGAAACTGTATTGCTGGAGGTCCAAGTCTGTTTTCAGGCCTTTCATTTCTTGCAGCAGAGGTAGATAGGACTGCGAGGGCAACACGGCATCCATCTCAGGTTCTGTGTTATCTGGCAAAGGCGTGGTTTGGTTTGGTGAAGACACTCCCTGAGGAAGGCATATGATCTTGTCTTGCATTACCTAAAATGAAATTAATGCAGATAATGTTAGACATGAAATACAATTGCATAGGAAGGGCTGGTTGATATGAATTAAAATAAATATCACGATTATTTCAAACTGTTACGATTCATGTGAAAATAGCAGATCAAGCTCGATGCAATGTGAGCTTGTAGATAAGCTATTTTCACTATTTCTTCTCCACCACCATTGTACAATGAAGTATTGTATAATGCAGGGCTTAAGTGGCTAATCAGACTAAACGATTTAGTCATTTATACAGAGATATATTAGCATTCTTTTGTGTGGATTCGTTAATATATAAGAAATAAAAAACACAATTATCACAAAAAAATTGTTCTTGATTAACCAATGCACCTACATGAGCAAGATTAAGTCAGTTATTGGTTTATATTTTCGGTTAATTGCCCAGCCCTAATAGAAAGACAGAAACATGTTCAGTGCACTGGCATATAACAGTGTCAGCCACAAGGTGGCATCAGTCAACAACAAAAACTGGTCATTTGCAACACAGTGCCACATGTATTTAGTTGTAAAATAAACAGAGACTGCTGATTGTTCTCATTCAAGTACTATACTTAGACTTACAAGAACATTTTATTAAACCACGTAAGAGCCAACAGGAAGCCATTTTGTGTACTTTTATATTTTTTTATCATACGTAACTCACCACACTGTGGGGAAATATTTATGAAAATATGTTTCACTAAATAACACAACCAGGGTTCAGGCTCCAAAAGCAAAATCTAATTTGCCCAATGAAACCATTCTGCAGCAACATGACGCCATTAATTAAAGAGAAGATAAGGCAGTACTGCAGCAGCAGTGCAGATGAGAATGCAATGTCAGGTCTGTTCAGGTCTCTGGGGAGCAAAGTAAATCAGCAACATTTTGCAAACTATAGGCTTGCTCCATCTCTTTCTCTCTCCTGCTAATTCTGTTTGTCTAAAACAGGACATTTGTGTCAAACTGTTTAAAAATCTACACTTGGTTAACAATACTATTATGCTTTGTTTAGCTCTGTGAAATGAGACACTCCATCTCCTGGATAATTCCTGGAAATGCGATAATTACACATACATAAACATATCTGTTGATAAGTAAAATGTGAGGTTTATCAGATGGCTGACATAATTGTGCACTCTGTTTACTGACCAGTAGGAACATATCCAAACAGTGGTAAGTTCAGAGTAAACTCTGTGGGCAACAAAGGAGATTTCCACCAAGACAAATATATAATGGCAGTAGCTTTGTATGAAATTATATTTAGGTGTCATTTTGAGAATTTATGCTGCAGTGGCGTGGTGCAGCAGCCAAAACCCCTTCCTTTCTCCCACAGTTGTGTGAAGTTGTGTGACAGGCCGATGGCCTTTGGAATCTTATGTTTATGAAAAGGGAGTGGGCGGGTTAAAGTTTCCGCTGGTAAACTGCCGCTACAGTGCAATGAATGCTTGCTATAGTACACTAAGTGCTAGATTTGGTCCAAACACATAGGCCCAGTGAATGCAGGGACTCTTACTGAGTTGTGGGCGTGTATATATAAGACTGTGTCAATGAACTGGACAGAACATGAATATATCTCTTTGGTGTTTTGTGCTGTTAGAAAATCAACACACGCATACTTCTGAATGCAGCTTGGCAGGCATACTTGCTCTTAAAGCAGTTAGAACTACTTTCAGATTAGCATGGCTAATATGCGTAGCTGTTTTGTTACACGTGACACATTTGTTTTGAACCAATGACTGATGTACACAGTGAAATCTGGAGTGTTCATTTAACTCTGAGGGTGTACAATTGCACCCGTAAGGGTACATTTTTACACAATAGTGTACTTAAAGTTCTAAAGAATAGACAGGATGGGTGGAGTAGTTACTGACCTGGAGGGTACAGCCAAACACACCAATCATGAGCATCACTACAGAGAGATAGTCTGTGAAGACATCCCACCATGGCTTGAGCACTCGCAAAGCTGGCTGCTGGTCTGTAAACTGACGGAACTCTGTCACAGGAATCATGATGCCTGTTGGGACAAATATTACAAAAGAGAGATTTGACTTTCTGTGAACAGAACCGTTTTGACAGTCAGAGGGATAATTTATTACTTTCTTGAGAGAGAAAAGATTGACAAATAAAAATAATGAATAAAAACTGTAATGAATAAAACGTTATTTTAACCAGTATATATTGTAGAGTATGTTAATGCAATATAACTAGCACATCTGCAGTGGTTGTTAGTCACCCTACTACTCCCTACAAGAAATGTAGACCCTGGTGTCAGGTAGTCAATAAAGTTTATCATCGCAATAACCTCAGGAGAGGGAGAAGGACATAGAACAGACATAGAATTTATATATTGCCGTTAACGCGAACTATAATCATGGTATAACACAAAGTAAGTCTGTTAACCCTGACCTACCATTTATTATTTATTATGATATCTCTAATATAAGAACGTTTCAAGAGCATCTTCATCACATACAGTATAGTCTGATATCTATTTTGTGACTATTGTTTAGCACGGTAATTTCCCCTGGGAATCAATCAAATCAACTTAATCATAATGATGCAGAGTAGTTGGTTAAAGCCATCACTACTTTACAGTATATAAATGTTATTCTCTGCCAATATAAATGTGACAGACTGAGAAAATGTATACACTTTTCTATCACTTTAATATTGGCTCAATACGACACTGAGTAATTCTTATCACATAAAGAAGCATAAATTCCGTAAAAATATTACAGTGTGTGAGGTAATCAGAAACAAAATGTTTGAAATCCAGACAGCATCACTGCAATGCCTATCCTGGCCATCTGCTGTGCTAATCACAAACTGTTGGTCATATATTCGGTCTGTGTGTCTGTGTAGAAAAGGCCCCCAACTTATAGGTTTAAGCATTTAATTCCATGTATTATTTGTTGACATTCTGATATGTCTGCGTGTCCAGAGCTAATCTTGCAAACCACTGGACAGATCAGCGTCACATATCGTTGCTGTCCGTCAGAAACTCAATTTTGATTTGTTTCCATAAATCGTCCATAAAAATGTCTGTGTTGGTAAAAAATAATTGAACCAATGAAAAGTATTAAAAAGCGCTTCTGACAAAACCAGCTAACTCCATTGAATCCTCAAACTATCTACTAAACCAGTTAACTCCACCAAAGGGGGATGGAGTTAGCTGGTTTTGCTGACTCCAGGCTCCACCCCCTTTTGACCTCCAACCTCATTGTGAGCTTGGAGGTCCATTCAGCTGTTCTTATCAAAGATGAACAAAACCTCCTAACTCATTTGGGAGTTAACTGGTTTCTGCCGGACAGCAGAGATATGTTTATTAATTGTTTGAATATTTAACTTAAATTTTAGAATGGAAGTCAAAGGGCTTGGATCGGGCTGAAACCTTGTCCAAATTTTGAGTTATACGTCATAGATACGTACATCATAAATCACGGGTGCCATAATGACTGACATCACAGGCTGGCCACGTGAAGTTCAAGACCCACACTGTGGATCCCATGTGGATCCCGAGATCCACATGATTCAATCTTATTTAAAAGAAATCTCCCCAATTTTAGTCATTGCCATGTATTATAGTTCCTGCCACTGCCAACCCCTACTGTTTGAAGTTACAATGGGTTTGTATAGATATCTGATAAAATTCATATCAAATATCTAAATACTGTATCAAGCAACCTAAAAACTGTCTGGGGTGCTCACAAAATCCCGAGTAGATGTTAAAATGACCCCAAACATGTTTGAAAGTGAAATATCCCATTAAGTTAGGAAGTAGTTAGGCAAAAAACTGTTACAATGACGGAGGCACGCCGTCTGAAGCGGAATTCAGCCACGAGAGGCACCGAGTCACCGCGCCGAGCGTGGCAAAGTCCGCTTCAGCCAACTCAGCACCGTTCGAGTTACGTCCCGATAGGTATCAAGCAACCTAAAAACTGTCTGGGGTGCTCACAAAATCCCGAGTAGATGTTAAAATGACCCCAAACATGTTTGAAAGTGAAATATCCCATTAAGTTAGGAAGTAGTTAGGCAAAAAACTGTTACAATGACGGAGGCACGCCGTCTGAAGCGGAATTCAGCCACGAGAGGCACCGAGTCGCCGCGCCGAGCGTGGCAAAGTCCGCTTCAGCCAACTCAGCACCGTTCGAGTTACGTCCCGATAGGGACAGAATCGTAATTCACCCCCCCCCCCCTTCCCCCCCCTAGTCTCGGTACCCCCGAGACGTCAAATGTGGCAGAGTAGGTTTTGGTGGCCAGAAATACCTGGTGGGTCCGACCGTCCGTTCTCGTTCTTGATTGACTATACACTATTGCCTTTTATTGAGTGTACTGGAAGGTTATGATTTTATTTGTATTTTGTCATGACATGAATGTACAACAAAATTATCTTAGTGGCATGATCAATCCAATGCAGAAGAAGCGATTGTGTACAGTCCACTGAGTTACACACCGGTTGTGTACAGTGACTCAACACTTAATATACGTCTCTGCTGTCCCTGTCCTGTTATTCTGTCACTCTCGGCCGTTTCTCTGGTCACCTTTCGTAATTTGCTTACTACAGCTGATGGTAGCCTATCATGTTTCCAATATCTGAGCCCGGTCCAAGCAGAGAGTTATGTAATTCACAGGCAAACCTGGCAAACCTGGCACATAACGTATATACTTACAGTATGTGGAAAAGCCAGAAAATAGCAGAGGAATACACTAATTTCTCATGCAACCAATGTAGTTCAGACCATTTGTGGCCCTGAGGTAAACAGCTATTTTGCATTTGTTATGGTCTTATAGCATTACTGTTAACACTGTAATAGTACAAAGCAATTATTGGGAGTGATGATGGGCAGCTTTGCCCTTTGACTACCAATGACCTTTGATTATCTCATTACTTTGTCTTGAAAACCTTTATTCTTTCTTAAAATAGTAGTGTGTCATAACACTTGGAGCCAGACAGGAAGAATAGGACAATAACTCAGGGGATGTGTAGACAATAGTCTACTGATGGCTACTGTTTTAAGAACTCAGCATTGGTTTATGTTATAGACAAGACTAGCCAACAAAAAAAACATGTGTAGGGTTGAGAACAGTTTTATGGGAATTAATTCAAAATGTGAAATTGTTATGCTACCATATATGTGCTCTCTGTTGTCTTTATGATATGATCAGAGGAAATTACTTCTTTCCACTGGATGAGTCAGCTTGAAGCTGACCAGAGCTGATCCTTTGTGCCCGCCGCTGTCTCTTCCTGACAGGAAATGTTGCGAATCTCAGATATCCAAAAACAGACTGTTTGGATCACACCCACCCAAGCCCGAGGATACAAAATCCTGTCCAAAATAGGCTTATTGAGGTTATGGAAAAACACACTTTGTTACAATACTGCCTTGTGTCCATTATTTACAATATAATTAAATGGAATTTTCCCCCACCAGGAACAAAATGCGCACATATATAGCTTATAGGTACAGTAGTGTTTCATATCGTCGCCACACGCACGCCACATCTCCCCCTGCTTCGGCAACTTTGTATCCATGGATGTATTGCTTGCCTTGAAACGGTGAGGATACATTTAAGGTGCGCGGTATATCATCGCAGTCACAAAATGCTAGTTTACAGTCGTTAATGGTAATCTATAAAAATCCTACTAGCGCCATCAATGACAGTACCTTCGCAAGAGCATATTGACAGTTATATTGACAGGCGATTTCTTAAAAATATTAGCTAAACCTCTGGCAACAAAACGTTACAGCTCCGTGGAATAAAGGCTACAACAACACTATGTCGAACTAATGAGCAGCGTGCTGCTCTCTACAATGAAGTCACCATCATAATCGTACGTGGTATACAGCAAATGCTTTCCATTACTTACATGAAGACGTCAGCCAGAGTTGGGGAAACTGAGCGGTGTGTTCTCAGGCAGTGAGGCAGGGATTCTTAGGGCATGATATGTCCTTGTGCGGTCCGCCAGTCCCTTTTCCGTTATGTCGTCCGGATGGCCTTTCTGGATCCCTGTGTGTTGGCATGCCTGCGCCACCAGGGCGTGGACTTCATGTGGACCAAACGAGAAACTTTTTGGGTTGTTGTTGCTTATGTTTTCAATTTCGTGTGACAGTCTGAAAAGTTTAGGAAACAAATCTTAAATTATGCCATTGAGAAATGTTCAAATAGCACAACCACATAATCACTAGAAATTAAACTTCAACATGTTTAATATAATAATAATAATGATGATAATATTAATAATATGATAATAATAGGCTAATAATATTAATAACTAGAAAAAGTGCTCCTCGGAGCACAGGTCTCTGCCAGGTCAGGTGTAGGTTATTGTGGGCCAGCAATGTTCGAACTGTGCCAATCAGGATGGAATATGAAAAATCGGACAAACCGTCTTGATCACATGACTATAGAGATAATGACCAATTTGCGTGATGTTTGGACAAATGAATTTGTTTGGCAAAAATATGCACAATGTGAAAAGGGTGGCATGTCTTCCTCTGCCTATAGTGGGAATTTGAGTGCAAAGTTTCACAGCATTCGGATGCAGCTTTATGATTTGAAGCATTTTGTTCAAAACAAGCCACTCCTGCACTTTACATGCCATTCTTAGCCAATCAGGATGGATTATGAAAGATTCTGTGTTGGTCACATGACTATAGCGATAATGTGTACCGATTTGCGTGATGTTTGGACAAAATCGGTAGGAGTAATATCAAGAAATGTGTTTAAAAAAACAGCCTCCTGGTGGCACTATAAATGGCAGATGTGAAAAATAGGCTAGAGGTTTCTCCTTGGCCTCTAGTGTGTGTGCAAAGTTTTGGCCCAGTTGTAGTTAAAAACGCGAATCGGACAGTTATAGCACACATAAGGGCGATTAAAAAAATGTAGGATGCTATTTCTTCCTTGGCCTAGTGGAAATGTGCGTGCAAAATTTCACAGCAATCGCACGCTGTGTTCATGATTTGAGGCATTTTGTTCAAAACAGACCACTCCTGCAAACTTTGGAAGCCAATCATAGCCAATCAGGATGGAATATGAATGAAAAATCCGATAGACCGGTTTGGTTTAATGACTAGAGATAGTGTGCACCGATTTGCGTGATGTTTGGACAAAATCTGTAGGAGTAATAAAAATAAAAAGTTTTGCAAAGATCGCCCTCCTGGTGGCACTATAACAGGCCAATGTGAAAAATTTGGGGCAGAGGCTCTGCTCTCACATCCAGGGAGTGTGTGCACATGGTTTCACGTCGATCTGGCCAACGGTGCCAGAGATTAGATGGACGGAGGGACGGAGGGACGGACGGACGGACAGGGTGCAAAGCATAGTCTCGGCCACCCCTTCGGCCTGGCGGAGGCAATAATAATAATAATAATAATAATAATAATAATCTATTTTAGGTGTAGGTGTGAGGGCTATGCAGCCCTCACACTTACATGGCACCGCCATAATCCGACTGATTATGCCGATATGGAGATCTCTGTATATGTCAATCCTTGTCCCTTTTATGCCCATACGTATATGGAGATCTCTGTATCAGTCAGTCCTTGTCCCTCTTATGCCCATATGGAGACTCCTGATGTCATCAGTGTTGTGATATAGGAGGGGGCAGCCTTATAGCACAACAATCAGTATATGCCCATACATGGGCATGGTGATATGGTCATACAGTACATGGAGTTGTATAGTCTGCATGTCAGTCCATGTCCGTTTTATGCCCATATATGGAGAGCTCTGTATCTGTCAATCCTTGTCCCTTTAATGCCCATATAGAGAGTCACATTTATGCCCATGTGGAGATCTCTGTATCTGTTAGTCCTTGTCCCTTGCCCCCCGTCTACATACAGTATGAAGATCCCAGATGTCATGAGTAGGCTATATAACCATATATGGGCATGGCCCCTTTTGTGCCCATATGGAGCTGACCGATTTGGTTGCTGAAGCCATGACACCACATTGAGGTTAGACGATACACTCCATATTTGGGCATAGCTGCATATGGCGTCATGATGACATGAATGTGACGTCAGACGTCCGTCCGCCCGCCCGCCCGCCCGCCGGTCCTCCCTTAAGCCAATCGTTATATAGGATAAAAGAAAGTATGATCAATCAGGCCTTTTTCCTTGAACTTTTGCCACTGTAAATAATTTCATAGAATTACAAAATTGTAATGATCGTTGGGTTCAGCAGGAAGAGACATGATAACTTCTTGATATAGGATACTCTTATGAAAATGGCTCCAACAAAACTTAACCAGGTATGGAATGGGGAGGTGGGCTGCAAGCTCACGCTTTAAAAACAAGACCAGGGGACCTGGTTCTGCCAGACCCAGAATAAGTTTATAAGATCAGAGCACTACATCACGGCTAAGCCGGACTTCACATGACGTGTCAGCCTGTGTCTATGCCCATGTATGGACGAAAGGGGGACAGACTTTTATGGCTGAGAGTAAAGGGAAAAGGGGGCATGCCCATGTATGGAGAAAACAGGTACAAAGCCTCATGTAGGCCGACCCCTTGGGTCTGGCAAAAATACATAGTTGTTCAGAATCAGATCAACTGTGTTGTCACATGCACAGGGTTACAGGTGTAAAACATTGGGTGAAATTTGTTTTTGTACAAGCTCTGTTTTTGTTATTTCAATAAAAAGTCTATCTATCCGGTGTGGTATGTACCTGAGGTTAGACATAAGGTGCTTGAGCGTACCAGCAGATATATACTGTACATGATATGTGACGTTAGTTAAGGTGCAAGAATAATAAATATCAGCTTGTTGTACATGGGATTGTGGTGGAGTGTCCGCATGTGTCAGGTTCAACCACATACTCCACATGAGGTAATTACCTTCACTGGTATAATCAACAGGTGAGGAAGCTTGAGGAAGAGCAAAGGTCCAAGTCCAGTCTGTTGTTGACCAATTTGAACAATATGAGGGGACTGGAGTTCATAGGCCCACTGGCCAAGGAACTCATGCATGACATTTCCGCAGTGAAATTTTTACACTGATGGTCAAGTAGTTGATTTGTGAGATTAGCCGCAGACAGGCATAAGTGGGGAAAACATGTTTCATTCTTCTGTTCCAAGGTCCAGAGTGGCGTTGACATTTGTCATTGGTCAATGTTTATGTAATCTTAATTACATAAACATTTTTACCAGAGCCCTGTTAGTCAGCATTACCTGCTTCCACCTCTCACGACAAGGACGTAGGGTTGGATTTTAAGAGGCAAATGTTTTTTAGTTGGGTGGGGGGGGGTTACTGAGTTAGAGCACACAGAAAACAAGGCATAATTCCCTGCAGCTGAAGGCGCTTGACTGCATATATTGTGGTATGCACTCTTCTCAGTGATCCATCTCACCCTCCCCTTTTTATCTTTTGTAAATTATTTTGTAGGTTTTAAACTTAAATGTACATTATGATTCATATGGAGCTAAAGCGATCCCACAATAATGAAGATAACATTAGTGTGATCGCTAAAGCGATCCCATAAGACGTAGCATGAGGTGGAGGGTGGATTCTTTCTGGATGTTGTAGTCAGAAAGGGTGCGACCATCTTCCAATTGCTTGCCAGCGAAGATCAGCCTTTGCTGGTCAGGGGGAATGCCTTCTTTATCCTGTATTTTGGCCTTGACATTCTCAATGTTATCACTTGGTTCAACTTCCAGGGTGATGGTCTTGCCAGTGAGGGTCTTGGCGAAGATCTGCATTCCTCCCCTCAGACGGAGCACAAGGTGGAGGGTGGATTCTTTCTGGATGTTGTAGTCAGAAAGGGTGCGACCATCTTCCAGTTGCTTGCCAGCGAAGATCAGCCTTTGCTGGTCAGGGGGAATGCCTTCTTTATCCTGTATTTTGGCCTTGACATTCTCAATGTTATCACTTGGTTCAACTTCCAGGGTGATGGTCTTGCCAGTGAGGGTCTTGACGAAGATCTGCATTCCTCCCCTCAGACGCAGCACAAGGTGGAGGGTGGATTCTTTCTGGATGTTGTAGTCAGAAAGGGTGCGACCATCTTCCAGTTGCTTGCCAGCGAAGATCAGCCTTTGCTGGTCAGGGGGAATGCCTTCTTTATCCTGTATTTTGGCCTTGACATTCTCAATGTTATCACTTGGTTCAACTTCAAGGGTGATGGTCTTGCCAGTGAGGGTCTTGACGAAGATCTGCATTCCTCCCCTCAGACGCAGCACAAGGTGAAGGGTGGATTCTTTCTGGATGTTGTAGTCAGAAAGGGTGCGACCATCTTCCAATTGCTTGCCAGCGAAGATCAGCCTTTGCTGGTCAGGGGGAATGCCTTCTTTATCCTGTATTTTGGCCTTGACATTCTCAATGCTATCACTTGGTTCAACTTCCAGGGTGATGGTCTTGCCAGTGAGGGTCTTGACGAAGATCTGCATTCCTCCCCTCAGACGCAGCACAAGGTGGAGGGTGGATTCTTTCTGGATGTTGTAGTCAGAAAGGGTGCGACCATCTTCCAGTTGCTTGCCAGCGAAGATCAGCCTTTGCTGGTCAGGGGGAATGCCTTCTTTATCCTGTATTTTGGCCTTGACATTCTCAATGTTATCACTTGGCTCAACCTCCAAGGTGATGGTCTTGCCAGTGAGGGTCTTCACAAAAATCTGCATGTTTGTGCAATTTGAATAGTTACTGTGAACAGCTGTAAGAGGTATCTCAATTGTCTTTTACACTCAGTCTTATCTATGTATTCTATTTGCCTCTATTCTCAAGCCCTTCTTAGATAATCGCAAAACCACACAAACTAGAGTTCTTTAACTTTCTGTCTCACTTTTATGTAGGTGGTGATGTCACAGTGATGTCACCTTGTATGGTGATTGGCTGAGAGGCAATGTCATTGTATCCAAAATTAGAATGTGCACACCCAAACTATATACAGGCTTTTGGGTTATGCGCTCGGTTACACTTTTGGAGAGGAGCGCTTGGCGTGTGGTATCTGTGACAACCCAGTCATTTATGACCCGGCGGTGAAGCGTGTCAATCTGCATGCAAGTTCTATGGACATGATATCCAAAGCGGCCTTCCGCTCATAAAAGGATGTCTGTGGACACGGCCGCTAAATTGAAGTTCTTTATTTAGCGCTGATCTGTTCTGCCATTCTATGTGTGGCATTGTGTGTGTGTGTGTGTGTGTGTGTGTGTGTGTGTGTGTGTGTGTGTGTGTGTGTCTGTGTGTGTGTGTGTGTGTGTGTGTGTGTGTGTGTGTGTGTGTGTGTAAATTGTTTACTTATTTACAAAAAGAAATTATAAGTAGGCTAATAGTTAAAATAGCAGTAATATGTTGCATTGTGAGCGGCTATTTTCACTATTTGTCATTCAAAGAATTGTATTGTGCTTAAGTTGTTAAGAAAATGCCAATTCAGGTATGCCAGCAGGAAAGTACTACTGTCACGGAGATAACTACTAAAAGGGCTTTTAGTAGTTATGTATTAATGTAGTAGTTATGCTTGTACTTTTGGAATTAAAGCACATTAGCCTCCTCAAAGGACCACTGATAATGATGATAATGTCTTTAATTCCTCTGTCCTCAAATAGAGTTACTAAGTTTCTCCAAAATATAAAAAATAATGAAAATAAATAAATAAAGACATTTTCACTTTCCTACATTACTGAATGCATCTCTCTCTAGGTCGTCCTCAGACGAGCCCTCCATCGTTGCTTCCAGTCATCCCGGTTCTCCATACATATGGCCAGTTTGTTGGTACTTTTCGCTCCTGCATCATTCTTGAGTACATCCACGTATGTCATTGTGGGACGTCCTCGTGACCGATGACCGTGCAATGGTTCCCACAGCACCAATTTGCTGGCTGGCAGTTCTTGATGTCTTTGGCAGTGTCCTGCTAGTCTCATTCTCCTGGCTGCTATTTTCTCGCTCACCCTTGGCATTCCCTCATACAGGATCTTGTTGGTAACATGTGTACTCTTGCTGATGTTAAGTGCATGCATGCAACATTCTGGTGTAGCACCCATCTATAGATTTCTGCAGGGTTGGCTTCAGGGTCCAGCATTCACTGCCATAAGAGGAGAACAGACTCTACCGTTGCATAGAAGAAGCTGAGTTTGATTTGACGGGGGAGGTTGGAGTTCCATACACTGGTCATGCCGTTCAGGGCCCTCCATGCAAGTGCCTTCCTCACTTTAAGATCTTGCTCGGATGAGTTGACCCATGAGCCCAGGTGCTTAAAGTCCTTGACTTCCTTCAGCACAGTGCCTCCTGTTGTTGTCAGAGGTGGATGTTCTGATGGGATATAGGTGATAACCTCAGTTTTCTTGGCATTTAGCCTAAGGCCAACCTTGGCACACTCTACCTCCACTCTGTTCAGGAGCTCCTGTGCCTGTTCCACATTGTCGGAGAGCAGGCTGATGTCGTCCGCATAGTCCAGGTCTGTCAGGACTACTGTGGGGTGTCGTTTCGACCTCCTTGGGGTTAGAGTGAAGCCAAGATCCTGCTCTCGTCCACTGATGGGATCACCACCTTGGCCCTTGTTCCTGCGTACATGGTCTTAATTGCCCGGAGCAAGTTGGGAGGGACACTGTACGCCTCCAGGATCTTCACCATCGTGCCTCTGTGGATGGAATCAAATGCCCTTTTAAAGTCTATGAAGCATAATACGGCAGTCAGGTTATCCTTCTTCACCTCCTCTATCAATCTCCTAAGGGCCAAGATCTGGGCTGCGGTACTTCTCCCCTGAGCCCCATCTACCCATGTTATTTGCCCATAGCCGGGACAGTGGTTGGCCGGCGCCAGGGCGTGTCCACACACCGGTGGGCCTGCGCGCCTTGCCTCTGGGGCCCACTGTTGCTCCGAGATCCCCTACAGTTTAGCCTGGGACCTCAAGGTACCCAGTTACCGTGTGTGGCCACGAGGACGCACTGCAGAAGTCTTGGCGGTGGAGTGGCTTTGTACCAGCAGGAGGAGACTTACGCACTCGGCTCCTCTTTTCACCCTCCGCGAGGAGGGCTAGCCGGCGGCAGTAGCTGAAAGCAGAGTAGCAAGCAGAAGCAACATGCAACATGCACTAACTACAAGCACTACTACCACAGATCTACTGCACTACGCATCACACAACCCTGCATATAAGCACACACACAAACTGAATGCATCCAAAATATAAAAAATAAGAAAATAATGAAAATAAATAAATCTTCACTTTCCTACATTACTGAATGCATGATCAGGGACCACATGCAATACCTCCATGGACCACCAGTTGAAAACCCCTGATCTACATCATGACCTTATTTCCCTCCTCCTTTCCTATCCTTCTGCTTCTAAGCATTCTAAGGGCATTCAGCCAAGCATGGTTTAATTCCTTTCCTGATACTGTGCAAATTGTTAAATTGCTATGCAAAATATATAAGCTTTCTTTTGGTTAGTTTAGTAATTCATTCATCATCTATCTATATTATTTTCTTTGATTTCTTATATTTATTAATGTATTAACAAAATATCACATTGAATATTCTCATCATTAGTTTTTTCATATCCTTCTAAGTGTGCTGTTGTGTTTTGGTATACAATTCTTATGCTCAATTTCTGTTGTTGTGAATTCCACTGGCAAACCCTCATTCATCCAAATTCATAACTTCAGATCATACGTCATTCCCCTACACTGCCATGTATGGTTATAGGAGAATGATCCAAACACAACACTTTCAGTTTTGAAATAGTTTGAGCTTCTTTGAGAGTCTTGCATCTGGGATCAACTGTGGTCATGAGAAATTCAAGTTCCTTGATATCACACACAGCATCTGGGGACGCCACTTAGGCATACGAGGTGGAGAATTCACTGACCCTGAGTGTTGTAAAACCATTTCTGCTTAAGCTTCTCTAGAGACTGTGAATGATTTAGAATGCCTCAGCTCAGCGTCTTGAGAAGAACTGGTTGTGGTAGAGAAAGGTGGAGGATGAAGGCAAAGTGTAATTCTTAACTTCTGGCATGTCACTGAAATTGTCCTCATGCAGTAAATCAAATGAGTCTTTGCTAAAAGATTTTCAAAAGATTTGCAATCATTGATTTATTTATGTGACTCATGATCACATGGTATGAGGCACAAACAGAACATTACTTAATGTTATTTAACATTCTTATCTTATTGTAATAACATAATTAAAACATACTGTAGATGGGTGATGTAAATAATGCTTTGGCAAACAAACACCTTTCTCTATAATTCATTATGCTTACTGTAACATTCTTACATTCAAACAAAGTATGCCACTTATCTCCCAAGCGGTTGTCATTACAAATGTTGCAGATTCTCTGATTTCTATCCAGCACTTTCTTAAAATGCCGTTGGGTGTTGTTCACCCTAAAGTTACAAATAGCCTGTACTAAAATAATGTCTACTTTTAAAGAAATATCACATTTCACATTCTGATCTGTGTCTTCTGAAGCTATGGAAACACAAGCCATACTATCAGTACAATCAATATACTTGTACATTTTATTTTATTTGACAAAAGAAAAAGCATGCAAAATGTTTAAATCATGGAGAATAAGACAATGAAGTCACAGATCATGATCTGCTCATGGAAAGTGAATGAACAGTGAAAAAGCTGTCCTGAAATGGCATCAGCGTTTTTGCTTTCACCACAGTGAAATCAAACAGGATGATATGCTATCTGTATGAATGTACTGCCAAGTGGAATGGGAGTAATTCTATTTTGAGGATTATTTGCCTCATATAAACGTAATTCATGACATCTTTGTCCTCAAAATGAACTTTTAATTTCTTAACTTTTTTTCTGAGCTTTTGCCTGCCCCCTCCGTTTTTGTCAAGATCACAGAAGAGTTCTGTTCTAATTGGCCTGTGAGGATCATTTGATGTTGATACTTGAGCATCAAATGATTGAACATTTCCTTCCTTCCTCTTGATTCTCTTGATTCTTGTTTTTGGTTGACAACAGTCCCTGACAGGCAACGGTGGTCCATGGGTTAGTCACAGAATAGTGTGGAATGGAAATAAGTGCTTCAGTCTAGATCTAGGGCTGAGTATCTGAGCCAAAAGTTGTTAATAATGACACGAGTTACTGTGCTTATGCGAGGATTTTATTAAAGCTGTGTAATGCATAACTTATTCTCCGTTGTATGAAGGTGTTGAAAATAGACGATCTAAAAGCTCACAACACAACACAGTGTGATGCGTTGTGAGCTTGTAGGTCTGCTATTTCCAGCGCACTAAATCGTCATGTGACGAAGTATAAATCAGGCTTGGGCATTCATCATAGGGTAGCCATCCACATACTGTATACTGCATGAAGGTCCAGCCTATAAACTGGCCTGGCACAGATGGGAACTCAGCAAGAATTCACTGAAGGGCCTCACAGAAATCATCTGTAGTTGTTTGACATGGAAAGAAAACAAATTTGCAATGGATATCCTGAAAATTACATCCAAGGAGCTCAATTATGAACATTACTATAAAGAGATAATGACTGAAGACAAGACTTCGAAGATAATGTCCCTGGCCTGGGCAATACTGTATCTAATGATTCTATTCCATCACAGATAAGAACACAAATTGCTGAATTGAATTTGGTTTTGGATCAACTATTTTGAGGAAATTTGAACAGATGAATGAATACATGAATTCATCTCTTATAAGACCTAATTTAGTTTATAGGCCAATAGAAATAGGTCAACATTTAAAAAATAGAATCATTTTATTTCTCCAATACAATTTGGACCAACTTAACATACTAAACGTCTATACCAAAATCAAATGATCAGTTTATGATTATTTTTGAAAACATCACTTAAAAGGTAAGTTTCCTAAAAACCTATTTGAATGAAACTATTCAAAGATTCTGTTACAATTAAAGACCTGTAAGTCCTGTTGTGATGACTTTCAGACCAGATCATTTCCAAATTGATTCCTAAAAAGAATGTCAATCATATGGTAGGCTACTTTAGGTGCAACAGTATGACGGTATGATGTGTGCAGCGCTGGAAACATTTCTTACAGTCCATTGTTTCTTATTGTCCAGTGAGCAGTGCCCGGGGACCAGCTCCAACTCCAAGGGCAGTGCCTTGGTCAAGGGCAGTGGTTGGAGTGTGTCCTTAAAATACATGTCTTTTGGAATGGGAGGAAACCCACATGAACACCGGGAGAACAAGCACTTTCTTGCTGGGAATGGGATACGACAGTGATAACAGTTGAGCTACTATGCCACCTCCTGGCTGAATGCAGATTCATCATTGCACCGTACAGTATTAGTCCTATCATTGCTGTGCCTTCTGCAAATGCAACCACTTTTTGGTCTTCCCTGTTGTGTGTATGTCATTCTAGAAGAAAATGTTCAAAACATAACAAATATTTCCAAAATAGCCCATCTACAAGCTCACAACAATTAACACACCACAATTTAAAAACAAAAAGGCTTTAAGTGGTTACTAAGCATGGCAGAGGAGTCCGTAGAACTGCAGTTGTTGGTGTGTGGAGAGAGTAGAGGAGAGGGTAGAGCATGCAGCCTCGCAATGCCTCTGTGCTGAGTGTCAGTAGCGTGTTTGAGATGTACTTTTCCCCACCTCACATTCTGCTTCCTGTCTGTCAGGAAGTTGGTCCTTCACTTACAGAAGGGTTCAAGGCATGGGCTGGAGCTCTGGCACAATGGTGTTAAATAAAGAGCTGATTTCCACAAACAAACTCCTCCTTGCCTAGGTCCTCAGGCAGAGAAGGAAGTGCAGGCCCAGGTAAACCGCATCATCCACTGACCTATTGGCCCGGAAGGCAAACAGCAGGGGGCCTATAGAGTCCGTGATTGCCTTTAGAAAAGCCAGCACAAATCTTTCAATCTTCAGTTACACATCACCTAATCTCTCAAGATAGATTCAGCTAAAAAAAAAGTGTTTTCTTTTTTTTTGCAGATGGGTTCCCAGACTGCACATCACCAAACCACAACCTCCCAAAATGTTCAGGTGCTGGAGGTATATCATTAATTTCTGCTGACATTGAAGTTGGTGACCCATTTCGAAACAGCTTGGTGTCCTCTGCAGATGAGCCTATTGCCAGCAAACAGTGTGCATGGCCTTAATATACTGAATATACTGTAGCTCAATGATTTTCAAATGATGGAGTCACAGACTTTTCAGTTTTGATTTTTTTGCAGACCCCCTTTGCAAGAAATGTGCTGACTACAGGCCTATCTGCTCGATGTACGATAATATTGATGCAAACAGTGTGGCTGCATTTATCTTTTGTGCTGTCAAATTGAAACTTGACGGATTGGTTTCTGCCACAAGGTGTCAAGGAAGAACAACCAATATGTTAAGTGCATCCACACTTTTGATTGATTGGCATGGAAATGCAAAGAGGCTGGGATCTGCATGCAAAGCATTGATGGCCCACCGAAGTGTGTGCGTGCGTGCGTGTGCGTGCGTGCGTGCGTGCGTGCGTGCGTGCGTGCGTGCGTGCGTGTGTGTGTGTGTGTGTGTGTGTGTTTGTGTTTGTTTATGGAAGTGCAGTGTGTTTAGGCTGGTTTTGTCCACAAACAGCTGGCCAGTGCTTTGGAAAAAACATTTAAAAATGCTTTCTAAATGAACTCCAAGAAGTGAGTCCCTTTTTCCCTCTATCATTGTTTTCTTCTATCTTTCAAGTTCAACTTCTCTCAAACTCTTAAAGATCAAATTCTTTATATATTAAATGTATTTTTTATTTATCATTAAACACGAAAGTTGATACTCAATACCAAATTAGAACACTAATTGTAACATTTTTGTACATTTAATGTTACAGACTACTGAAACGGTAATACAAAATAAAGATAAAACTTCTAAAAGTGCATTTCTCTGAAATGCTATATCTACTCAAACTAAACGTATTTTCCCACATCATGTTTTTTCTAGGATAATATAATATTATGGTAACAGGATAGGTGGGCACTACTGACATCTGGGCACCTCAGTGTTAAATTGGCTATTTTGTGTAAAATGTTTAAGTAAGTAAAAGTACACATGATGTGAACATGCTTAAACATTCGACAATTAAGGTCTAATATTTCTACAATAGCTACAGAACCTGTATATCCAGTCATTTGGGGGCATAAACAAGAAGTTGAAGGATAACATTAAGTCTGAAAATGATGCACTGTGCATGTTCACATCATGTACTTTACATAACTTAGGACCAATTTTTATTTTTTTTACATTTTGGACAAAATAGCCAATTTTACATCGAGGTGCCCAGATGTGCCTAGTGCTCACCTATCCTGTATCCAATATTAATTACAGGCTTCCTTTTCTAGCTTGTGTCATCAATCAGAATGCAATGCACTGCGAGGACGCAGCACGTGGTACCCTGACAATCATAACATGTCATGCGTCCCCAATGTGATTGGACAGGACAGTAGGAGGGGACTATTTGGGTGAGCTCTGGAGTCATACGAGTGTCTGCAGGATGTGTACAGTGTTGCCATGTCTTCTTATTATAAGCGGGGTTTTGGCCTTGTTTCTAAAGTGTAGTTGCTTATTTGGGCTTGTTTCCTAATGTTGTTTAAACCAGTGGTTCTCAAACATCATGTCAAGGAAAGGACCCTCAAATTAATATGTATTTGTGTCAGGGTCCAGGCCACTCCAGGGACCCCCCATTCAAGATTTGTGTTGTCAAAAATATTCCAAATTTCTTTCAAGATTTTTTTGGAATAGCAGATCTACAAGCTCACAACGCGTTGTGAGCTTGTAAATCGGCTATTTTCAATTAAAGGGCTCATGTAGCCATAGTTGCTTCTTTTGGGCTTGTTTTCATAGAATTGGTTGCTTATTTCTCTCGCAAAATTTGGCAACACTGGTGTCTTCTTTCAAGAAAATCAGTACAGTCGCTACAAGAACACACGCTCCCCGCTGCCCCACGCTTTCCACTCCACTGCATGGTATGTGTTTACCAACTGCTGGCATACAGTCGATATAATACTCTCATCACGGAGTGTTAAAAAAACAAAGAGATTTCGCTATCTAGGGCTAAAGCATTTAGCATAGCTTGTGCTAGCTAACGAAACGATAGAGAGAGAGAGTGCTATCAGTGCTGCTACACTATTACTATACTATCAATTATTTATGGCTGGGATCATTTGGCTGTTGGATTCCTGATCTGCAATGATTATCACGTCGTGTTAATTCAGAGTTTGTTGCAGTACTACAAGCCTTGGATCAAAACTATCATAGATGTATTTTATCGACTTTTACTTAAGTATCTACGATAGTCTTTCTTGGCTAGTATAGCACCCCCCCAGTGCGTCCTGCACTTTCATCAGTAAAGCCCGTACTTCTCAGTCATGTACAAAACAAATATATAATGTGCTTACCCGGTTGCCCCAAATGTTAACTCGCGCTTCGGAGTCTTTGTGCAGTGTATTAGTGCATATGTTTTCAATAAAGAAGTGTTTTAATCCCGTCTGTGGCCGAACGCCATTTTACCTCCTCGTTTACTTCCTGTTTACATTGAGTGTAATACTGGCTTTCACCGGACGCGCTCCGTCACTACCGCCCATTGAAGAATACAGGGATAGACACGCAAAAGTGTCACTTTTCAGCTACAGTCACCTTATAGGCTTAATTGTGTGACACCTGACCCGAAAGAAAACAACATGTTGTCACCTTTTTCACCTCGGGGCTGTTTGCATGCCTGAAACTACCGACAGAATCCGACACAGACGGGATTAAAACCCTTATTTTTGGATAAATACGGATTAATACATTGCACAAAGACTCCGAAGCGCGAGTTAACATTTGGGTCTACCGGGTAAGCACATTATGTATTTGTTTTGTACAATAACGGAGAATTACGGGTTTTACTGGTGACGTATATTGGTGGTCACTGGTCAGACGCTGCTTCCAATGATAGTAGAAAATTACATTATCTAACGATACTGAACATTATTTCTTACTGGTCAGAATTTTCATTATCACCTATGGCAGTAGGCTATACTGTAAACAAACGCAACACGGCTACAACGTAAATATATGGGCAGTGCAGCCTATAGTCTGACAACATTCAAACAATAAATGTAAAAATCCAGAATTTTAATACAGCTTTTAATATATTTTGTACAGCATGAATATAACACGGACAGTCCGGAGGTTCTACCAGGTTGCTTCGGTGCATGTGAACTGTACAAGCAGGTTTTCTACTTCACAAGTAAGTACTTACAGTGGCGCGGGAAGGGGGGGGGCTATGGGGGCTGCAGCCCCCCTGGTGATGGGAGCAGCCCCCCTGGTGATGGGAAGGAAAAAAAAAAAAAAAACTTTTTATTTTATTTTATTTTTTATAATACATATATATTTTATGGATCATAGCAGTCTGTTACGGTCATGGATTAACTTCAACCTGGTGTTTGCACTGTCTTTCTGCCTTTTTGTGTGGGGAAAAACACAGAAAACCCCCAAAAACGGGCGCGAGGAGTCCCCCCCGGACGCACAGCCCCCCTAGGTATTAAGGACTTCCCGCGCGCCTGAGTACTTACAAAAAAATAAAACTTATTATTCCAAAACAAAAACAAAAAACAAAACAAAGCATCAACATCTCAATAGAACTTAATTGGTGCAAAAATAAATTGCAATTTAACTAGGTTAAAATTGCATTTTAACTAGGTTAAACAATGTTTTGACAATATGGTTGTCTTCATGCCCATGCCCAAACATTGATTTTTCAATAACTTCAAGGAAACAGCAATCCAGTGTGCAGGTAGCTTCTTTACTTAATTAGTTGAAATACCTACACATCAAGCTCCAGGGCCACCAGTTTATATTATATGGCAATGCAATGTTCATTTGCTATTAAATATGGATTACAATGCATACATACATGTCATTGTAACCTACAGTATTAAGAGTACAAGAGAAGACAAATAAAGTGATGAACATGTCCGAGAGCCTTTAAATTTAAATATGATAGATTACAAGTTTTCATACAGTAGGTGGTTTCTGTTCTGTCAGAAACAATTTCAGTACATTTCCTGATATTGACTAAAGTGCCATCGGTCTGCACTGCTTCAAACAATGCCTACTGCACTGTACCCAAAAACATGGACAATTGCAACAACTAGCCATCTCAAGGCCTTGTTGTCTCGAGTTGGAGGCAGAGAGCACTTACATAACACTCTATATCAGAACAGATTCTGATGTTTAAAATCTAGAAATTGACCCTAAAACCACATTGAATTGTTTAAAATAAAAATAAAATCACTCATGATGACTAATTGTCTTTGGTGTTCACACACAGCATACAATGGCATCACGGCATAAACCCGCCAAACGAATTGAAGGACTGGACAAGAATGTTTGGTAAGTGGAAGTCTAAACATTTATCATTATTCACCTGTAATTTGGAGTTCCGACATGGCCATTGAGCCCATGTGCAAGTTCAGATCTATTGATCAACCCGCTGAGGTGGAAAAATGCACAAGGATTGACTGACAGACTTGACAGAGTTTTGTTCACTTTATAGTAGGATGGCTTTGTGTAGGTTCCAAAGCCAGATGTGAGGTGTGAGCAGTACTTTTGACCAGCCCTGGCATCACAGATATCATAGCTACCTGTGAGGTGCTTTTTTAATAATGATATTGATCACAAACATAGGCCTGTGTGCTCCACAAATGGTGGTTTGTGTCATTGTCTTTCCAGGGTGGCCTTCACGTCATTGGCAGCAGACCCATCTGTAGTAAATCTGGGCCAAGGCTTCCCAGATATCCCTCCACCTTCCTATGTCACGGAGGCACTAGCCAAGGCTGCATTGGAGGACAGGATGAATCAGTACACAAGAGGCTTTGTAAGACTGATTCACACACACTGAGCTACAAAGGTTTCAGAATTGGCATACGTCTGTGTTCTGGCATATCACCCTATCTATACATTTACAAGCTTCAACACTATATGTGAACATTTATCTACTATTTTGGGCATGTCATTATAGGCACAACCTTTTTCAAAAAGTGTAAAGCTCTACAATCTCGTAACGTGTCGCAATGTGACATGTTCTGAGCTTGCAGATCGGCTATTTTCGTTATTTATCGTACAACAAATTATACAGGGCTAAATTGGCTAATGAACATCTGCAGAATTCAATTGATTTCAGCAGAGCAGGCCACACATACCTTCTAGATATAGCAGTGCGTTGGTGGTGAAACGTAATTTCCATTACTCCTGTTATTTCTTCATCCTTTCAATGAATAGGGGCATCCATCTTTGGTGAAGGCCCTTTCTCAGGTTTATGGGAAAGTCTACGGTCATGCGATTGATCCTCTCAAAGAAATACTGGTCACAGTAGGCGGCTATGGTTCCTTATTTAGTACCATGCAAGCCCTGGTGGAAGAGGGAGATGAGGTAAGGAGATTTTCTCTATTAGTAGGACATGCAAACCTCTCTCAAGGACGTTTGCTGATGTGACTGATATGCATTTTATTTATTGTTGGTTTCATTGCATTTTTATCAGGACTCGGATATGCGCATAAACAAACTTATCTGCTGCCTACTGTCAATCTCTTCCTCAAGGTCATTATAGTCGAACCTTTCTTCGACTGCTATGTACCCATGGTGCGGATGGCCGGGGCTACTCCTGTGTTGATACCGATGCGCCTTGTGAGTCATAGCTAATGATGTTGCTTTTGTTTATTTATCTAGTAGTACTGTACATAAACACACAGTTACTATTCCTGTTGTGCTGGCATAAGTTGGTTAGCAGCTCCAGGGAACATACAACTCTATATTCACAAAAAATGTTTTTCTGATTGTCTTTTATCTATTAGAAGTCTGGCAAAGGGAAAGACATATCAAGTGCTGACTGGGTTCTTGACCCAGATGAGCTCGCCAGTAAATTCAACTCTAGGACAAAAGCCATTATCATCAACACCCCCAACAATCCAATCGGAAAGGTATGTTAGCGTCACAATTCTTATGAAAACAGTTTTTCATTTACAAAGCTCATCCAGCTGTTTAACAATGTTAAGGATTTCTGAACAAGTTATTTTATCATTTAGAGAACTCTCTATTTATGTGTGCTTGTGTCCTTCATTCACGCATTCACCCAGTGTAATTTTGGAGAAGTAAACTTTGTGTTTAGTGACCTGTGACCTAGGCACATAAAGTTGTGGCCATATGTTGCTGCCATGTGTTGTTGTCAATACAGATAGGTGCTAAAATGAGTTGTGTGGGGTTTACAGTATAACCATGTGAGAAGGCATTGATGTCAAGTATAGGGTGTAGCTCAGTATGTTAACTGTAGATCCACAGCATATGCTTGGGTCAGACAGGATGTTCCATTACATTGCATTGTAAATTTAAGTCGGCTTCTACTCGAGTACTACTAATCTCTCATACTTTGAAATCTGAACTATTTTCTTTGCCTTATTGTGTCATTCTGTTTTCTGAGTACCCAAATACAGAATTTCCTTCACAACAGTTATTCTATTTCAGATATTCACCAGAGATGAGCTGCAGGTGATTGCTGACCTGTGTATTAAACATGACACACTATGCTTCAGCGATGAGGTGTATGAGTGGCTCATCTACAAGGGACACCAACATATCAAAATAGGTACATTTTCAGAAGTACTGGCGATAGCACTGCACAATCAGTTGTGCATTATTGTTGGAGGCTTCATGGAAATACCCAACATATTGATATAAAATGAAAAACGTGCAGTAAAATCAAAACTATCAGTAAATTAACAATCAGAATGTCTTGCAACTTATTTTTGTGCATTATTTGCATTTTATGTATGTATTATTGGTTACTTTCGTTTTTTTTCGTTCTTAATAGCCACTCTGCCAGGGATGTGGGATAGAACGATCACAATCAGCAGTGCTGGCAAAACATTCAGTGTTACAGGCTGGAAGGTATGAAGATGTATTATTATTATTATGATGATTATTATTATTATTTCTAATCAAGTCAGTAATTTTCTGAAATGTGTGTCTCTCAGCTCGGCTGGTCTGTAGGGCCAGAGCACCTGATAAAGCATCTTCAAACTGTCATGCAGAACACTCTGTATACCTGTTCTACACCTTTACAGGTAACTACCGACTCTCCCACTTGACTAGCAACATTTATTTAGGCGTATTGATTTATCAATGATTATCGATAACTGTAATATCTAGGGTCTTCTGGCGCTGTTCTAGTTTGTCTTGTGAACTGATTCATGATACAACCAACAGCTAGACTGTAGGGATGATACTCAACATCTGATTGTACACAAACATATTTACTCTGGCATTTCCAAACACAGATACAATGCAAGCGTGAGTACCTAACATCCTCCCATGGCTTTACTGGCACGGCACCTTGGTTCTCTGTATGCCTCAGGGCCATTCTGCTGCCAATGACCTCTCCTTCCTATTCAAACGGCTCCTTGCGACTCTGAAATTGTATCACATGGACTAAACTAATACTGCTCACTTAATCTATTATGAAATGCCAGAACACCAATAAACCCGACAGGAATCAAAAATTCATCTACGATATAAGCCCTTAATATCTTTAATCCATAGGGGTCTGATCTAATCTGATCTAATCAACAGATTAGACCGTAACATTATGTAAAATATTTCCCCATGCATTAGTAAGGTTTAGTGATGTCTCAACCAAGCTTATTCTCCCCCTGATCCTGATCTGTGTCATTTAATATTGATAATCTGCCGATACTAGTCACCATCCAACATTTATATGTTGCTAGATTATATACAGCTGCACAGTGGATAAGAAGTCTACATAAGTAAAACCATTCCAACTTGGATAAAATATGCTTGACAGTTTTGCAGACATTACAAGTGGCTGTTGGGCTGCTTTCATTTTCAATCACTAAATTGTTATTTTAAAGTCTGACATGCTCTTTCTGCGGTGCTCCATATTTGTACTTAAAATATTTCAAGACATCGCTGTCTTGTGTTAGTTTAGATTTTAGTTTTGGTGAAAGCTTAGTAGGTGCATTGCCTTGTTTTTGTCACTGTTGTAAACTGAAGCATTTGATAAATTTCTAGTCGGAGACCATCGCTATGGTTGGTAAAGCTAGACAGTAGGTGACTTGAATTAAAAAATAATTATAATAATAAAAGTAAATGTATTGATAATGTTGTCCCGATTGATCAATTCCTAAAATGCTCATTGTCCCAGCCTTGTATCCTCAAGTACTCTCTGTGTCTCAGAGAAGAAGCCAACTTCTAGTAAAGTCTCACTGGGTATGGTTTGTATTGTGCAGGAGGCTGTGGCACAAGGTTTGCTCAGAGACTATGAGCTGATGGGTCAGCCTGAGTGCTATTTCACCTCACTGGCAACGGAACTGGAGGGCAAGAGAGACCGCATGGCTGCCATCCTGCGAGAGTCTGATATGAATCCCATCATCCCAGAGGGAGGTTACTTCATGATCGTGGATGTCACCGTTCTCAGTGAGTCACTGCACTTCCAGGCCAATGTGGGCAATTGTAGGTGGAGATTTTGGACAACTGTGAACGGGTGATCTGGTTGTGTCCAGTTGATTTAGTATTTCTTAAACACTTAATAAGAATTCTGCAGAAAAACTAAATTGAGACAGCCTTTGATGAGCCTTCCAGTGAGACGTATGTTAGTAGCAAAATGTTGTTTGCCTCTTGCTAATAAAACAAACTCCCATCGGACCACAAGAGCACAAATATTTACACATAATATAGTATACCTTCGTCGACAAAAACATTGAATTCCAAATATCTCTTTTGATTTTAGATCAGGATCTGTCGCATATGGGAGATGATGAGGCTTACGATTACAAGTTTGTGAAGTGGATGATCAAAGAAAAGGTATGGGGCAGGACTAAGTTCAGTTCATTGACATTCTGTAGATGTTAGGCCTCTTTTTGGTTTTAGGAGTCAGTTTTACCTCTTCACTGCTGCTTTACTTACTGTAATATGTATTCATGGTAGAAACTGGCAGCCATTCCAGTCACAGCGTTCTGTGGAGAAGATTCCAAGAAGCAGTTTGAGAAATACATTCGCTTCTGCTTCATAAAGGTAAACGTAGCACTGCCCCATAATGACATAATTATAATGCTGATAATAATAATAATGCTGACCGAGTGTAATTATAATTTTCTTGAGGGACACAGGTTAGTTCTGTTGACTTATCAGTGTTTTTTTCTGTCTCTCAACAGAAAGACAGCACACTTGATGCAGCAGAGACCATCTTGAAAAACTGGAATAAAGGTTAATTGGTAGGGACGGGAATCTGCAGGGACCCCATTCAGACTGAAGCTGTGATTTAGGGCTTTACTAATACACTTGACTGACTTGATATATAGATATTAGGTGTTGATTTGATATGTTTTGCAAGTATTGCGATTATGTACATTTTCTGCTTCAATATTGCAACTTTTGGTGACTTGCGTTTACTTTTTAAATACTATTGTAGACTTTGAAAAACAGTTGATTCATACTGTCAGTGAGTGCTCTACTGTGTCACAAGTAAGAGGTTTAATAAGATTAGCAGTGCATCTGAAAAGGGTTTCAACAATGCTAGGATATACAGTAGTTCACTGAATAATCATGCTCGTCATGTGCATTTGAAAAACGGATTTGAAACAAATGTGTTTCATCGTCGTTTTACCCACTTTGAACATAACAAACTATTTTGTGCCTGTAATGTGCAGACATATCAATTCTGCACTCATGCCATGGTCTTGTTTAGTTGATGTCATGCGATTTCAAAACAGCAGTTCAATTTGATAGAGATTTTGCAGCACACGAAGAGGAGGAATTGAAAGTAGTTGAAGAAAGGGCAAGTGAATGAATGAAAACAGTAATGCTATGATTAAAGCTGTCTTTATTCGATAAACGCACAACCTTATCGTTCGTCACACTGCTCTGCTCTGTGCATGATACGTTACAGTATTAAACATACTGTATATACACCAGGATTTGTTAATCAACGTGTTAGACTTTTTGTCAACCAAAAAATCTCATCCACTGAATTCAGTCAAATATTTTTTGTTGAATGTTTTCATCACTGCACTTGCCCTTTCAACAGCTCCACTGCTGTCATATTTAATTGTGTGGTTTTTGGGGGGAATGCCTAGTCAGTCATCTTCAAAGCTTTCCACATGCTGAAATAAACTTCTCGATCAGAGCTTTTCAAGGGTAAAAAAAATATATGCATAGCTGTATGCTGGCACAAGTGTGTGCAAAGTTCATGGATGTGAATGCTTATTTTTCAGTTACTTTACCTTAATTTACCCTTGTAGGCTAGTTTGAGCGTTATGGCTTTGATTAAAATATTACATTTACAAAAGCCTACAAGCCTCATTTTATGAATGAGTCATGTGGGAGGGGTCTGAATGCATTGGCAAGCCATGCCGCTATGGGGCAGCAGTGGCTCAGGAGGTAGAGCGGCCCCATGGGAAACGGAAGGTTCCCAGTTCCAACCCGGGCTCCCCCAGAGTTAGTGTCAAAGTGTCCTTGAGCAAGACACTGGATCCCTAATTGCTCCGGATGAGCAGGTTGGTGCCTTGCATGGTTTCCTCTGCCATCGGTGTGTGAATGGGCGAATGTTATGCACATTGTAAAGCACCTTGGATAAAGGTGCTATATAAATGGACCATTTACTATGTAATGACTGAGAATAAACTGGAACTTGGGAGAAACTGGTGATCATATTGAAATGTCCCATGCTCTTCCCTGGACAGCAAGATGGAGATGTTTCTGTGCCATACACTTCCTCTGCCTCCTGCAGCTCTTCACGCTGGTACTGTATAGGGCAGTGGTTCTCAAACCTTTTCATGTCAAGGACCCCCAAAATGTATTTGGCTGCTGACCCCCCATCTCAAAAATATTTTGTGCCAGGGATTTTTCAAAAATAGCAGATCTACAAGCTCATACATGAGCTTGTAGATCTGCTATTTTTGAATAGCCAAAATATAAAATATGGTTAAAATGGTTAAAATGATTATGACTCAATGTGACCAATTTTGCTGGGGACCCCCGGCTGGTACCCCCTCAAGGACCCCTGGCGGTCCCCAGACCCCACTTTGAGAACCAACGGTATAGGGTACAGTGAGGGTATTGGATGATCATTTCCTGTTGATGCCTGTTATTTTTCATTCATATCCTTTTCTTCCTTGCTTTTGATGGAGACCATTTCATGAGATTCATGACTCTGCACAGCTCTAATAGATTTCTCTCTTCAGTGCAGTTTGTTCTTGGTGTGTCAAACCCTCCCCTCTCCGCAGCAGTCAGAGCTGTCAAAAAAGCCTGACACATGTCCTGTCTCCCCTTCAGCAGCAGCGGGATGTAATACTTTAATACTGTCACTGTGGAGCTGACATCACAGCACTGTAGGCTACATCTCGCCCTAGTGATTGGTACTAGTATCATAGTAAGTAGGCACCGTCATAGTCGCTGATGTGCAGCTTTCTTGTTATAGCCAGCAGAGGTGTGACGGGACTTGTAACGCGTATAGACAAGCCTGAAGCCTGGCAAGTCGGATGTAATTGTCAAATTTTACCAGTGAATGACTGTTCTCAGGTATACCATTGTAACTGTGCAGCTCCATTAACAAGGCTGTGGATCAAAACTTTAGTTCAGTTATTTTGCACACAACTTACAGTGGTGGCCTTCTCTCATGCGTAAATGATATGCTCCATCGCACGACACGTTGAGATCTGATATTTTAAGTGGGCCTAAAGAAAACAGTAAATATTCAATCTTAAATTTAAAGTCGTTCATTGACTTATTTTTACTTTTAACACATGAACCACAAACGCATCTAAAATGTGTCAAAGTAGAGTTCAGAAACAGAATAACCCAATTAAATAAATGTCAATGGCTGATTTTTCTTTGGGGAAAAAAGTTTCCCTTCAAAATAAAGATAAAAGGTGGCATATGGCATCACAGACTATCATCAAATACATTTCATGCACTTTTTCAGTGCACAAAAATGAACTGTTGCCAGTATTCTATCTTGAGTAATGTGTCAGTTGTATTTCAATTTGTGGGGAAATTGGCAAAAATACTGAGCCAGTCTAGTAACTAAGTACAATAGACTGATTTCAGACATACTGAAAGTACATAGCTACAATAGTATAATAACACGGTGTTCAGTAAGATCTTGTTGGAAAATCGGGGAGTGAATGGCTTGATATATTCATATTTTTGAATTGGTGTCGCACGCCAAAAATAGCCAATCTACAAGGTCACATGGAACCCAATGGAAACAAGTCCCCCGGGTCTTTTTGTGTTATCCTTTAACAGAGCTTTTTGACTGTACTACCGTACCGTTAACAAACATGTTAAACTTTTTTTTAATGAATAAAATGTAATTTTGTCCAATCTGTATGGTAGAGTATGTTAATAGAATATATGTTATACAATTAGGGTGGTTGTATTTTGTCTCCCTGCTCTTCTACTGAGACATTTAGATCATGTCAAAGGTCATGTCTAACATAAACCCAGGGTCTGAGACGAATTTTGACCTGGTGGTCAAGATTACATCTATCCCCCGAGCAAGCAGGCAGGCTCTATTAGCTCAGTGGTACAAATGTCACTACACTTGCGTAGGACACCGGGTTCAAATCCGGGGTAGAAGAGGAAAGTTACATAGTGAAGCTTTAATAAAGTATTCAATCGATCACTCACACCACATTGAAGCGCGACGTGAATTTGTAGATTTGCTATTTTCAGTGCGTGACACCAGTGCACAACCAAGCATAAATCAGGCTTAAGAGAACTGCCATGAGTAGGTGAATCAAAATATAAGTCAAAATAACACAAAAGTGAACGGGACAATTCTTAATGTTTGGCTACTTTGTTTTGTTCTTGACTCTGGTGACAGATGGAGTGGGAGATATTCTTACTGGGGCTCCAGCCAAGGAGGAGGAACGGGCCAACTTTTACAGCATATCCTGAGACAAATGCTGATGCCTGGAAGACGCATGCTTTTGAAGCAAAGCTGTCTTTGAATAGGTGCTTTATTCCACTACTTGTACTGTATATGATGGAGAGGTACAGTTCTGCTGTTTGTGTGTGTGTGTGTGTTGGGAGGGTCGGGGGGTATATCCCAAATATATAATATATTGGGATATATATATGTATAATCCATAACCTGTGCACAATGTCATCAAGTGTTTCCACCATTTTTGGAAAAGTGGCTGCCCAACCATCCTATTGTTGTGTGAGAAATCATTTGGATCCTAGAGGGACAGTCTGAAAATGTTAAGATTGGCTAGTACACATGGCACTGTTCATTGTGAAATGTTGCCAAATATGTTTATATATTCATGAGTGATGCCAGGAAATTAAAACAGATCCAATCTCCGGAGATCAGTCTCACAGGCGTTGATAGAAGTATCAATAGTTTACTGCAAACATGACACTATGACATATTAGTTGTATTGCAAGTATTAATATATGTCCTGTATTGACCGTATATTGCTATATTGTTATTGAATGATATCAATAATGCATCAATCATCATTTTGTGCCTCCGCCAGGGACAGCGGTGGTCTAAGGCATTATGTTTTTGGGTTGTCCATTGTGAACATGATATCTCTGGAACGCCTTGAAGGAATGTCTTAAAATTTGGGACAAATGTCCACTTGGACTCAAGAATGAACTGATTAGATTTTGGTCGTCAAAGGTCAAGGTCAACGTGACCTCATAAAAAAATGTTTTCCCCATAAATCAATAATTCATTGGCTAAATATGGCTACTGCAATTATATGTTCGGTAGAGGCCCGAACCTCTTGTTAACCTCTAGTCACACCTACGTCACACCGCCGATCCGACGAGTCATAGTATAGTGTCTGGGGGCTTTACCCGTTGTACCCGTCTGTCTGGGTCCCTTTTGTGCCCATATGGAGATCCCTGATGTCAGTACAGTATATGCCCATATATTGGAATGCCCATATATGGGCATATTGGTTGGATCAGCGGTTCTGGACAACTGGATATCCGAACTACTCGACGGCAGGCACCGGCGCTCCATTGAGTCCTTGCCGCTACGCTCGCCGAGTTTGAAATCGGTCGGTCCCATATGTACATGAGTCATGACCATAATATGGGCATAGCGGTCGGACCTGTGACTCTGGACAACCCCCATGTCTGGTTGGGAGTGGGCGGAGTTGAGGTTACTCAGCAGTTAACTATCTTCACTTACTGGTGGGTTGGGTTTGGTCCCAGGCTAATAGGGCACACCTAACCTTAATACAGGCAAAGGCAGAGGCCTCATATCCATTTTTGTCTGTGGCGAGGTGTGAGGAGGTTGTGTTTATCAAGTGTTATCATATACCTGATGCATTATTGAGTAAGTTGTGTTATGTTTACTTGAAGTTTTGAGTTTCGTTTCCTCTCTTGAGTATTTGTTGAGTTGGATAATATTTTGGACTCCGGTTCCCAAACCAAGTCCATACGGACTGAGATACTGCCACGGTTCCACCCCAAACAGAGCATCTACTTCCTGTGACAGCTAAGGAAGCCAGAAGCTCATCATTATATCACCCCTTCCTGGTCCAATTCTATTGGTCAATACTCACCTCCTCCATCACTATCTGGCATAACGCTGCCCACTCTAAAGGTTGATTTATACTCAGTTGTGCACTGGTGTCACACAACTCCCAGGCCAGTAAGTGTGTAAGGAATATTGTAACTGACCACTTCCACCACAGTATTTTCCTACTACTCTCCTCTGGGAGGCGCTGCAGGTCTGTTATAACCCGGTACATCTGCTTCTTTCCAAAAGCTGTAACCCTCTTCAACCAGCTGGCCTAATCCAATCTCCAGATTATACATGTAGCAACATCATTCCAAACCAGTTGAACATTTATAGTAGCTGACCTTATAATCCTCATAATTATGTATGGAAGATAGGGATGTGAGGATCAGGGTTTCAGCATCAGACATTAACTATGTTGCCATTAAATGGTAAAGTTTAAGACAAATTTTCAAATATTACGAAAACATTTAATCAATCATCCTTGCAGAACAGCGGCCGGTCACTAGTAGTTACAAGTGACATTGTCTACATTTCTCAAGATTCTCTTCATGCAGAGTGTACTCTTTTTCTTGACAGTTGAAAATATTATACTTTATTCTGGCGTTGTTGTTTTGTAACTTCTTCAGCTTCTTCAACTTAGTCTATTGAATTGGGGAAGGGTGCCGTTTCTTATTTGCAGTCAACTTTTTATTTAAAGGGGAAAGTATGTGATATATCTTCATTAAAATACATAATAGAGCTTTAATCTTCTCTTTCTGTTTCTTTTTCAGCTTTTTCTGCTTTCACATTTGAGCTGAAATAAAACGCCTAACGATCAAATTCAACTAAATATTCATAATCTTATATTTCTGCATTTAGCCTAACTTACGGAAACAAGTTTATCCTCTTTTCAGCCTCTCATTGCATAAATGACCAAAAGTAAATATTTCCCAAAGCACTCGTCAAACTGTGTTCTGAAAAAAGACATCTGTAGGGGGAGGCAACTAAGTAACAAGTCAAACTTGTTGTGTTTCATAGTTTTTGTGTTTTTGTGGTTCTGTAAGTGGTTAAAGCACACCTGTTTTCTGCTTTTTAATAGGTCTATTGCACCTCCTCGTGGTCAAGTCAGTCTGAACAAGAGTTGCCTGGTAAGTAATGACGCTGATCAGGTTCAAGTTACCCTTTATTGTCATTCATCATAACTTTACATCAGAGATGCACAGCAGAACGAAATTATGTCGCAATGATGATGCTGTTTCTTATCACAAAACCAACAATGTGGCAGATTTAGCTCTCTATCTCCCTTTTCTCTATCACACTATTTTATCTTTATCTTTCTTTACATTATTCTTTTAAATTAATGAATTTATGAATAATAAATTATTCATTTTCTTTACATTCTTTACATTTTACTTTACATTTCTTTACATTTATTATTTCTTTATCTTTATAGAGGCCCAGTCAAAGAAAGTTATATTATGGATTTGTAGAAAATTGCCCATTTACATGCAGGTACAAAGCTCTTAATCGAAGGATGGGCATGGTGAAACTCTTTAACAAACATGAGTTTAGCTGGATTCCTCTGAAAGAGGAGATGTATGTATTTTAACCTATACTGGTACATACACTGGTTCTCAACGTCTGGTCTGGGGACCAACAGGGTTTCCAAATGGACCCTTACGGGGTCTCAGAGTTGAATTAACACTGAAGATTTGTAATGGTCCATTTGGACCCCTGGTGGGCCCCGGACCAGACATTAAGAGACAATGGTATCAATTATTGAACCATTGTTGTGACTTTACCTCTCATATCACAAGTGGCTGAGTGAATATGGTGACTTTGGTAGAACATTGTGGTCTTCATTTTGACCACTTGAGGGAGACAGAGTACATGACACAAAAAACCTCACTGTACATTTTCTAAAGCCTTGTATTTCATGTCCCTGTTTGGCATTCAATTATAGCCAATTATGGCCCTTCCTTTTATACATGTTCAGAGAAGGTCAATCAATCTTATTTTATTGGGTTAGGAATGGGTACATTCTAAAATGTACACATCTCTGCTACAACTGAATTCCTGCATCTCAATTGTTTCTTCTTCTTTTCAGATTATTTAGAGAGTAGTGTTGTAAAATTACATATCAAGACCATATCCTAACCTAAACTTTGAGTGTCATAATAATAAAGACCAGGGTTAGAGACATATTGATGCTCACGGATAAACATCCACACGCTACAACTGCGTGAACTGTGAACCTATAAATGTACGTATATACAATATACATGCAGGTTGATAATGTCATGGAAACTTGAACCCAGGTGTACTGGATGCATAACCAAGAACAATTGCTGATTGTGACAGACACTGTTCTATTTCCGTACTTACGTACGTTGGTACTTTTTTCCCCCTGCTACTGAAACTCATGAATGTGGAATGTTGACACCTGCTATGCCGCTTTGCTGCGTTGATACCTCAATCTGCATGACTTTACCTCCAAACGCTAAGCTACTACCGGCCCCATAACCTGATAAAGTGTTTCTTTGGCTGTCCTTCACGTTTTACTGAATTAAAACATGGACGGTGGGTCACCCTGGTGTAAATCTCTCGAGCAGATGGCGGGAGTCATGTTTATCAAATATGCTACTGTATCCTGTGCAGATGCATTATTAGAGCAGAGGCACCGAGTTTGGAACACCCTGTGACATACATGATGTCTTACTCACAGGGACACTGTCTCGGCCTGCTAATAATCCTGAGAACATGGCCTGGTATCTCGGTGACAAGAAGCCCCTGTGTCTCCTTGTCTGCGGATGCCGCCACCTCTGCTTTCTCTCTTCCTCGCGCAGTTGAACAGCCACGCATGATCTACGTATCCAGCAGCATGTACAGTGCAATGAGTACCACATTTGGTAAATATTTGATGGTTCGGAAGATGAATCTCCCTAACTGCATGAAATGACGTGGTCATAATGTGGTGTAAAAGCCCGTAGCAAGCCGCACAAAAACTGTGGGTCAGTAGTTGGATGGGATTATTATGTAGGTTGCTTTAATTACACATTTTCAGAGCACAACATCCCTTTGGATTAGACAGTCTGATAAATGGCATAATACCATCGTAATTTATGTTTATTACGGTGATTGTGTTAATCGTTCCAATGTCATGATCCTGTTATGAGGGAAGAATTAGGTTGTTATTGCCTTTAAAGCTAGGCCACATGTCACTGTACTACTCTGTGTGACCTGTAGGTGGCTATGTTGCACACACCACCGTATAGTGACACATATTGCCTTGTGGCAGCATACTCCTAACCTAACTCCTTCACTATAGAGCCTTGAGAGGTGCTTTGGTGTAGAGAGGAAACTTCTTGGACTATTATTATACAAGGCTTTTTGAATAAAGTCTTCTCTGGTTTGGCTCACTGCCCTGAAAATGGCGTATTGGACGCCAAACTGCAACTGTTTGCATTTAAATAATGTACCGACAACTTTTCGAGGAAGAAAACTGGGGGAAATGATCGATAATAGAGACCTCACTAGGGGGAGGTGGATACTTCATTATAGTGAGGGGGGAGGCTTTGCTTGTGCGGTCCCCGAAATAGATAAATGTTAGCTATTGTTTACAGAAGCATTCTAAAACAGTTATTTGTATTAAGCTACGTCACAGTACAATTTATTATACAGTAGAAATTAGCCTTACAGCTTGATCATAATGAATTACCTATTAGATCAGCAGAACATTTATCACCTTAATTCTACCACCTTGCTTAAAGCCTCATAAAAAAAACTAGTTATGCTGGAGTATAGCCTAGCTGTAAATAGGACTGGGAAATAAATATCTGGGATAATTGTGAGGGTGTACCGCTGCACCCCCAAACGCTGTCCGTTCTCACACCGGCCATATGGCCGTGTGAGCCTGGCTCTCAATGCCAGCCCTGCACTGTGCATACAGGCTAACAGCTTGGTGGACACATAATTAATTTGCCTCGGCGTCTGCCATTTATTTTCCAACCTACATTTTGTTAATTGGACAGAGGAGGTTAAAATCAAATGGATGTCTCTGGGTGTGTTAAGGCCACTAATTGCATGGAACCTGCGAGAGAGCCATCAGTGTGGGCTGCTTGCAGGAATAAACCCGGTTTATACTACGGCGCACAGCAGTGTCGCTCGCCAAAAAACGCCGATCTACAAGATCGCAACGTGTCGAGTCCGCGACACGTTGTGAGCTTGTAGATCTGCTATTTTTGGCGCACAACAGTACAAAGGAGCAAAAACAATGCATTACGGTGTCAGGGGTGATATTTGAGGTTGTCGGTGAGTGGGGGGGATACCACACTGAAAACATAATTCACTTTATTCACTCGTGCACTCAGTAGGACTAATACTGCGAATCCTCTGGAGGACCTTGCACAATCACTGGCGATCACAACTGAACATTTGATGGCATTAACGTCACTTGCAATGGCCAGCAGGCTCTGTATACTTTCATGCCTTTTTTCCTGGAAAACGGCTTCAAAGAAGAAGCATTCTATGGCTGTGTTCTTGCTCCCATTTCCTTCATAAATGCATGAATAATGTTGGCTCTTTGGATTGTATGTGATGTGTAATCTCAGCTGGCCTGTGTTGTTTATAGCATAATGGATCATGACATAACCAGCCTCTCTCTCACACACACACTCTCACTCTCTCTCTCGTGATGGTTTGTGCGTCATTTTGCCAGCGTTGCCATTTAATTCACTAAGCCATAACTTCTTCCCTGTCCCCATAACCAAAGTTGAACCAGATTTAGAATATGAATTTAATCAAGATAATTGACTATTAAATACAAATGTAATTGGGGTCATGATATGCAGTGTGTAAATCTAAGTGACACCGGGGTTTTGTAGTTTGTAAACCGTAAAAGATGGAGGTTGTTAATATCTAAATGATCAAAGAAATGGAAGGCGTGTTAGGAGAGAATCCTTTAATGAGAAATGTTGACATGCGTGACATGACTTTGTCATGTGCTCAGCATGTACTCTGTTACTAATCACTTATAACCACTTTCAACCAGCTGTCGCTATTTTGGGCATGTCATTAGAGGTGTGAAATGTCAAAAAGATTTCTAAAATGTAAAGGAATATCAGATCTACGTGTTCACAATGCATTGCATCGCAACACGTTGTGAGCTTGTAGATCTGATAACTTTGCTGTTTTTGAAATAAGGTTAAGTGGTTAACTGGGAAAGGTCATTGAAGTTTGGAGCATAGCTTAATTAGTTTTAGAAGAAGAGTACAATTTAGTTAGAATTCAGTTAAATCAACAAACATTTGACTCCTCTCTTCTCAGGCCTGACTTTTGTCCCAACGCCTTTTGCAAACTTGACTTAATCTCTTTTTGTGGTTGTGGACCCAAAACCCATGGCTCATGAGCGCTCAGGCATGGAAGCACCGCTGTAGGGGTTGGTGACAATAGAAATGCATGTGGAGGTTTTATTGCACTCATCCAGCAGCGTTCAAGGGGATGATCCCACTAGATAGTGCCTGCAGCACCAGCTGCGTGGAAGGGGTGCTTGCGCGGTGCCCCGAGAACTGAGCGAAACAGGGCATGCTGTCCGCGACAGCAATCCCTAGTGTTGTTAATCACCCCCACACCCCTCTCTTCTCTCCTGCTCTCACTCTCTCTCTCCCGCTCTCTCTCTCTCTCTCTCTCTACCTCTCATTTTCCTTCTCTCTTCCCCCTGCACTGATTTGCAAGCACAGATTAATCAGAGCATGGGGGCCTTGATGAAATTTTGCTGTTATTGTTCCCAATTTTAGCAACATCTTTTATTGTCTTCATCATTCATTTACAGGAGGGGGGAAGGGGGACTGTGTCAATTATGCAAATGATGTTGCACACTTTTGCAGATTACTTCATTCGCGTGCCATTGTCGGTGAGAATTTAATTATTAAATATTATTATGCTCATGTTTCCTTCAATTTTCGGGGGCTTTGTTTCAATTTGATCCCTCGTGCAGCTGCTCGTCTCTCCGCTCTGAGCCAGAATCAAAGCAGGCTGCCGTGCCAAGGCCAAACAAACTCACCTCAATTTAATGATTTTGAAGTTAGACCCCCTTGTTCTCAAAACTGTGACTGGAGGAAGGCGGGGTGCGTTCATTTTAACCAACTGGAATTGAATTCAAGTTTGCTCCAAATTGACTTAAGTTGGGCTGTGCCTAATGATATTTTAATCTCTTTTCTTTAATTCCTGGGAATTTGTTTTTCAAAGGCTTTGTCTGGCAGCAACACAGTCGGGGCTGAATAAAGAATACAGATTGGTGTTAGATCCCAGGGATGATAGTGAAATTAAAGCTTTTGTAGTCGACTGGTTCAGAGGGAAATGAATGTACCCTTGTTAGACAGTTCCATCCACAGTTCTTGTAGCCGTCATTGCCTTGCCTCCTCTGACATGATAAGTGATGCAATTTGACTAGGGCCAGCTTCTGAGACGGTGTTAATCAATTTACAGAGTCTCATTGAGCATGCATTTCATAGTTAAAAGGTGTGGCTATGCTCATATCCTTTTCGATTGCATAGTTTTGGAGAAATGTACAAAATCCTTAGTGTCATTTTACAGAACATCTTGTCTGACCGAAATATATACTATGCAGTAGTTTGTATGGTGAAGATAAAATATTGGAAAATATTGCAACGTAGTGGCATTTGAAGACCTGCATGGGAATTGAGTGCTCCTTTGTGCACTTTGCAGCATATCCGCTGCCCTTGCCATTTTGCTGCACCACAGGGGAATAAGAGGTCTAAACTGTACGACACTCCTTTTCCACAGGTTCCGCAGGACTCCTGAGAGAGCGTTTATCATATGCCCACATCTTTACTCCCCACAACCAGTAACGTTTTATAAACTTGGGCTCTATCAGTGACACACACACTGCAGATTAAAGAATTGGCTCATACAGAGTCCAGGCCTATGAAAAGGCATACGACAGGGCTGCGAGACAGACTCACTGTGAGGGGAGTGGCTTGGTTCATAAGGGGTTGGGGGGGGGGGGGGGAATAACCCGAGGACTACTTTCTCTCTGATTACTCATTGACATTTCCCTGCCTCGTGGCATGCTTGCATTTCTGACAGTTGCTCCCGTGGTGGGGGCATTCACCGGCATGTCCGGCGCCGCCGCACTCGTCATGTTGTGCCGCGGCCATGGCTGGGAGGAACAGCTGTCTACACTAACGAGGCCGTAACCACACAGACCAGCGAGGCGGTGTTGAGCGAGCGGACCAGAGCACCACTCGCGCTCTGCTCCATAAGGCCCCGGGATACATAAACAATGACTTAATGAGAATGCGTGCCATTACAGTAATTAACACAGCTCATGTCAAGCACTGTCAGCTTTCAAGAGTTTCGCTAAGGTCTTGTGTTACACTAAAAAGGCTGGCATGCAATGACCAGAGGCCTGCCTGGGAACAGTCTGCCTTTACATGGAGAGTAATCAGATTCAGTAAAACTGTGAACAAAAAAAGAATGCCATCCACAATTATGTGGCATGGTCATAAAACATCTATCACATATTCCACTATGCACAAGCGAAAGCCTTTTGCTCGGACGTTATAAACTGTCGTTAAAATGTGATGGCTTTTGAAGTTATTGAATGCATGTGTGGCTTTAAATATGTCTGGAAATATATCACTGCACAGCAACAAATAGTTCCCATTTTGCTGTGTTCAAGGGAAATTCCACTGCAAAGCAACATTCAAATAATTTGGACAGATTGAGGCTTAACTGATTAAGTCTCCTTATGTGGATGACTAAAGTGATCTGTGTACAGAAATAGTGGCAGCAGGAAGCTGGAGCAGGGTCAGTAGGGTTAGGGCTCTATGCTGGAGCATGGTCAGTAGGAATAGGGCTCTATCCTGGAGCATGGTCAGTAGGGTTAGGGCTCTATGCTGGAGCATGGTCAGTAGGGTTAGGGCTCTATGCTGGAGCATGGTCAGTAGGAATAGGGCTCTATCCTGGAGCATGGTCAGTAGGAATAGGGCTCTATCCTGGTGCATGGTCAGTAGGGTTAGGGCTCTATCCTAGAGCATGGTCAGTAGGAATAGGCCTACAGTATGTCTCTGCCTCTGGACTGACCAAGAGAGACCTGGTGGCATTTCCCTTTTAAAGGGACACTGCCATGATTTTCAACATATCCCTTTGTTGTCATAGTTGAAAAGGTTCAATTTGAGCAGCCAGTTTTACTTTAAATTAAATTGTTTGAAACATAACTCCTGGGGATTATCTTCACAATGGGCTCCACTTGTTAACAATCCAGCTAGATTGTACTACATTGCTAGGGGAATGTAGTGATGATTAGCACAGGATAGTCCTTGTTTGGTCAACAGTTGTTTTTACGGCGTGGCTCTGCAGGAGGCTAGCCGTCTATAAGTGCGTGCCGCGCGTGCGTGTGTGCGTGGCTAATCTGGCAAACCACTGGACCAATTGGCACCAAACCATGTAAGCACACTGTCAGCAGGCCACAGAAGTACCTCCACTTTTCACACATTTCATATTATGTTAAATCCTTTAAAAAATATTTTACATTTTTATAATGGAAGTCAATAGGTCTCAGATTGGGCTGAAAACATGCCACCTGTCATACTGTAGATATGTCATAGATGACTGACGTCACAGGCTGCCACCTGAAGTCCGAGATACATTTTTAGAGTATGAAAGCTACAGCATATGATTTTGAATAGTGAAAGTAAATGTATTTACATGGTGTAGTTTAATGTAACGGTCAACAATGAATGTTTTTCACCAAAAGATAAAGAAAAACAACAAAGACATTCCCCGGTTTTAGGTTCCAGCCAGACTTCCTTTTGGGCTAAGGGAATATAGTTGCAGACCTTTGTTTGTTTGTATAATTCGATGTTTATGCTAGGCTGGAAGCAAGCCATGTTTGATGCTTTACATAATAGAGTAAATAAGGTTTACTGTTGCTTATTCTGTGGCGGCTGTGAATGCAAGAGTGGAATATTCTTTTCCGAGGAAATGGTGTGACACGCCGTCCAGTATAAGCTGTCATAGCATAGACAGAAATTGAAATTTTTGTCTGGCTTGCATGCATCGGAAATATTTGTTTCTGTGATAATCAAAAATGAACAGAATTTCCTTTTAATGTAATCTGTAAAACAAATATTTTGTATGTTTCTCATATTCGCGGTTTTGACAGTGATAGATTACGCCTCGTAAATGAGAATAAGTGTCTGTGTACTTTGTTTTGACAGAGAATTGGAAGACTCCATTGGGCCTGGAAGGCGAGGGTGCCAAAACAAACGGGTTAGTTTCAATTACGAGTTTGTCAATATATGTGTGACCATGAGCCAAGTGTGAAATGATACCAGAGGTATCCTTTAGGGTTTCATGGGATGCCCCAAACTAAATACATTCCAAAGATTGTTGCTATATCTGTCTTGTGCTCAAGAAATTCACTAGAACAAAACAATTTAATTCATAGGTATAAAACCATTTTGTGTTACCATGCTGAGTACTTACTCACACACACATACTGAACACATGCATGAGTGCATGGACAATTTTCTTCAGCTCCATGTTAATGAATGCAGCCGTTCTCACTGGCCGTGCATGAACGCTCCACTCGCGCATGTGAAGATTTCTGTCCGCTCTTGGCAGAAACGTTTGTCCACGTGCATTTTCAGTGAAATGCATTGACCAGACGTCCTGGCCAGGTTTGGTGAGAACGGTCATGCACAAACCCACACGCGCAATAAAGTGCGTGCGCACTTAGCAGATGCTTTTTTGGTGAGCTCGAAGCGAAACTGTTCACAACAGAACTGTCCAGAGCTGTTTATCATTTACTGGTAGAACACTAGTAATTAACGTTAAGCCAACGTTTTCTCTATTATCAAGACATGCAACATATTTTCAGGCAATATGTTTGGAACTTTGTTACTGTAGTGACTCCTGCTGGCAACAAGCTGTACTTCCTCTGTCACACCAGTACAAGAAACCAAAGTCAAGTCCACCATGAGAACACAGACTTTAAAAGCAGTATACACAGGGCCCTTTTTGCCCTGAGACAACACTTACTCTCAGGCTGAGACGAAGGTACTAAATCCGGCCCCTTCGGTAGGATTGGCAGATCCTAACCCCAAACATGGCCCTGACCATAACCAGCTGTAACCTAAAACTAAACATCACTCGTTGATTGGTGTAGCAGCTTGTTAGGGGCGGCACATAGCGTGGGTGTTGGTGGACAAGAACGTCCCTTAAGGTTTCCCAAACAAATCAATATGTCAGGACCCATGTTTGTGTCACAGACACATTTTTAAGGGTTGTGAGTAAATATCACCTTTATTAAATAATTATCTAAAAAGATTATTAAAAAAAAATAATAATCAGAACTTCAATAAATTTATAAAACTTTGAAGAAATATTGAAAATAACAGATCTACAAGCTCACAGATGAGCTTGAGATGAGATGATCTTGTAGATTGCCTATTTTTTTAAACTATTTTTGAAAAAGGGCATAAGTGGTTCATTCATAATGTAGTTTTGTATGTTTGGATCCCGGGGAGACGCACAATGTATCTGTTGCGTCTTGAGCTGAAAAGTTTGGGAACCCCTGCCTTAACGGACAAGGCTGGTAGCACCAGACTAGTTGATGGTCTTGCAGCGAAACTACTTTTAATGCCAGTGGGTGCAATTTGTAATATACAAGCTCAAGAACAGAACTCAGCCTAACTAATTAATTTAGTAGCGTAGTAGAAGTATTATATTGTGTAACTTTTCAGCATCGGGATTTATTAAAGTTCACTTCCCTCTCATTCATTACACTATTTTCTATTCTGTATTTGTTTGCTTCCACCATCGTGCCAACTAATCTCCCAGGCTCTGCAAATTATAGTAGGCAAAGGAACAAGTGAGTTCTCGGTTTAGTTTTCTCCTTGACAATGTGGGGCAGGCAACTGTTAGAATGTTCAAATATGAGACCAAATCCCAATATCCCTTACAGTGTAAAGTTAACTCATATTGTTCTTATTTTATTTTTATCAGAGAGGATACGATGACATTAAAGCTGATCTCTCAGTGCATAGATGCAGTGTTACACTCTGTTAGCATTGGTTGCATTAGGTCCTCATCAGTGGTCGAAAGTAACTAAGTATATTTAAGTACTGTACAATTTTGAGGTATTTACACTTTACTTGAGTATTTCCAATACTTTTACTTCTACTCCACTACATCTCAGAGGCAAATATTGTACTTTTACTCCACTACAATTATTTGAAAACTTTAGTTACTAGTTACTTTACAGATATAAATTATGATATTATGAAACATACATTAACCACTTTAGCCCTATTTTATACGTAGGCTATTTGAAAATAGCCGACCTACAAGCTCACAACGCGTCACATTGCGACGCGTTGTGAGCTTGTACATCTGCTATTTTAGCACTTTTACTTTTGGTACTTTAAGTACATTTTGATGCCAATACTTTTGCACTTTTAGTAAATTTAGAATTCTGGACTTTTACTTGTAACAGAGTATTTCTATACACAGTAAACTCCTCAGTGTTCATTTATCCATTGTAAATCTGCCAGTGTGCAAAGTAGCCATGCTCTGCTACACTCACAGGGTTAAATTACAGTGTAGAAGGACCACTTACTTATAGATTGTCATGTTCACATGACATCACTTGTTTAATCCACACATCCACATTTCTGTTGAAAAACATAACGCAGTGGTGGCTGTTCTGGATCTCATAGAGCTTGTCATAGTCTTGTTTATTGCTCCTTTAGTTGAACATGCAAAAGAACATAGAAACGTGTATATTACTCCTTTAGTTGAACATGCAAAAGAACACAGAAATACAGTAACAAACTATGTGATGAAAGATAATAAGTGACGTGTAATTTTACCAGTACTGATGTATTGGCGAAAAAGACAAATAAAATGACAATTACTTAAATATGGAGGCAAACAGGAGAAATCACAGCGTCGAAAGCTCGGCAGGAGTTCAAATGAACTGTCCCAGCTTGAGAATGGTAGGGGAAACCCCTAACACATACAGTATTGATACAAGACCATAACACGTACCGTAGCAGGCGCACACACAGACGTGCACCGCACGTGCGTGTGCACACACACCTCATTCGTAGTAAAAGGGAGAGAGGCCTGCATTCATGTCAAGGATTGATTACTGTGCCACACTCAAAAGCTGTTGTATATCCTAGTGTCTTTTTAATTAGTGTTGAATTATTGAGGCATGCACGGTGGGTGTTTGTTTGGTTTAGGTCTTGGGGGTGGCCTCAATTTTTACTCGTTGATCCCTCTTTCTCCTACTCCCCCCCCCCCCCCCCCCTCCCCCCCTTTGTCCTCTTGCTCTACTTATTTCACATAACTTGTAATTGAGATTGGATTTCTATTGTTTAGGTCTACTACACTGTAAAATTCCGAGTGTCAACTTAACCCCATGAGTGTATTTCGTATTCCACTTTCAATCTGTCGTTCCTATTTTGGTCATGTCATTGTAGGAATGGCAGATTTACAAGCTCACAATGTGTTGAAACCTTGTAGTTTTTACGTTTGTTTTGCTGTGGGGTAGCGTTGTAGCGACGAATTACAAATTAGGGCTTTTATGACAAATTAAGTGTTTAATGACTAGATACGTGCTGTGCACTATGTGTGTTAATGTTGTGTGATTGCTGCTCTCCCTGTTATTTGTGCTCCTTCACAAAAGAAAAGGTACTTTCCAGTTGTTCTGTCTCTCCTATATGACCAATGCTGTTAGTGTTGTTTTATTGTGTTTGTTACATGGAGTTAGAATTTGGAAACAATGGGTGAGGACATCGTTTGCAGTGTTTTGTATCATGGGATTGGGCTGGCCTTGTCTGCAGTGTCCAGAATACTCTCTTTCTCTTTCTCTCTCTCTCTCTCCCCTCCCCTTTCTCTCCTGATCTCTACTCTACCTTGTTCTCTCTCTCTCTCCCATTCTCTCCTTAAGAAAAAAATCCCTTGTATTAATGAGTCAATGCAGAGCCGTATTATGTTTAATTAGGTAGTTTATATAATGAGGTGTTCATTTCTAATGGAGGGACATGCTGTGAGCAGCACATCTGCAGGAATAACTCAGGCAATCAGCAGCGTGAGGACCCATGGAACTGCAAATGAGACTTACTTACTCAGAAATGAATTATGTCTCGGTGCCTTTCCCAAAGCCCATTAATTAAATCCACTGGCATCAAGGTCTTTTTCTTAATTTCATGTACCATTAGCATAATAAACACAATTTGAGTTAGCACAATGTGATCAGTTTAATGGATGCTATTTATTTTACTTTATTATTTAAAGCTCTGGTAATGGGAAGAGAAACATAAATATATCTCTATGGCCCCCTTTGTGAAAAATCCCCATCAGAGCCTGGCGTCGACGCAGATGTTCGTTTGAGTGCCTCCATACATTTTGGTGAAGCCTGATTTATATACTTCGTTGATGGTCGGTAATGCGAAGCGTTGTGAACTTGTAGATCAGCTATTTTTGGTGTGCAGCACGGTGCACCGGCGCACGAAAGAGAGCCATCCGCCGGCCTCGCAAAAGTGTTGTGTGGCGCGGCTCAATCCAGACCTGGGCCAGGTTTCACGTTCATTAAAAACGGCCTGCGGTCCTGTATGTCACAGTCTCCTTAACTCATAATGTTTGGTGTTCAGAGGTGTACAGTATTTCACCCGAGTGTATTTTTCCTGTTAAGTGAGAAGTGTGCGAAGAGAGTTAGGAGTTGGAAGCATTTGCACATTCACTCAAACACGCGCACAGGCACACACACACACACACACACCGAGGACATTTGAGGTGCAAGTGCAATCGAGAGCGGCAGGCATTCATGCACCTTCATTAAAACAATACACGGACTTAATGTATGGTAGTGAATTTGTTCTGACCTTAAAGCAATGCCCTAGAGGTGAGATATGATTAGCGTTATTGTTGAGGACAGGTACATCATTATCTCAATGTACCTCTACCATAGCCTAGTTACACAGCCATGCTCCATCCTCTGACTTGGGCACCGGTACAAGACATAATCTCTTCTCAGGAGCAGAAGTGCACTTAATCATCTACTCCAGTTTCAGGAACTGCCCCCGAGTGCTCTGTCGACTGTAACTACAACGACTGCTCCGCGAGAATATCTGCAGCCATGTTTTAAGTTCCCAAATTAATTGCCTAATGGATTAGGAGGTATGGAGAGCGTCCTACTTTTTCCCCGGGATGGAGCAATGAAATAAATTGGGCCAGGTGAGGACAAGGAGAAGTTGTGTTTCAGGCAGAATGTATTTGCTTTAGATACGGTAATCTTTTACTGTCCCAAATACTGTAGCAGCCGCCCCCCCCTCCCCTCCCCCACCCTCATTGCCATTCATGGGTTCATTAGACAGTGGGAGCAGTGTACACCGTCTCACAGTGAGAGATATAACCCTCCACAATAAATAGTTCCCCAGGTCTTGGTTACAGATGGTCACTGACAGAGACGGACTGACAGACGGGGACCTACGTACATGCACGCTCGCACACAAACGCACACACAAAATGTAGTCGGTATATTTTATTTTTATTTTAAAAAGTAAAACAAAACAACTGAATTACAAACCACAGATTTTTTTTCATAAAACAAGGGAAAGACATAAATGTAAGTCTTAAAAAGCCTTTCAGATGCAATCTCATTTTCAGACGGTCTATCGGAGTCAAATGAACACTGAGGATTTTAGCGTGTACCTTGTCATAATGGACATAAAAGCGGGGCGGGGTGAAGGGTGAATGGCTCCATGTGTCAAGTGCTGAGTGACAAACACACGACACCAAAAGCCATTAGTGTCCTCTAGAGAGACAATGCCCAGAACTCTCCCCTCCTTCTCACTCCCCGACTCCTGGGTGCTCTTCTCGAAAAGCCACTCTCTCCACTACGCTACGGATGAAAAGCCCAGCGATTAGCCCGCACTGTAATTTAACTCTGAGCGTGTACAAATGTAACCAAATGGACCCTTGCCGGTCCATTTGGTTACATCTGTAGACACTCAGAGTTACAAATGGATAAATTAACACAGAGGAGTTCAGTTTACTGTGCAGCGGTCGAAATGTTCTCCCTTCCAATTTCACTTTTTGTAAAATGAGAACTTGGAAGTAATGTCAATACAGCTCAGAATCTAAGGGAATTCTCTAATTATTATGCTCTGCTGAAACATAGCTTTTTATTGAAACCACAAATACTAAGAACATTTAGCTATTTGTCTTACTTGATGTGCAACTTCAAATGTAACTGGTGTTGGGTAACCAACCAGTGCCCCTAACAGCTCCCCACTCCATTTCAAATACTGTATCTCCATTTGGGTAAAAATGCTACTAAGCAAAAGCTTCATTGCCAAATACATTCACACATACAGTTCCTGGAATTTTGCATTCAACCCACCCCAACTATTAGGAACAGCTACAGTATATTGAACAGTTCCTGGGGAGCAGTGAGGGATTGTTAGTGTCTTGCTGTAGTTTGGGTCGAACTGGGAACCTTCTGACTCCCAGGCCCTCTGTTAAGCCTGCCCTCTCTGCTACAAGATATCTGCTGTTGTTATAGAGCGTCAAAGTTTCTCCCAAATATAACTTTGTGCCTGACATCTAATCATTTTTTTATTTGATCTGTATGTATGCAGCTATCAATAATTAGAACAGAGGTGAAGTCTAGATTAAAGGAAAAATGCATTTTGAACCCTCTTAAGTCTAGATCACATGCCCGGTCATATTGTGTCACATTTAACAAATTCAAACAAATATCATGACCTCCACCCATCAAACAATCTTCAACTGTAATCCATATCTATGTTCCCATTTATTTTTAAATCGACGATAAAGTAGGGTATGCTCTAGGAGGGGCGGGATGATTTGATTGACAAGCTGCCCAACCAATAGCATTCATTTCCGGTTGCATTAGCTACGACGTGATATGACGCGATATAGAAAGATGGCGGATTTGAAATTCCTGAACAATCGGCTTCATTTACGGTCTGTAGACCGTCGCTTTGTCCATTCATTTTTACAGTCTATGGTTTCACTAGGAAAGAAAGGTACGATACGGAAGTTAGATACTCTCGCCATTTCATTTGGATTTGTATGTGGCAAACGGTAGCAAACTGGCAACTGTGAGTTACCGGGGCAGCTTGAATCATAAATTAGATTCATGATTTATGATGAGAAAAAAAGTGATATCCCTTGTTCTTTATATCACATTTAGTGGGTCAACACAAGCAAGTTACCTAGAATCCCATTGTAAACAACAGGCCACAGTAAGGTACCATACTGTAGCACTACTTACTGGGTGTAGCAGACAGTCGCAGTGTTTCGCGACACCCTCTCCTAACGGCATGTGACACAAAAAAAAGAGGTGTATGTGAATCAATAGTGGAGTTGGGTGCTTGGGTTACCTTGCAAGTCCTTCCTAGTCATCGTGTGGCGCCATGAGCTCATGGCTAATGACTGGAGATCGATGGCTGGTAACCTGACTGCGGTTTGTTTCGGTGTTATGTTTACCATACAGTGTCTGACGCCCCGCCACTGACACACTTTACCCCGGGGACACAAACCAACCTCTGACCATACATTTGGCTGTTAGTGGTTTTGGTTTCTTACTTTCAATTTTCCAGTGACATGACGAATCACTGATTACATTAGTGCGACAAGGAGGCTTATCGGTTGTACAAGTGTCAAATAAAACCTTCCTTGGTGTCAGATTTTGCTCCCTTATTTCTTGCATCGGTGTTCGCCAACCCTAAGAGAAGTACATTTTTCATACTGGTGTTAAAATAATTCCCTGCTTTGAAAATAAATAATTAAAACTAGAAAAAGTGCTCCTCGGAGCACAGGTCTCCGCCAGGTCAGGTAGGTTATTGTGGCCTCCTGGTGGCGCTATAATAGGCCAATGTGAAAAGGGTGCAATTTCTTATTAGGCTTTGCACGGCAATCGGACACAGCATTCATGGCTTGAGGCATTTTGTGCAAATTTTTTTTTTTGCTAAATTAGACCTGCTGGTGGCGCTATAACAGGCCAATGTTGTTCCTCAACATAGTGTGAAGGTGCGTGCAAAGTTTGACCGCAATCGGACGGTGCGTTCATGATTTGCGGAATTTTGTTCAAAACAAGCCACTACTGCAAACTTTATATGTCAATCTTAGCCAATGAGAATGGAATATGAAAAATCAAACAGATCCGTCTTGATCACATGACTATGGAGATCATGTGTACCGATTTGCGTGAAATTTGGATAAAATCGGAAGGAGTAATATATATATATTTTTTACGTAAGTCGGCCTCCTGGTGGCGCTATAAAAGGCAGATGTGAAAAATGCAGGGCAAAAGTTTTTCCTTGACCTCTAGGGAGTGCGCATACAAAGTTTTACATAGATCAGTGCAGTTATAAGTACAAACATGAATAGGCCTGTTATAGCACCACCATGAGGCTGATTAAAAAAAATTCAAGTGCCATTTCTTCCTCGGCATAGTGGAAATATGCGTGCAAAAATGTCACAGAAATTGCATGCTGTGTTCATGAATTGTTGCAGGACTCTGGTATAGACCCCTGGGGGACCCCGATCAACATTGATTGATTGATTGAATACTTTATTAGTCAAAAATGTAAACATGTAGTATTCGGTTTAAAAATACAAAAACATCCGGCACAGAATGGTTGGATGCGCCATCTTGAAGGTTGCTCCCCATCCATACAATCAGGAATGCATATAGAACTCATGCACATGAATTCATGCAGTGAACTTTTCCTCCTAACCCGCCAGTGTTGCAGTCAATGATGGCTCCCTCTGCAGAGATAGATTGAAAATGACTCCCAGTGCTACCATGAGCCACTGTGGTTTCGGGCTCAGAGCCCACATTCAGACAGCGGCTCATGGAGTCCACTTTTTCTGATGCGGACTTATTATTACCTTCCCACAATAAATTGCTCCAGAGGACTGGGGAAATGCTCCTCTCCGCTTCTCTAACGCCGTCGTCTCAGATATCATTAGGAGAGTACCATACAGGGGGACAGCAGATCAATGGATTCCTGCACAGAGGCATTAGTACAGTCTATGTATGATCAGTTTACTGAACAACAACACCGCCTCCGCAGCCCTTACTGGAAACAATTGATGCATTGTTGCAGTGAAATTAATCCTCTGAATTCATAAACCAAATCAGATATTCAATTGGCGCGACCCAAAATAATTATGTGGATGCTTACAAATGAGAAATAACTTCCACGCCAGGGCCTCATCAAGACTCGAGCAAAAAAGCTGCCTTTTCAATAACGCATGCTGCTTTGTCATCTTAATAAAAAACACTAGCAACATCTAAGCATGATTTAATCTTCCATTTAAATTACTTTCTCAGTCATCTTAGTGCTGTACCTCTGTTTTCCAATCCAAGGGGAAATGTAGCTGAGGAAAAAAGTGTTGGTTCTACATAATGCTTCTGTGTGCTCAGTCTTAGTGTCACTTTGAAAGTCGTGCGTGTGTCTAAATCGCAAGGATTTCTTTTTTTTCTCCTGGAGAAATATTGAACTCGGTGCAATCCAAACATGATCGACATGTTTGGACTCCGCTGAAAATATTCTCCCATTCAAGATCGACATGCTGAAATTCTAGCCTAATATGATCCAGCGGGTGCATTGCCAGCAATTAAACAACAGAGCGAGGGTGCAAACACACACTAGCCTTTTGAACACTGGCTGAATCTAAAAGTGACCTTGGATGCCTCCAACGGATGTGATTTTTATGGACTCTGTCCAAAAATCACTTCTTTAACCCATTTAGACTTCTAAATTCTAAAAAACGCCTGCTAAATCCTGTAAAGTTTTCTGAAAAACTTCAAATATTTATTCAAAAATTAAAAAAAATATATGTTGCTATATACTGTACATAGCAACAACAACCCGAAAAAGGGGTTCCCGTCTTGAAAGGTATATTTAAAAATAAGGGTTCCCGCTCTAAATGGGTTAAAAGGTACATTATTTTAGGTCGCATAAATTCTCATATAGTCTCTGAACTGAGGTGAGAAGTGAGCCATTAACTGCAATGCCTTTTTTTGTGTGTGCAGATAACACAGTTCTGTAGACTTAATGAGAATATAAGAGTATATTAATACGCACCCGGTATAATGATGCTGTTGCCACCTGGATCAGGTTGAAACAGATGTACTATTTTCAAAATAGGTAATAATGGGTGCCAGGAGGCAGTTAAACGCCATTAACGCCATTTCAACATCATCAGTGTGTAAATGGCATTGCAACCAAATAAGACTTTTCAATTAAATGGATCTTTAAGTGTAAAATATGATGCAACGACACATCGCAAGTAATAATAATTAATAAAATCATAATGTATTAGTTTCTCCAACATTTCCCAACGCAAAGCCAATTTGGACTAGGTTTAGGTGCTCCAGCAGTGTGGCTGGTGCTTGCCATTTAACCCATGCATTTATGGATGACTTTTGATTATAGTCATTATGGATGTTATGCCAGATTAGACCTGGAGGTCAAAGGAGCTCACAAATGAAATATGTTTTCTCCCACAATTCACATAATGCAGCTTACCCAGCAAAAAAAATGCAGTTTTTTCTCAAATGCCCTCCAAATTTAAAGTCACGTCTACTGCAGGGGACAATAAATATTTCAGAGGGGTTGCGTCAGCTAAGTGACATGGTCACAATGAGAGAAGCTTGCAGTCTGAATTAAAGATGTGCTCTGTACAAACGCTGTGGCCGCATTAGATTAGCCACAAGCCGTAATCTGTCACTTAGCTGTAGCATGCCTTGCTGTTTGAACTGATGTAAACTGCTGCTGCCCGGGCACATGGCTGGGGAGTGTAATGGGGATTCATTGATCCACTGGTCTTTTGCTGATTGAGTTAGATAATTAAAAAGCCTCTTGTATCAGTTCCATTAAGGATTGTTTGTGTTGCTTTTCCCCCCATTGTTCTTGTTCTTGAACAGCAAAACTTGGGAGCTCCTGAGTGCTATTGGTAGCTTGAATCATAGGTACTTTGCCCTATTATGTCATAGTAGGCCTATCATAAATCGTCATATAATCAGGACGATTGCAATTTTTTTTTTACATCACTGGTGATTATGCAGTGATGATATATCAACCACTTTCAACCTGGTGTCCCTGTTTTGGGTATGTCATCGTAGGCGGAAATACGTAATAGATGTTTTGAGAATAGCAGATCTACAAGCTCCACAACACGTTTGTGTTGCAAGCTTAGAGATTGACCATTTTCACTGCACACAACCATCTTTTGTGGCTAAACCAAATCAGGCATTCCTAAGATTCATTCTAGATTACACGGAGAGCAGATCAAATGGAAACACTGACTTTTTGTGAAGTGGAATATTAAACAGAGACTAGTGTGCTGGGATCAGGGGGGACTTATCCCTCCAAACAGGAACTGTCTGGAGAGACGGCGCGCACAGTCCTGCAGCGAGCCGGCTGAGGTCTTGCTTTGTACTTCCTTCCAGCAGACCAACTGTCCTCTGCTGTCACACTGGAAGCCGGGCCAGGTCTCCTCAGCGATGGCCGCGAAGTCTGCGGCAACGCTGAAAATAGCCATGCTGAGCTCATTAGCAGATTAGGTGTTGCAATGAATCTGTGTGGTTCGAGCTCCACGGCCTGCATATTGTTCCTCCAGGATGGCAATTACAGCTGATTGACACGTTGGCACATGGGGTTGGAGGGGTGGGGCCTGTAGCTCAACGCCTGCAGTGGGAGGGGGGGGGGGGGGGGCACGTGAAGGGTAAAATATACATCTGTAAACCAGACCCTTAACAAATTACCACCCATGTCATTGGCATCCAATGACTGATCTGCGTTGAGATGTCAAAATGTGTAGCCTAATTCACTGCACGTCAACGCAAACTAGTTCTGACACTAAAATAATCAAAGATAGTTGTTAGACATAGTTAGTTGCTGACATCCAAGGTCGTTTGCCACTTGTAACTTTGCTTTTAGTCACGTTAACCGCTTAAGCCCTGTATACTTTGTCGTACTACGAATGGAGAAAATAGCCGATCTACAAGCTCACAACGCATCGCGTTGAACACTTTTCCCTATAATGACATGCCCAAAATAGGGATGCCAGGTTGAATGTAGTTAAGATCCTAGCTTAGAAAACAAGCCCGCAGAAATGATTCCTTCTGTACTGAGCAAGTAGCAGGTTTCATCTGGTCCAGTGCTTAATTAGTAACCCTGCTTCCATGCTTGGCCCAGTGGCACTGGGTGGTGGTGGATCTTCATGTTGTGATTTCAGCCAGTCCACCCTTCCTTTTGATCAAGGATGCTGCGGCCTCTCTGGAGCTTCACGTCATGGCTCCTAATCAAATAAATGTGCCCTTTTAAATGGATGTGATTTCAGCCTGCCTGCTCCCATTTGAGAGAGAGGTCCCAGTGCCTGGCTGGCTCCTCGTCTTTTAAATGTATGGTCCATCTCAGACTTGGCTCCTTCAACAGCTTTCGAAGAATATATTAAGCTTAAAGGACAGTACCTTTTGTTTTGGCATGATGTAGCGCAACCCCTACAAATCGCATACTATACTGTAATTTTCCAAATTATGCCATAGCTTTTTAGACTTTCCAGAAAGCCATTTGTTTCCATTCATTTCAGTAAGGTCTACTTGCGGACACTTGAAATGTGTTTGAGACGGGTAATACAAAACTGTGAATTAGGGAAATCTGTTTAATTAAAAAACAAACAAAAAAAAACTGTTATATTTTTGCAGTTTAAAATGTAAAGTATACATGACTTGTCTTCAATGGGTTGAAAAATGCAAAAACAACTGTATGGACCTTTTAATTTCACAACATCAAACATGTCACTTGACATAAGAGAATATTTGATCTGGACAGAATCCTTACCCCACAGAGAGCGGTCTGATCACATGCTGTTTGAAGAACCAACGGAAAACTTAAACATGTTTTCTAATGCACTGTATGGTGACATCCTTTACTGACCAAGCAGTCTGCCACTGCCAAATCTGAAAGGAGGATGATATTGATCTAACAAAAATGCTCAAATAGTGCTTGGAACCACACATTACAGTACATAATATGGTTGTTATGAATGTGGCTAACAAGGACTAGGCGATTACTTACTATACCCACTAAAATAATCATTAATACAAATTAAAAAAGACCAGTAGATCATCTTATAATAAACATTGTATAATGAGCATTAGTGAGGAACAATTACTATATGCTTTCAACCTGGCATCCATATTTTGGGCATGTCATTATAGTAAAAAATAGGGCTTAAGTGGTTAAGCTCTTAGACAGTGTTATGAGCAACGAAGGTCTCTTGAACTATTATTGTTATAATAATGTCAGCATCATTGTGGTGGTTTTTCACAGGCTGCCATTGAGAATGTTGTCCATGCTGGTTCCAAAATAGTCTACAATACAACAAAAACAACATATTATCAAGTGAATAAAGTATTTTATTTTATTTTTGTTTTGGTGATAATAGGCCCTACACCATTTCCGTTGTGCTTAAGCTGGGTAGAATGAAGTCTGTTTTATACTAGTTACAAATGTCTGTCCACAGTGTTGGCAGACAAAAAGTATCTATTTTATACTGTGTTTATTTTGAAAATACATTATTTGTGTCACCAAAAACTATGCATAGACACTTAATTAATTTTAACCAATCTGTATATGGTACACAGTGGTGTTAAGTACTGTAACAAAGTACAAATACTTACAGTGCTTAAGTTGTTTTGGGGAGGATGTATACGGTACTTATTTTTTAATCATGACTTTTTTCTTTCACTTCACTACATTTGAAATATGAAAATAATATTTTTATCCCATTACATTAATATTTGTTGCTCACTATAAAATAACATCTCTCATTATCGTGATATTGGATTAACCAGACTGTTTTGTGCGTATTCACACGAGAACAGCTGGTGCTCTCATCAAGACGAGTTGCCTGCTGTCCGTTGTTGTACACAAAGCTTTCTTTCAAAATAAGTACAGACTCCGAGCTACATTACAAGTTACTTAGTAAAAGTAGCTGGTTACGATTGGTAATGTGCCTGTCTGAGGACATTGAGTGTAAATGAGTAAGAGCTAAGATGTCGGGGAACATCACCTTGGTGGTGATTCTCGGCGCTGGCAGATAAGGGCACAAGATCTTCTGGTGTGTTTGGGAAGATACAATAATAGACTAGAAAAGTGCGCTCCTCTCAGCGCCATTCTCCGCCAGGCCGGGTTGCCTACCCAGAGTCTGCACACTTTGGAAGCCAATGGTGTGGTAATCTGAAAGATCTGACTGATACAACTTGATCACATGACTCCAGAGATAATGTATACCAATTTGCGTGAGTTTTAGACAACATCTGTAGGAGTTGTAGCTAACAGTGTGTTTTGAAGAAAACTCTAAAAGGCAGAAAATGAGCTTGTAGATTGGCTATTTGAACAATTTTTTCATATTTTTCAAAATAGTAAAAAATGGCAAAAACATTTAGGGATACGGGGTAATGAGACGTGCAAGATAGGTCTTGGAGTTTGCGTGCAAAGTTTCATGGCAATCACACATCTTTTGAAGTTCTTAAGTTCTTAAAATTTTAAGTTCCACATTTGCTATGTACAATGTCAAATATGCATTCCTTACGGGAAATTACACAACGTAAGGACATATTGATATTTGTTACTGTATGATGGCAGATCAGTTGCCGTCATCCAGCCTGATTCAATGGATGTTTCACTAAAGTACATCTATTTCTGCTCTGGAGCCAACAGCCAGTCACCACTGTTTATTTAACTTGGTATAAATCTAGTGAATACATCCCATTTTCTCCTGCTCAGACTCTCACGCCAACGTTACCTTACTTATTTTCCTTCTCATTCTCACACAATTTATATTTTTCAGAACACATGGAATTATCCATCTGGTTCCAATAGCTTTGGCCTAACAATATGTTGATTACAGGGTCAGGCCAAGCCAGGAATAACATTACTGAACCAACAGTGTTAAAAAATATACTTTTAAACATACCGCTGCCTCTGGGTTGACACATTAGAACTTTCTGAGAAGAAAAATGAGCTATTATATATTCCTGGAGTTGCTAAACCTTCAGTCACAGCCCAGGGCTACGGAACTCAGTGGGGGATCCAGCACAGAGCATAAAATGGCTCACTAAAAATGTTTCAGCCCTGGCGGGTGTGTGCTCCGTGCACCCATGTGCAAAAAAGATCAAGACTGCACATTGATACTGAGAGGTATATGGAAATGGGAATATTTTATCTACGAATATACAAACGATGCACCTTAAGTGTATTCATTCATTACAAAGCTTGGCTGTTGAATGTGAAGCCAAAGCATTGCTTACAGTATAGACATCTCGCAACCTCACCAGTACATTTTGTGTTCTGATGCGTTATTCAATGCCACTTTTTACAGTGTTTTTTTTGTTTAACCAGTCTCCCTATAGCTTCTAAAAGCTCATCCATAGAGAAGTAGAAGCTTCTTGTTAAACATGTGACTACATCAATAATTGTCACCTCCATGCTGATTCACAATGTTTGCCCAAAATGGGAACTGCATTTAATGTATGACCATCGTTGGGGCTAATTTCATCGCTAAGGGTATCTGGTACAGTACTGTAATATTCCAGGTTCTTGAGGGACTTAATTGTATCAAGACAGTAATTCCAATTTGTGATTATGTAAAAGATATGGACCGCCTAAACCATATATACTTCCATTAACCAGGGTCACCCTGGTGGTTTATCCATGGTCCCCTCCTTTTCCCCCTCCACACCAAATCTCTTGCGACGCGTTGTACAGTAAAGCTTGTCGATCTGCAATTTTTTGCAGGATGTTCGCCTACTATGACTAAGCCCAGAATAGGGACGCTAGGGTTCATGTGGTTGACAGTATTGGATCTGCTTGAACTGGATGTCAGTATGGAATCCTAAAACCCCACTTAGGCCTCACAGCCTTGCGGTGGGGTGTGTACTGTATCTATGGTCACGGGGGTCAATGTTGACTATGGCTGTCAGGCTTTATACAGTAACATTGTGCCTGCTGTTGAGATATCAAGCTCTTAGCTTGAAATGGGATCTGACTGTAAGAGATACTTCCTCTATCTAGAGCTGAGTGAACCGGTAAAAGCTCAGCACGGGGACGATGATGGCTGCGCTCACCCAGGATATAAAGTATTCCACTGGCCAGACTCGTTTTCCTCCCCTCTGTGTCTCTCTGCTGTGACAGATTTATCTGTGTGTGTGGAGGAGAGAGGGTCACAGGACACTGAGGAATCCAAAGCAAGAGACTGCTGAACTGAGACAGACAATACAATATCTGCCCTGCCCGATGCCCGGGTGATGAGAGGTGCTGGGTGAGGCACAGGGCGGCTCAGGATTTGGTGTCCTGGGGCAAACTTTTGGTCTAGCACCTCTTGACCCCATCTGCATGCAGAGGTGATTTGCAAGGTTATTATAGATAGGTAAAAAATAACAGAATAACGAAACAAAAATTTACAAAACATTTTAGTTAACTGAAATAGAATAAAATAAACTGTGTTTACAAAATGAACTAAAACAAACTAAAATCATAGAATTATTTTTCTGAACTTTCTGAATCTCAAACCTGACAAATACCCCCATATTTCAATAAAAAAAAACTAAATCTAAAACTAAAACTAAGCCTTAAAGAAAAACTAAACATGCACATTCACAAACGAATCAAAAATAATGGAAATTGATAAAGTCAAAACGAATGAAAATGTTTACTATAAAATATAATAACTATGGTGATGTGATGATATTGTAACTGTATTATAATTATGCTTGTTATGATTCAATTTGTGATTTATGAAGACAAAACATATGTTCAATTTCCTTTCATTGTCAGTTTACTTTATATTATGTGCACAGTAAATTAAGAAAAAAATATAGTTTTCAATAAATATTTTAGATATGTTATCATAGTCTTTGAATAAGCATGCATGAAATACGGTATGATTACTATGTCAACATTGTAATGAGCTGTTAATTTACAGAGGTTTACATGATCATTTGTCATGTACGTAGCGTGGTTAGCTGTCAATCCCCCATGATGGGCAGGTTTTTTGCATTCATTTATGCCACTGGCAGCAAAACATTGTGCGTAGTTGAGTGGAAAGTTGTTTTTGCTGTTGTTTGGATGCACTTGGGAACAGACAGACGTAGGAAGGTAGGAGGATAACTTCAGCCCAGTCAGAAACCATATTCAGACTGTCAGCATATCAAAGAAAAACAAAAAGGCCACCATGTGAATGGCCACCTTTTTCATTTCAAGGACCCCCGGTTTAATATGCAGATTAGGCCACGGGCCCCCCCATTTGGTCCAATTTCTTATCTTTGAAACACCAATCTACACTATAAAATCATAACTCTGAGAGTGTACAAATGGAACAGGTCCATGTGGCGTCATTTGTATACTCTTGGAGTTACAGACCCGTAACTGCTCAAGGACCTCTGGGGGTCCTCGGACCCCACTTTGAAAACCACCGTCCTACCCGACCCCAAATGCCTCAATGGATGAGTCGACAGACCGCCTCCAACCACTGCAGATTTCCAAAAATCCTAACCCTGAGGGTTTTTAGCTATAACTGCACTGATCTGTGTGAAACTTTGCACGCACATTCCCTATAGGCCAAGGAAAAACCTTTGCCCTGCATTTTTTACATATCGATGGCCAAAATGCAAAACCTCCTAAGTGCAAATTTCATGATTTTCGGATTTCACTGTGGATGAGGACTATAGGCTATGCTGCACATGCTCAGTCTGTCTGCAAGATAGTCCCGCCCCTCATTTTGTCAGAAAAAGTCATTTGACTAAAACCTCCTATCTTGTTCAGTGCCAATTAGTGCTAAAATGTTGAAGCGCAAAACCTCTTATCTGCACCAGAACTAGTTGAGCAGCAGACAGAGCTGAAACTTGGGAATTATATGCTATGTAGACCGTCTAAATGTCTTTCAGTTTGTAGTCATCTATTATTTTCAAAAAAAAAAAGTGTCTTCCACCCTTACTAGTTAAGTATTTGTTAGTAACTGTCAAGTTAATTGCATTGCCTTGTTGATTGCTAATGATTAGTGTCAGGTGGTGAAACTTTTATCACACCAAGAGTGTGAGTTGATCAAAAATGTTAATGGTATTACTTGTTACAGTACTGTAGAATGTCTTGATCTCAAAATGAGCATTAAAAAAGCATTATTTAACAACATAATGTTTGTTTGTAAGCCTAACTATTTCTAGGTAAAAACCTCCTATGTGCATCTATGTAGATAGGAGGTCATTTTTAGGTATAGATAGGAGGTTTTGGCATTGAACATTTTGAACTTGTGGTTAGAGGTTGTCATTGCTGCTTAGATGTGAACGTCCATGTCATGATTTTTTTATAATTGCAGATCAAAATCACACGTGAACACCGTGGCAGCCAACAAACCTGTGAGAATATTGTGGTGTGTTGGTTGGAGGGTATAGGGTATGGGGGTGGGATGGGGTTTGGAGTTATGGGGTGTGGGAGGTGTGGGGTGGCGGTTGGGGGGTTATGGGGTGGGGGGGTGCATGAGGGTTTGGGTGGGTGGAGTTTGGGGGTTGTGGTGTGCTGGTTTTGGGGCATGGAGATCGGGGGTTCTGGGAGTGGGGGTAATGGGTTGGGTGGGATTTGGGGGTATGAGGGTATGGAGTGGGATGGGGTTTTGAGTTGAGAGGTGTGGGCTGGCAGTTGGGGGGTATGGGATTTATGGGAGTGGGGGAGTATTGCAGGTGGTGGAGTTGGGGATATAGGGTATGGGGGGGATTATGTTGAGGGGGGCATAGGCCAGTTAGGCCGGATCATATAGGATTGGGTCTTTGCGATGCGATGCAAGAGTGTGGTCTAGCCAACACCAACTCGGGACTCCTGAAGTGGGATGGGGGTTTGAGTTATGGAGGCGGAGATGTGTGGGCTGGCAGTTGGGGGGATGGGGTTTGTGGGAGTGGGGGAGTATTGCAGGTGGTGGAGTTGGGGGTATGGGGTATGGGGGGGGGTATGTTGACGGGGGCATGGGCCAGTTAGATCGGAGCATATAGGATAGGGTCTTTGCGATGCGAGTGTGGTCTAGCCAACACCAACTCAGGACTCCTGAATCGCTGCCCTCCACACTCTCCTATCTAGCATCAGGGTCTTGATCAGGGTCTTGAGCTCTACAGTGTTGTTAGCTAAGCTGTTACGCCGAAGTTCATCTACGTAGGGTGGTGCACTTATTGTCTTTCCTGGCTTTGCCCTGGGTTGGCTCCCATAGTGTCAGTTTGCTTGCCACTAGTTATGGGTGCCTGACGCAGTGCCCTGCCTCATCCTTCTCTCTCTGACTTTGTCTGTGACCCATGGTAAGTTACCGTAGAGGACCACATTTCTGATGTGGTCCGTCCATGTGACTAGTGCCATTCGTAGCATTCTTGTGTAGACTCCATCCAAGGCCCTTTCCTGTTGTGCTGTGACGGTCCATGTCTCAGCCCCATACAGCAGTACTGACACTGTAGCTATACGAACAGCCGCCTCTTGAGGTCTTCTCCCATGTCTGATTTCCACACTCTCCTCATCCCATGCAAGGCATTCTAGTCAAGTACCCCCTGGACCTTCAGGTCCTATTCCATTGAAGCAGTCCAGGCCCAAGTTATTTGAAGTCCTGGACTGCCTTGAGTAGCTTGTCTCCATCATTTGAACCATCTTCTCAGGAACTCAGTAGGCCCAGAGAATGTTCATCAGTTTCCCCCGGTGGATGGTGCCAAAAGCCTTTTGGAAGTCATGAAGGTGATCACCACTGAAAGATTCCGCTCCCTTACTCCTTCCAGTATCCTCCTCAGCACCAGTATCTGCCCGCCTGCTGTTCGCTCCGGGCGGAAGCCGTTCTGCGAGTTTCTCAGTACAGGGTCTGAGATGGGTCTAAAACCTGCGACTTGTGAGCTCAGGCTAATGCCTTGGAGATGTCTGTCTTGGTGAGGTCGCCTGACTTTGGTACTGGATTGATGATCATTTTGCGCCACAGCTTCGGCAGCTCGCTAGACGTGTGTGCTTGATAAAATCCAACACCACCTCGTCTATGGGCACATACATCACTCCATCCTCCCTGCAGCTCTTGCCTCACTTGATAGTAGCCTTGGCCCATCCATCCATGGTGAATGATCTGTCTTCCATGACCTTCCCATACCAGACGGGAACATCGGATCATCCTCTTCTTCAGTTGAAGGAGGATTTCCTGGGAGTGTTTTGAAGTGCTGGTACCATGTTTCAACTCGTTCCTCTGCGCTTTCTCCCCAGAAGTCTGAGAAGAGCTTCTGCCAGAAACGTCATTGATGAGCTTCCAGTTCTTGCCATGCTTCTGGTTAACATGCACCTCTTTAATGTCCCTGATCTTTTGGGTCAGCTCCTGTTGTTCCAGTTGCATACACGTGGTATAGCTCCTCCTTCTTCCGCTTATATTCCTCCCTCAGACCCTCTCCCTTTTGGTCTGCGACAAAGTCCCTGTGTGCTGCTCTCATCTCCTCCCTGGCTTTGGTGATTCTAGGGTCAAGGCATCCGTCTTTCCTCCTTGCTTATAGGCTCTTTAAGACATTCAATGATCTTACATACTATTCCACTGTCCACACTGGACACAAGGTTGGTGATCCAGTTGTATGAGTTAGGGGAGTTGGAGGGCATGAGGGTTTAGGTGGGTGGGGTTTGGGGCATGTGGTGTGCTGGTTGGGGGGAATGGGGGTTGTGGGAGTGGGGAGGTATTTCAGGTGGTGGAGTTGGGGGGTAGAGAGTATAGGGGGGATTATGTCGAGGGGTGCCTGGGCCAGTTGTTTTGTAGTCCACCTAATTGTATTCCTGTTGTCCTTTTTGTACATTTTATTTGTAAGCACTTTTATTTTAGGTTCTTGCTGGGGACTGTTCTTAGCACATTTTTTGTTGAATAAAATAAAAAAGCATTCAATGCAACTCAGTGGTGTGTTCTACCGTGTTACGCTGTATACGCTGTATACAGTGCCGATTTTTTTGGGGAAAAGCGTATACAGTCTACCATTTAATCCATTGAAAACGCGCTAGCGTATACCCACGACCACGCGCATCTCGTGCAGGGAATGATTATCGTATACCTCCGGGAAAAAAACTAGACCACACCACTGATGCAACTGTTTGCAGCTGTAAATGTATGTATTTACAGCCAGTATTATTTGTCATTATTTAGTTATGCAATCACTTAACATTGAAGTGTAAAAGCTCCTATCTGCAGAATTATCCAGGAAAAGTGGGGAAAAACCTCCTATCTGCATTTGCTATATGAAATAAGTGTAATTAACATATAATAATGTAATATAGTCCAGACATCCAGAAACGGTGTATTATGTGATGGGTTTCATTAAAAAATAGCATTGTGCAAAAAAAATACAACATTTTGTAGTTTTCTTTTTCATTTTCCCAACAATGAACATTTTTCAGATAGGAGGTTTTGGCCATCGATATACATTTTAGAGCGCCACCAGGAGGCTGAGTTTTGTAATACACATTTTTTGCTCTTACTCCTTCAGATTCAGGATAGGTCCCTTTTGAACAAAATTCCTGAAATCATGAACGCAGTGTGCGATTTCCGTGAAATTTTGCATGCACAGTCCCACTAGGCCGAGGAAGAAATGCCACCCTTTTCACATTGGCCTGTTATAGCGCCACCAGCAGGTCTAATTTAGCAAACCACATTTTTGGAACAAAATGCCTCAAATCATGAATGCAGTGTCCGATTGTCGTGCAAGGCCTAAGAAGAAATGGCACCCTTTTCACATTGGCCTATTATAGCACCACCAGGAGGCCACAATAATCTACCTGACCTGGCGGAGACTTGTGCTCCGAGGAGCACTTTTTCTAGTTTACATCTGCTTTTTATAGCGCCACCAGGAGGCTGATTTTTGTAAAACACATTTTTTGATATTAGTCCTTCAGATTCTGTCCAAAAATCACGCAAATCGGTACACAGTATCTCTACAGTCATGTGATCCTGACGGATCTGTCTATTCCATCCTAATTGGCTAACATTGGCTTCCAAAGTCTGCAGGATTGGTCCATTTTGAACAAAATGCCTCAAATCATGAACGCAGTGTGCAAGTTCTGTGAGATTTTGCACGCACATTCCCACTAGGCCGAGAAAGAAATGCCCCCCTTTTCACATTGGCCTGTTATAGCGCCACCAGCAGGTCTAATTTAGCAAAACACATTTTCGGAACAAAATGCCCCAAATCATGAAAGCAGTGCCTGCTTGCCTTGAAAGGCCTAAGAAGAAATGGCACCCTTTTCACATTGGCCTATTATAGCGGCACCAGGAGGTCATAATAACCTACCTGACCTGTCGGAGACCTGTAGTTGGTGAATATTTTTTTACAAACAACTTGCTTGCTCACATGACTTTATAACATACTTGCTGTCAAATAAATTAATAAATAAGTAATGTAATACAGTATATGGAATTGAAAAGCTCCAGAGTTGGAAACTGAGCTGGGCCATCAGGTGTATGGGGAAGATGGACTCCTCAGTGGGGATATAGGAGAGACATGGCCCCTTATCGGCCTGGAGATCAGTGCAGAACTGCCATAATCTAAGGCCACATTCACACGGAGACGATTTTAGGTGAAACCGCATACGTTTTTAATCGTTTACACGTTTCGTCCACACGGAGCCGGCGTTTTGGGTGCCCGAAAACGCACATTTTTGAAACCGGGTCCCAGAGTGAATAAATCTGAAGACGCCACCCTTGCGTCTCCGTGTGTACAACCAAATACGCATCTTTCCTGAACCGATGACTCTATAGCTCCACCTCTCGCTTAACCCGCATGCGCCGAGCACCCCCCCCCCCCTGCATGTGCCGAGCACCCCCCCCCTGCATGTGCCGCCCCCCCCCCCGCCCCCAAAAACAAACACTCCGACCCAGTCAGCGTTGCGTTTGTACTACTTAACGCGATGGGGCTTTTACAGCGCTGCTCCTACACTACCACCGTCAGCAACAAGTGGACATGGAGTAAATATACTTAGTTACTTTCCGCTTAGTTACTTTTTAATGTATATTCACGTGCATGCAAATGAGCCATGCGGTCTTATAAGAATGAAAACAAACGCCTTGCTGTTGGCCATGGATCACATGACGGTCGTCTGTTACGAAGGTCATGGATGAACTTCAACCTGATGCTTGCACTTTCTCCATTTATAACCCGTACATCTACATAAACGTTCATATTTATAATATAAAGTGCTGACCCCATGGCCACGGATGTTACAATTATGTACGGGCACACATAAGTACACCTATCTTCCGTATTGTTCAATAAAAATCATTTTAATCCGATTGGTGGCCATTGTCTTCGAATTTTTTTCATTGGCTTTCATTTAGGCGACCCTATTGGTTGGGAGGAGTATTGCACCCTGATACATTATAACTCTATGAGAAAATGGCCGCCGATCGGATTAAAATGCTTTTTATTGAACAATATGGAAGATACGGGTACTTATACCCTACTCGAAGTGAATTGTAACATCCATGGCCATGAGTTAAACACTTTATATTTGAAATCTGAAAGTTTATGTAGATGTACCAGGTTGAATTCAGCCAGGACGCTAGTGACGACGCTCGCAACCTAGCCGATGCGCAGCATCTCGACTATAGTCGACTACCAGTGGGTCAAATTCATTTGGGTGGAAGAAGTACTCGGATATTTTACTTAAGTAAAAGTAGCAATACCACAATATAAAAATACTCTGTTACAAGTAAAAGGCCTGTGCTCAAAATGTTACTTGAGTTCAATCAAAGTAAAAGTACAAAAGTATTGGCATCAAAATATACTTAAAGTACTGAAATGTTTGAAAATAGCTGATCTACAAGCTCACAATGCATCGCGTGAGCTTGTGAGCTTGTAGATCGGCTATTTTCAAATAGTGTAAAAATAGGGCTAATGTATGTTTTATAATGTAATGATTTATATCTGCAAAGTAACTAGTATAGTAACTAAAGCGTTCAAATAATTGTAGTGGAGTAAAAGTACAATATTTTCCTCTGAGATGTAGTGGAGTAGAAGTAAAAGTATTGATAATTGGAAATACTCGAGTAAAGTAAAAAATACCTCAAAATTGTACTTAAGTACAGTACTTGAGTAAATGTAGCCTACTTAGTTACTTTCCACCACAGCACCACCCACAGGCCGGGCACATATACTACAGCTTTTTGCAGTTTGTGGTGTTTTCAGTGGTTTCGTGTGGACACACACATTTCTTGAGACGATTCCGTGTGTACGGTAAACTTTTTGAAAACGACTCTGTGACATTTTTTTAAACGTCTCCGTGTGGATGTGGCCTTAGTGTCTACCAGGTGTCTATAGGAAAGGGTGGTGAACGAGTGTAACAGGGCTATGGAGCTTCTGAGGCGGGTAGAGGGGGTACACTTCAGGGCACTTTGTAAACAGCTGTGCCTCAACTTGCCCACTTTGAGTTTCTGACTGGCAGGTCGAAGTCAACAATACTTGTGGGGTGTCAGTGTGATATTTTTTCATCACACCGTTCCATCCACCGTCCATAGGCTGTTGAGAGCCATGTATTGTGATTATTTCCTTCAAAGAACAAATAACGCACATCCTCCGTTCCTTGGTGCTGAGCCAAACTGTAAGAACAGAATCATAAGAACAAAGCGAGGCTCGCAACTCACTTGTTGAATGCTCCAAAGGTTTTTTATTTGCGCCAAACAGCAGACATAATTGTGATTATTTCCTTACAGATTAACCATTCGCTGTTGTCATATTAAAAAGTTAAAATGAATTTTAAGTTTCATGGAGCAAGCTTACAGTACTGTATGTGGCAAAGGGAGGATTAAATCTCCCCTTTGCTGTAGTGAGCAGCGTCTTAGTGTGGCCACACACACAGATCTGTGCACATACTGTACACACTTCCTCACTCTCTATCTTCCTCTGAAAAATGTTACCTACTAATTAATATTCTTAACTGTGCTTTTACTGAAATATTAACTAAGACAGAAAAATATGAATACTATTTTTATTTATTTATTTTTTAATTCAGATTTTCATTTCTTTGAGTACATTCAGAAAAGCATCTGGGGACCCCTCCAAATAATTTTTTATTTATTTGTCTATAAAAAAAATAGCAGATATACAAGCTCATAGCACGGTACAGAGTGCCACGCTATGAGCTTGTAGATCTGCTATTTTTGAAAAATCGTGAACATTTTTACAAATCTTTGAATGTATTTTTTGTAAAGCGAACATTTGTAACTCAAATCTTTGCTTCTGGGGATTCTACAAAATGTCTTCTAAATCCTAACAGTTTTTTGAAAAAAAAAATGTTTCTATATCAGTGGTTCAATTTGAGTTAAAAATGTTCGCTTTAAAAAATAGATATATATTTAAGGATTTACACACATTTTCACGTTTTCTCAAAAAATAGCAGATCTACAAGCTCGTAGTGCGGCACTCAGCCTTATCTGAGCACCACTGACTTCCGGTATAAAATGAAAGTTACTTATTCAAAATAGAATATATATATATAAAACGTGGGGGGAAATAATGCATTGAGGGACCTACCGGCAGTGTGCACAAGAAATGTGGCGCTGATCTGTGCAGCAGTTTGTGAGGTTAGCTCTTGGAAAAACACACATACTGTTGTACACAGACCCTCTTATAGACGACTAGCCTCCTGCAGAGCCAGGGTGTGAAAAAGAAAAGAAAAACTTTACCATCGCATCCCTGCAAAACATATACAGCCATTACTAACACTGTTTACATACTGGTCACATCCACACCACATCCCACCTTAAATTAGTCTCCTAAAACAGTGGTTCTCACACCTTTTCATGTCATGGAACCCCAAGCCAAATTGATAGGTACTCTATTTGGCCACGGTCACCCATCTGAATAGATTTTGTGCCGGGAACCCCCAGAAGAGAAGATTTATGTGTGTCTTTTTCCACCTTTTTTTCTCCCAAGATTTTTTTAGAATCTTTCAAAAAGATCTACAAGCTCACAATGCGTTGCATCACGACACACTGTTAGCTTGTAGATATGCTATTCTTTTTATATTCGTAGTATAAAATAGGGTTAAAGTGGTTAAACTCATTGTGATGCTATATCAACAAATTAAGCTGGGGAGCTCCTAATCCCTTCAGGACCCACAGGGGTTAACAACACAAATCATGTATGGGGTTCACTGGCACAAATCATTTTCAGATGGGGGTCCACAGCCAAATATATATTCATTTGGGGGTCCTTGACATGAAAAAAGTTTGAGAACCATTACCTTACAGCACCTCTCTTATTTGTCACTCAAACCATTGTGTTATTTATTGCACCTCTGGGAAAGCCACAGAATGTGAAATGTATAATAGGTTTGTGTCATCATAATGTTAGGGACCTGTATGGAAGCCTTACAATATGATGACGTTAGCATTTTTCATAGATTTTCAAGAAGGAAAGAAAAACAGCTGTATAGCACGTAGCTTATGAGTTTTTTTTTTACGTCCTTTACTGTATAACAAGGACCCAAGCTACAGTTGTTATGATTAGTTGCTTTCCTCATCAGAATAGGCACTTTGTCACATTGAGAGCATGACAACATGGTGACATTTTGAACGTTTGTGCCAAACCAAAATTTGTTTGGATATTTGTATATCACTTGTCAGTCCATTATTTTGATAATGCATTTAGTATAGAAGGGAACTATCGAATGTCTTAGTCCAATGTATTTTATCGCAAAATGTTTATTTTCTAATTCTGAATTTCGTGATAGATTATTGTTCATATCATATTACATTAATGTAATGTATTTGTATTTGTCTGAAATTCCTTTAATTTCTCAGCAGAAGCCTGATGGAGTGTTTTTTTAATTAAATTAATCAACCACAGATCAGTTTTAGTGTGTTTAATTGTAAAATATTTCATTTGGCTGCATTAGTTACTTAGAATAGGAGTTATTTGAAGTGGTTAGAGAAGAACCTCACTCCAGAACAGAAAATGTGGAATGAAATGGAGTTCAATTTGTTTGTTTAAGAGGTTACATTATGATGAATATGCTGTCACTTTGTCACGTTAAAAGCCAGAGCCTGACACAAAGCATCGCTATAGCATACCGTGTGCAAATGCTTGTCGCTTTATTTGACTTTATTAACATGGACTTTGCATGGCATCTCCTACATAACTGCCTATGTCTGAATGTGCCTTGGCCTTTATCACTTGATAAATGCTTTTCCTCTGAGTGCACGTCTAGTCCCCTTACAAGAATTCCATGGCTATTACCAAAAGCTATCGCACCAGGAAGTAATCTAATAATGAATACAACAACAGTTTACACACTGTCTGCCTTTGTGTCTGTAATACAAACAATGGCAGTACAAGCATTCAGACTTCCTCTAATGGAGCAGCAGTGCAAACACTTCCATTCATTTAATCACAATCCTTTCTTTCAAAGCAAACTGGCTGAGCAGCCGTGGATGAGAGTCTAATGACCCATGAGCAATAAGCAAGAGTTTGAGTAAATGTACGCTTGAAAAAAAAGAAGAAAAAAAATCCTTTTACAGAATAGCATATCAATATTTTAAGCAAGGCTTCTACAGCGTCGCCCCACTAACGGGATTAGCTGTGCGATGTGTTCTGACAGTATGTTGTTAGTGATACTCCATTTTCTTTGTCTATCATCCTATTTTCCCTTGGTACTCCACAGAGCACCGTTATATTTCATAATTTGTTTTGCTATCAGGGCTGATTTGTAAATGCGCAAATTCTAATTAGCCATAGCTACTGTTTCTAATTTATTAAATATTAAATGATTCCTGTGGTGGAGTCTTTCCTCACATCCCCAGATGGAAGTTTGTGGTATGCAAATGCAATTCCTTTTAGGTTGTCAGCGGTTTTTAAATGTCCCATTTTCCAACTAAAGCCCATTTTCCCCCTGTTTGTTTTTCTGTCTCCAGTCTTCCTTAAGTTGATATTTATTCATCTCCAGTCTCCAGTTGTGTTTGGCTTTTCAATAGGAGTCACATACCATGTTCAGCTTCAGCACCACTGCTTTGTTTAACTTCATTAGAGCTGTCTTGATATCTGCTTTGGCCGCTTAGAACAAAGGATCTCTTACATTCTCTCTGAAGTTAACTTGCAGCACAGAACACAACCACAAGGCCTGTCTTTTTCTTTTTTTTCCTTCTTTTTTTGCACTTAGCTTACAACTATTTCTCTGGTGGCAAATTAGCAGAACAAAAACATTGTTGTGTAGCCAAGCAGTCACCCAATTTACAGGCCAGGATTGTTATCCATAGTCTAAACACTAACGTGATCAACACTGGAACCAGTTTCTACCGCTAGTCAACGCTCTCACCTCTCCATCCCTGCAGTCACTTAGCCACTTAAACCCTACTTTGTTGACCGGGTTACCTCAGGGGTCTATACTTTTGTCCCCTCCTTTTTCCCTCTGCACCAAATCTCTTCCCAAAAATAGCGATCTACAAGCTCTCAACACTTTGCTTTGTTGCTTTGTTTCGCGTTTTGAGCTGCTGATTGTTCACCTATTATGACGTGCCCAGAATACGGACGTTGGGGTTCATGTGGTTAATCCGATGCATTCTCTGTTTATCCACTGTGTAGCAACATAATATAAAAGGTGCCGATGAATTGCACACGATTTGAAATGTTCCTGAACGCTGACTGTACGTTGAACTTGCAGACGTTTATGAAATGCCCACTTATCTTGAGTGAACTTCACACTAATTGGGTTTAGAGAAACACATCCATCAAGCTATTGAGGCAGTTAATTTACTATTGCAGTCTGGATGAGAATTTCTCCTCAGAATGGCACGCATGATACTCATAACAGAAGTGATGGGAGTGTACATTCCCATCACTTCTGTCCCCTGATTGGATTACAGATGGCACTGCATGATCGTTGTTAAGTATCTTCCTTTGTAATTCAACTATGACATACTGTAGACATTATTGACCAAAATGTAAACTGCACAGCGGATATTTACAGCACATGCTGTAAATGCAGCATTTAATAAGAAATAAAGCCATGCACAACTTGTCTTGCGAGCGGCACCGTTCCAAGTATTTTCAGTACAAAACAATATGCAGTAGAAGTTTCCAAGAAAGAAAAAATTATAATGTTCTCATTATCATCCAAATGAAATAGGGCAAGACTATAACCCTCCTCCATCCTTCCCACGCAAACAATGAGCGCCTCCAATGTACCAACAGCGGTTAGCAACCAAGCCAAAATTTTACAACTCATTAGCACAATTATGCCCATTCCTAACTATACCTCCCTCTACTTTTAGCTCCTAGCGCTCTGTGTTCTACCTCTTCCTTTGCATAATGTGCCCCCCACCCAATTTGTCATGAAATCCCTCATTTGCTGGATACTCAGAAAGGCAGATTATGCTTATTTTTCATTTGGACAGTGGGAGATGGAGCCAGGTGTTTGGCAGCAGCAGAGTGTTCAGGTGAAACTGTGCCGGTGATGGGACATGACGAGAGGCCGCAGATGAAGGATGAGGCGTGTAGATTTTTGGGGAGAGGGGCACCCCGCGACCCGCTCCCTGAAGAATACCCCCCACACTGAACTAAAGGAGGCGGAAAAAAAGAACTTTTCTTTTGAATCACTTCTTGCTGGAATCAGCTCCTATCTCTTAATTAGCATGTTAAAGCCATATTGAATAAGCAGCTGTTCATTTGGAAGAATAGTGCTCTCATTGTGCTAAGCTCCACAAGATTAATTCATGCCTCTGTGGACAAAAGGTGTTGTAATCCATAATGAGTCTATCAGATCAATGCGCTTTGGCTGTAGTGAGTCACATAACATTGGGAAAAATTGGCACAATTTTTACAAGTGTTTTTCTTTGAACCACTTTCACGCTAGCCTCGGTACCCAGGCTTTTACTTTCACCCTGGCATCCCTATGTTCAAAGATTTTCAAAAATATTAGATCTACAAACTCAGTTGTGGGCTTATGGATCGGCTATTTTACTGTAGATTGTCTTGAAAAGGAAATAGGGTTTAAGTGGTTAACAAGAACCCTAATGTCCCTATTCTGGGCATGTCGTAATAGGCGGACATTTGACAAAAATAGGTGAACATTCGGCGGAAATAGCCAATCTACGCTTGTAGATCGGCTATTTTTGCTAGGCTACTTGACATACAATGAAGCATATACTTGTAGGGTTTAAGCGGTTAAAGACTTGATTTCGGAAGTTGATTACATGCACAGTGTACATTACCATTGTGCCCCAGTTAGTCAACCATGTTTGTCAGGAGAGGACAGGTCCATGACTCAGGCCAATCTTGGCACCATGTTGTCTGCAGACGGAGAAAACCAATCCTATGATAGAAGATATAGTTGGTTGATTATCCAAAGTGCTGATTCCAGACCTGACGGGTCGATTGATGTATACAGTATATTATACGGCTCAACTCAGTCTGTACTTATTTCATGCGACGATGCTTGCAAATCATAAAATTGGCATTTTTAGCTGTGAGTATTTCACAGTTTTTAATATATCTATAGACATTATTGCCAGATTTTAAGTCCAGAATTATTGAACATTTCATTCCCGTGACTTGACTTCAATCCATCGCAGGTTTTTGATGAACAAGAAGCTCCTGTCCTGAACGACTTGACAGCCCAAAGTGGATTCAGTAGATTAGCTCACATTGGGACTGTCAGAAATATGATCTTGAAACTATCTTGAAACAGAGGTCAGCCACCTAACCTTAGCTTGAGGTGCAGAGGTAGCTTTATAAAGTTAAGGATTGATTGTAATCTGCCCTAACAAATGCAGGTGTGGGCTTACTATTGAGCAAGGCAACTCTTAATTGTTCCAGTGGAATTGACCAAGTATGGAGGACTGTGATTATATACCATATATAAATATATATATATATATATATATATAAATATTGTATTATAGCTGACTCTTTATGTTTCTTTGAATACAAAATGGACACAATCGATGTTAGTTTTAAACGGCTGATGAAACAGTGTTGTAACATGGTACTGTACCATATAGTTTACAGCAAATTTGAGTTAAGGGAGCTTGTTGCCCTTTTCATAGGGAGCGTGGCATTGTACTTTCAAGGGTTCAATGGCTTTAGGCACTTCTATATGTCACGCTGATTTATATCAACATCTCTTATTTATTTATTTATTCTTTCATTTATTTTCCAACAGGCTAATCTTCCGGCTAATTTTCTGGCGACACTTGTCTGCAAGTGTGCTCATCTTACTGCCCGGCCCCTATCATGTAAAACCCGGAATTGAAATATCCTCTCCTTGAAATATTGACTTTAATATCTCATTTGAAAAATTCATGAAAGCTTTTGATGTTAAATCCATACTCAATTTTGCAAAATGCCACAAGAATATGCAGAGGGGGTCAGTAGACATGTTGTGTTTTTCTTTCCGTTTTTTTTTTTGTTCCTGCAGAGAAATTACATTTTATGGTTGTAACACCAATCTCCCCTGTGTTCTCTGTTTTAGTCCATGAGGGGGACACGAAGGAGCCATTAAGGCAAAATGAAAAGAGCTATTGATTGGGCTCTTATGCCTTTTCTATTTGCCTCATTTCCTAAATGCATGATGATAAGAGCTCAGCCAGTGCAGCTCACAATGCCCCTTAATGAATAGAACTCCAAAGAATTAGCTCATGTTTGCATGATGATTCACAGATGTTGTCATCAGTGGAGTATGATATGATACAGTATTATAACATTTTTGTTTGTCGTTTTGTGCATTCCACTTCCACTTAACCAGAAGTACACTCATCTCCTGATAGCATCATGATGCCATCAAGACATTATTATTATTATTATTGTCAACAGAAATATGTTTGATTGTTGATCAGTGTAGTCTGGTGTAATACTTTTGAAAAAACATCACATTAGAATATTTTTTTTTGTCACTAATACAAGATCAAACACAGTGCACTCGGGGGTTATAACAGCCTTTTAGTAGATGGATTTTTTTCAGTGGTTTCTGAGGTATAAAGCATGAGAGGATGGAGGGGCGGGGGTGGGGGGTTGTCCACGGTTTGCCAAAGGAGACATTTGCCCATAGTAATTTGTAAACACTTTACCTGACTATTGATCAAAAATGGAGAAAGACCAGGCAGCATTACCACAATGCATTCTCTTACCAACCAACATAGTATGTTGTGCAGTAGTTTTACTATAATAATTGTCATGAATCTGATCTAAGATATATTACCATCCCAAAACGTTATACAAAAAAGGCTACTACTCTACTGTATAAGCTTGTAGATCTGCTATTTTTGCAATTTTCATTTTTTTGGGCGGTGAAACCGCCCCTATAAGTGAGGTTTGGATATTTGTACAATTTTGTACAAATGTATTTGTACAATTTGTACAATGCACCGTGATTGGCCAATCACAGTCTATTCAGGACTGTGATTGGCCAGTGTCACATGACACATGTGCATAGCCCTATATAAGAAACCATAACTTGAAAAAAAACATAAATTTGTTTTTTTCAAGTTATGGTTTCATCCATCATAAAGAGTGTTTCAATAAATGTATTTATTTTTTGTACATGATTGGTTGACTCCATTCAGTATTGTGATTAGCTAGCAAGACACCGCCCACTTCACACAGGGTGTGATTTTTGGGCGGTGAAACCGCCCCTATAAGTGAGATTTGGAAAAATGTACAAATATCCTGCGCTGTGAAACCGCCCCTAAAAGTGAGGTTTGGAAATTTGTACAATTATCCTGCACCGTGATTGGCCAATCACAATCTATTCAGGACTGTGATTGGCCAGTGTCACATGACACATGTGCATAGCCCTATATAAGAAACCATAACTTTAAAAAAAACATAAATTTGTTTTTTTCAAGTTATGGTTTCGTCCATCATAAAGAGTGTTTCAATAAATGTATTTATCTTTTGTACATGATTGGTTGACTCCATTCAGTATTGTGATTAGCTAGCAAGACACCGCCCACTTCACACAGGGTGTGATTTTTTAATGATTCACAGAAAATGACATGACCAAAATAGTGACGCCAGGTTGGAAGTGGATAAACACACAGTCAACACAGTGTAAAGAGGAATTCCAGAGGCCCTAAATTAATTCATAGGTCTTTCATTGATTTCAAAATGGTCTTTCATTGCTGTTAATTTCCTTTTAATTGTTACTTCTTGTCATTTATTTTTTCCCAGCTATTTGGTGAGATTGATTTGCCACACGGATGGAAGAATTATTTTCTGTACTTTTATGAGTTTGCCCACGTTTCCTCTTGTTCATGTTGATGATAATGTCTTGGGGTTATAATAGCACCGTGTCAGATTGCTGATATTCTACTTATCAGCAAAGTTAGCTGCGAAACAGATGCTAGGTAAGTTATTCGCCCAAGGCTGAATTCAGACTCATGCATTCACACTGCGTGTCTAAATATGAAAGCAAAAAAAAAATGGTTATCTCTCAGCCCCAAATGCTTTGATCTGAAATACCTGTGCTTTTCCTTTTAAGTTAAGATGTTAATTACTGCGTCTTTCCTCTTCATAATTGCTTAATTTGCTAAGGGCTTTTTTGAAATTTTGCATTACCTAAAGCCACTTATTTGCATAATTAACATTATGAAAAGAGTCCAACTTAAGATTTCTTTGCAGTTACTCACTGTCCCAACCAGCCAATGCATGACTTCCTAATAACACTGTTTGCACCCTTTTAGATCAGCCACTCATTAGATATCTGGACCAAGTTACTGATGTAACCTTGAATTTAGCAATTGATGATTCAAGCATCGGGTCCTCTCACTCAGTGTTTCTCACATATATTTTATGACCCCAAATTAATACGTACTGTTACTGTATTATGTCGCAGACCCCCCATTTGAAAAGATTTGGTGCCAGGGACCATCTTAAGAGAATAGATTAAAGGTGCTGTAAATGGTGTTTTCTTGTTAAAATAAGTGTTAAAGAGCTATTGAGCTCTTTAGTAAACAGAAAATCAATTTTCAGGTCTGGATACCAATTTCATCCAATCAGAAGGAGAGAGAACTCGTACAGGATAAAGGAGTGAAGTTGGAGGTGATAAAAATTAATTTTCTGATTAATAAAGAGTTGGAGAGAGGAGGAGACCCCTGTTACTGACAGTTACTGTATTGCGGTTGTCTATTTTTGAAGTAGTGCCTAAGTGGTTAAACTGTTCCTCATTTTGCTGGGGACCCCCTGGACCCCCTCAAGGACCCCTGGGGGTCCCCACTTTGAGAACCAGTGCTCTTACTAGACTTGCCGGATGGATACTGTTACTCTGTTTTTACATTTATACCTTTGAATGAGGAACAAGAATCAAGAAGGGTTTTATTTGACACTTATGCCAAGCACTTATGTACAAGCAGCAAAATGTTGGTGGGACTGCTGTACAGTATGTCCTTGATGCCGTGATTGGTAAATAATCATCTAAGCTTAAGTTTAAAATGTCATTGGCCCATGCAGGAGACAACCAGTTCAGTAAAGCAACCAGAAGACAGCTGGCCCACAATATTCAGTATTATAATCACACTACTGTATCTAAACTTAAAGCGATACAATATCAGAATATATTAAATCAGAAAAAAGTTTGCATGCCATGCAAATAAATCAAATAATGGCATGAATAATTGAAGTATGAAACTCTCAGGAAACGGGGCTCCATACAGTAGGTTGCGGATAAAACTTGTTTAATTAAAGAGCTTCTCAAAATTAAAACATTCTTTTGCTTAGATAACTGGGGGACATTAATGAATATTAAACATTAGCCTTCCAGTGTTCTTAATTTAATTTGTGTATCTAATCACTTTTTCATCTGGGCCCCATTTCCTGGATTCACGGCACCTTAACCCTTTGTCAAGAACGGCATTTGACAAAAAGGAGTGCATAATTCCACAAGTGTCTAACAGACAAGCCTGCAGAGAGCTTCATATGGTGGGCTTATAGTAGGAGGGGACGGAAACCTCTGTAAATCAAGATGACACAGGAGTACACGATGCGTTGTGAGCTTTTACTTCAGCTAGTTTCGCCAAATATTTGGCCACCAGAATTGGGAGACGAGGGTTTGTGTGGTTAAATCAAAATCATGTTCCAATGATAAAAGTGTTAGTGACTGTAATGTACAATCAGCTTCATAGTTTTTATTGTTTGCGTAATTTAGAATCTGATCAAGTCTTATGATGAATGATTTGAACTGGATTAAGTTCCTAGCAGCATAGCATAAGAAGGTTAGATAAACTTGCATTACATGTGTAGAGGTTAGGGTTGATGAGGAAGATAAATGATCAGAAGTAATCCATGCATTTATCCATGGATGATGAAGAGTCGTCATTTAAGTGATGTCGATGTAACCTATGAAAACACTTGCATGTATACCATACTGTATAGTATGTGTATTGATATGGCTCGACAACAGCAGCATTTTAAATGTTATCAGAGTCAAGGCTTTAATGAGCTAATCTATTATGCAATATTCAGAAAGGACAGTTTTGATTAGAAAGCAGAATCAGCCATGCCCTCGAATCAGCAGTGTATAGAAACTGATACACATTTACTTTGTCATTAAACTACAACTCTTAGTTTTGACATCCTTTATAACAGGGCCAATTATTTATGAAATATGACAGGTGAAGTTTATATTCTCGTGGATTCTTTTTGAATTGCCTGCTAAATTTTGTCTAAAGTGGAATAACGTGAGGTAATAGGGCAAGGAGATGCTACTTTCTTATTTGCCCTATGTATGAACTCCTAAACTGTTTGAAAACCTGACTGATTTAAAAGATAATAGCCGTATTATCAAGGTTTCCCTCGCTCCAGAAGACGGCAATGACTTCCTACAGTATACTCGTAAAGAACTTGAGTTCATATTGCCATAATAGAAACTTTGAATTGAAATTGATTAACCTCATCACCCCCAGTGTGACCAAAAAACCCAAAAGCACTCATTTATCATTGTGTCATTACAGTTGTGCCATATGTTTAAAAGCCATTATGTTGTAAAGTATGAGGTATAGTTCAACAAGACTAAAAGCTCCATTAAGGGCTGTCTTCACCAAGCACTATAACTATATCATTCACCACTTTCATTGTTATAGTTGTGGTGTGGACTGGACTCTAGTCCCTGTCATCCACTTGTGTTTTTTAAACAATATATTTTTGTTCTAATTGTGGGATCGCTAAAGCGATCACACTACTGTTATCTTCAACGTTTTTTTTTGGTACAGTTTTTTGGCCCCTAATTAGTCCTTCATACTTTTAGCTACAAACTCCGTTCCAACTCTACAACGTTCGGCCTACTTAGGACATATCGGCTACCATTTGAATTTTTGAAATCATTTGTACTTTTAGAGATATTTCACTTTTTACTTCTAAAAAACTCCCATTCATTTCAATGGAGAAATTCATACTTTTAGCTAGAAACTCCGTTCCAACTCTATAACGTTCAGCCTACTTAGGACATATTGGCTACCATTAGAATTTTTGAAATCATTGGTACTTTTAGAGATATTTCACTTTTTAAATGGTAAAAATACTTAAAAGTTGATAAAAAGAGTAAAAATACTTAAAAGTTGTAAAAATTAGTAAAAGCTACTTTAAAGTAAATAAAGTGACTAAAAATACTTTACAGTAAATACCATGAGTAAAAATACTTAAGAGTACTTATATTGAGTAAAAATACTTAAAAGTACTCAAAATGAGTAAAAATACTTAAAAGTTGAAAAAAATTGTAAAAATACTTAAAAGTTGATAAAGAGTAAAAATACTTAAAAGTTGTAAAAATTAGTAAAAGCTACTTTAAAGTAAATAAAGTGACTAAAAATACTTTAAAGTAAGTACCTTGATTAAAAATACTTAAGAGTACTTATACTGAGTAAAAATACTTAAAAGTACTCAACATGAGTAAAAATACTTAAAAGTTGAAAAAAATAGTAAAAATACTTAAAAGTTGAAAAAATTAGTAAAAAATACTTTAAAGTAAATAAAGTGACTAAAAATAATTTAAAGTAAATACCCTTTAGAACCTTTCAAACCTTTAGAACCTCTTAAACCTTTAGAACCTCTTAAACCTTTCAAACCTTTCAAACCTTTCAAACCTTTAGAACCTTTCAAACCTTTAGAACCTCTTAAACCTTTCAAACCTTTAGAACCTCTTAAACCTTTCAAACCTTTCAAACCTTTAGAACCATTCAAAGCTTTAGAACCTTTCAAACCTTTAGAACCTCTTAAACCTTTCAAACCTTTCAAACCTCTTAAACCTTTCAAACCTTTCAAACCTTTAGAACCTTTCAAAACTTTAGAACCTTTAAAACCTTTAAAACCTTTAAACCTTTCAAACCTTTAACTCTACTAACACTATCAATACTCAATACCATCAACATTCTTAGCGATCCCACACTGTTTCTTCAGGAACAGTACCTTCTAGTTACAGTTACAGTGCTTGGTGTGGACGATCCTTTATACTTAGTTGCATGCAGGTGTGGCGCACCTAAAATAACCAATCTATAAGCTCACAACGCATCACAGAGCTTGTAGATTTGCTACTTTCACTGCGCGACAAAGGTGCAGCATATCTAGAAGTCAGGCTTAAGCCGGGCCCCAGTTTATGGAAAAAGGTGAACCGGCACAAAGCCCAGTTGTCAGCGTGGCAGATGGGGTGTGGTGGTGGACTTCCGCCATTTTCCAGACTGGAGACGGGGCGGAGTGCCCATCATGCAGTGGCAAAATTGTTTGGATTAGGCTGAATACATCAGTGGGTGTGTTGCAGGTGGATTCAATCATAGCCAATTAAATGACTGGTTTTCATTACCTTTAGGAGCAGTGCACTGTGCTTAGTGCAAAGGTGTACTGGTAATTCCCTCATTGTCATGGAAGAAAAGACTAAGACGTAATTTCTCCCAAGATCAAACTAATGTCCTTGTGTGGGAGGTGCAGAGTCATCAACAACAAATCTACAGCGCCTCAAACTGACTGCCAAGAGCAGATGATTGGGAGGAAATAACAAATGCAGTTAATGGTCTGGCACTGGTCCTATAAGAAGCATTTCTCAGTGTAAAAAAAAAAAGAAAAACGGTTCAATGATGTCCGGCGATGAGCCAAACAGAACCTGGCAGAATGTGTAATAATCTATCTAATTGACCAATCAGTGAGCCTTTTATGAAGGAGAAACCTATATTGATATATAACTTCATTATTCTCCATGTGTCAAGATGCAAAATGGTTTTGTTGGATATAAGCATTTAACTAGAAAAAGTGCTCCTCGGAGCACAGGTCTCCGCCAGGTCAGGTAGGCTATTGTGGCCTCCTGGTGGCACTATAATGGGCCAATGTGAAAAGGGTGCCATTTCTTCTTAGGCCTTGCACAACAATCGGACACTGCATTCATGATTTGAGGCATTTTGTTAAAAACATTTGTTTTGATAAATTAGACCTGCTGTTGGCGCTATAACAGGCCAATGTTAAAAGGGTGGCATTTGTTCCTCAACATAGTGTGAATGTGCGTGCAAAGTTTGACCGCAATCGGACGGTGCGTTCATGATTTGCAGAATTTTGTTCAAAACAAGCCAATAATGCAAACTTTAGATGTCAATCTTAGACAATCAGGATGGAATATGAAAAAGCAAACAGATCCGTCTTGATCACATGACGAGATCATGTGTACCGATTTGCGTGAAATTTGGATAAAATTGGAAGGAGTAATATAAAATAATGTGGTTTTTCCTTGACCTCTAGGGAGTGTGCAAACAAAGTTTTACACAGATCGGTGCAGTTATAGGTAAAAACACGAATCGGCCTGTTATAGAGCCACCATGAGGCTGATTTAAAAAATTTCAAATGGTATTTCTTTCTCGGCCTAATGGGAATGTGCGTGCAAAATTTCACGGAAATTGCATGCTGTGTTCATGATTTGAGGCATTTTGTTCAAAACGGAGCACTCCTGCAAACTTTGGAAGACATTTTTAGCCAATCAGGATGGAATATGAAAAATCTGAAAGAGCTGTTTCGTTTAATGACTATAGAGATACTGTGTACCGATTTGCGTGATTTTTGGACAAAATCTGTAGGAGTACTGTCAAAAAATATGTTTTGCACAAATCGGCCTCCTGGTGGCGCTATAAAAGGCCCATGAGACAAATTTGGGGCAGAGGTACTGAATTGGCATCCAGGGAGTGTGTGTGCACAGTTTCGCTGCGATCAAGCCAACGGTGCCGGAGATTAGCTGGTCACAGACGGACGGACGGACACGGACGGACGGACAGGGGGAAAAACATACTCTCTCGCCATGCCTTTCGGCCTGGCGGAGACAACTATTACAACCTGTGTGTTAGAATGCATAAAAACATACTAAAACGTAAAGCTTGAGCATAACATGCATGCATATTGCGTATAGGTTTGTGTGATATTGGACACATCTATCTACTGTAGGTGTGCCCCCACCAACTAAAGCGATGAAAATTATGTGTGAAACAGCTTTTGTGTTTTAATTTTTTCGTTAACAAAAATAACGGTATAACAAAATAGTAGCCACCAATCAAATGGTTAAGTTTATGGTTAGTTTAGAGATGCGGTTTGTTCCAGCCTGAGAGGAAGTGTTGCCTGCGTTACCTCTGGGCAATAGTCTCCTCTGCAGCCTTCTTGCCAATTCTGTGGCAGCATATGTACATCACCTTAAGTTGCAGTCAAACCAGCCCCCAAAAAACTCATTCATTTGAACGAAGGAGGACACAAAATGCCTTCACTTCCTTTTGCCAAAAGATTCCCCTTCTTCGCCTCGCACAGAGTTCCATCCAGATCAACTTTGACCTGCGAGATGATGTCACTCACCGAAGCTTCCTCTTGCCAAATTCAAAATGATCAGCCCTGCCAAGCAAAGCTTTGAGTCCTATTTTTGTAAATTTTGCCCCACCAATTCTGGTCTGACTGCTATGCTATTCCAAATGGAGTTGAGTTGATTTTGGATTCCCATGCTGTTGTAACAGAAGACAGAGATTTATGGGAAATAGTTATAAAGCTGATTGAAAGCACAGAGGAAGTACCGCTCACTGCCAACAAGAGCCGCTGCAGTGCCAAACATTGCTTTAGTCACATAACCTAAGATATCAGGAAGTGTTTACTTCTCTACTAATTTAGCTCTACTTAGATTTTTGGATCATGAGAAGCACTGATTTCGGACAAAATTAGTGCTGCATCTGCTGTAAAGATGCCAGTTTTCCAAACTCAGTGTACAGTACACTATGCAACAAAAAAACGAACAAAAAATCGTTGTCGTCCAAGGCTTGATATTAACACCTGCCAGATATACATTTACAGTTGGTGAATAATTATAGTGCTTACTTTGCCTTGCCTTGAGTCAGAAATGTGTGTGGCTTCCCACAGGTCGAGTGGTTCCATACATAGAGAGTGTCTTAGTAACTGAATGCAACCAGTGAACATACTGAATGATCAAAGAACATTCTACAAACTGATGCAAACAGGCACAGCATTTCAGTTCCAGATTCTAAATTAGGTTAACAGTGTTCCATTGTACTTCTGGTTCCAATTCTCTTATGCATAATCATGTATTCCCAAACCCATGCCATTGTAAACCTATAATATATCAAACAAAGCAAGAAGGCTAAACTTGAAAAGCAAGGGACACACATTCTTCCTGTGTAGATCTACAGTAGCATTTTGTTTTGTGCTCTACGATGGGAGGGTTTATACTGTAGTGATACTTTTGATATGGCAGGTTATGGGTTGCAAATCTAATTAATGCAAGTCCTGCCATTTGTGTTATTTGTGTTATGCTGCAGGTCAGTTTCTAAAAGAAAAGACGTCACTATGTTTATTTAATAATGTGCTCCATGTAGCCAGAGGTCATTACAAGACTGCTCCCTTCTTTACAGTTTAATCATGTACATTATACATACAGTAATAACATGTATTTCATGGCACAAATCTGGCAATAGCTGCTATTGTTATAATTCCCCTCTTATTTACGGGAGCGGCATAACTAACTTGAACATGCTCAGAAACAGTGGATAATGACCACAAAAGCCTATAATATTCTCTATTCTCTTACTTCATACATTATATTGAGTCTAAAGAAGGCTTCATTGTAGTGGCCTTCTGAATTCCATTTCAATTAGCACTAAACTCCCATTACATTAGATTTTTTATTGCAAGATTGATTCTCGTTTTTTGAGCACTCGCCACCTTTATGGCCAGATAACACAATTATATTTGAGGAGAAGTGAGTCATCGGCTTGTGGCTCAGAGCCAGGAGACCACTGTGGAGAACATACAGCTGAAACACTACAACAGCCAAGCCTGATTTATACTCTGTTGCGTGCCGTTGTCGCGTGCCGAAAATAGCTGATCTACAAACTAGGGATGGGACGATATGAAAATGTCACGATTATTGTGGCAAAAATAATTGTGATTAACAATATTATTCATTGCGATCATCAAAATATGCTTAAAACTTTAAATGCCACTTTTGTTTAAACGTTTGAACCCTCAGCATCCCTATTTTGGGGGGAACTTTCGCCAAAGATAGCCGATCTACAAGCTCACAACGTTGCAACTCGCTTGTAGATCTGCTATTTTTGGCGAAGCGATTTGTGTCAGCGTAAGAAATAGTATAGAGTATAGAGGGTTTAAGTGGTACTGAATTTGCAGCTCAACAAAACCTAATTCATCCTAGTGTATGATGGAGGACAATTTCACGATAAATTAAAATCTCTGCGATGCGATTATTGTGAGCTGTTTTTTTATCACGATAAACGATCATAACGATTATCGTCCCATCCCTACTACAAACACACTACGAGTCGCAATATTTTTTTGTCGCACGACACCGGCACACAACGGAGTATAAAGCATCAGGTTCAACGAGCCATCATCAAAAAATATGTATAAAATACATCGTTATTCAATCGTTATAATCGTTTATATTAAAAAAAAACGCTCAGAATAATCGTATCGCAGAGATTTTCATTTATCGAGACATTGTTGCATATCCGGTACCACTTAAACCCTCTAGAATTGGTAAAATGCACCTGTAAAGAACGTACTTGATACAGTCTTTTTTTCACTCTCTAAATCTATTTGCCAAAAATACCAGATCTACAAGCTCACAGTGAGCTTGTAGATCTGGTATTTTTGGCAAATGTTCCACCCCAGACTATAGATGCTGGGGTTCAAGTGGTTAACAAAAGTGGCATTTTAAGAGCATTTTAAAAGCATATTTTGATTAAAATCGCAATAATTTTGGTCACAATAATTTTGATATCGTTCCATCCCTACATGTAGGATGGCTGGAGACAGAGATGGACAGCCACCCATCAACAGCAGACATTAGGCAGGGTGTAGCAGGGCAGGGTAAATGTGTGCATGGAGTGATATGTAAGAGGGGTGAAAAGGGGTCAGCAGGCGCTGGCAGGAACAATATCAAGCATGAACAACTTGCTGCGATTTTCACAGGACATTTTTAATCTGGGCCTATTAGTGATACGCTGTATCTCAGGGAACCATTTTGACAGTGTTAAATGTGGTGATGGTATGAAAAAAAAAACGAACACATTATTCACATCACCATAACAAAAATGTCTTTTTGACGGGGGAGGGGCGGGGGCATTGGCACTGTAGTTGTGGGTTATTCATGCAGGTTTACAGGGCACGTTTTTCATATTATTTATACTTTGTCGTGCCGTACGACTGTGTCACTCACCGAAAATGACAGATCTTCAAGCGGCATGTTGTGTAACAACCCCTAGTGATAAAGCTACGGTCCATGTAAAAAAATATTAAAATGGTTTGATTGATTGATTGAAATTTTTATTAGGCAAAAGAATGTAAAACAACACAGTTAAATTTATAATGCTTTTGTTTAAAAGGTCCGGCCAAAAAAGTCCTTGCGGACTTGTTTCCGTTGGGGTCCTTGAATTAATTTCATAGACATATATAGTAGCAACCAAACAGTTCAAAAATCAACATGATAATACAGAAACAAAATCACACCCTGTGTGAAGTGGGCGGTGTCTTACTAGCTAATCACAATACTGAATGGAGTCAACCAATCACGTACAAAAAATAAATACATTTATTGAAACACTCTTTATGATGGACGAAACCATAACTTGAAAAAAACAAAGTTATGTTTTTTTTCAAGTTAAGGTTTCTTATATAGGGCTATGCACATGTGTCATGTGACACTGGCCAATCACAGTCCTGAATAGACTGTGATTGGCCAATCACAGCGCAGGATAATTGTACAAATTTCCAAACCTCACTTTTAGGGGCGGTTTCACCGCGGTTTCACCGCGGTTTCACCGCCCAAAAATACCACTATGTACAAAAAAAAGAAGAAGCATGGAAAAAACTAAAAATAAATAAATGTACAAAAAAAGGGGGGGGGGAGCATGGAAAAATAAAAATTATATACAAAAAAAAGCATGAGGAAATACAAAATATGTACAATATGGTGGGGGTACTTCTGTGGCCTACAGTGCTGGCAGTGTACACAAGAAATTTGGCACTGATCAGTCCAGTGGTTTGTGAGATTAGCTGCGGACACACAGACAACGTACAAAACGATCAATAAAAGCCTCTGTGGTTAAGGAAGCAGTCAGCTATAACTGAAATCTATCAATGTTGTAGATCAGAAATGATACCATTATGTGGCAGTGGGTCTATAGCTGTGGTTCTCAAAGTGGGGTCAAGGGACCCCCATGGGTCCTTGAGTGGGTTCCAGGGGGTGTCCAGAAAAATATGTTAATAGCATCTAAATCATTTTAACCACTTTAAACCTATTATATACTTCGGCTATTAAAACATTGTCGAGTTACAAGCTCACAATGCGTCGTAGCTCGTAGCTTGCAGATCTTCTATTCTTTTTATTACTTATAAATGTATTTATTTTTAACACAAATCTTCTCTGGCACTTCTCTGGGGTTCCTGGCACAAAATGTTTTCAGATGCCAAATACATAGTTTGATAGTTTGGTGGTCCTTGACATGAAAATGTTTGAGAACATGTTTGAGTTCTGTCTCTAGAGCAGCTTTGCCCGGCACTGTAGCCTCATGGCCAGACAGTTGACTCTGCTGCTCAGCTCAACACAACACCATCCTGCTCCCTGGTACTGTCACCTGCAGAGGGACAGATGGCTCCATTTGTCCCCATGGGAGCACATAACTTGCAAACTTGGCCATACTTTCTCATTGTGTCCCTCTACAAATATTCATAGTGTTTTCTGTGTTTTGTCTGTTAACAAATAATGCATCATTGTCTCCGCCAGGCCGAAAGGCATGGCAAGAGAGTATGTTTTACCCCCTGTCCGTGCGTCCGTCCGTCCGTCCGTCCGTCCGTCCGTCCGTCCGTCCGTCCGTCCGTCCGTCCGTCCGTCCGTCCGTCATTCTGTCATTTTGTGTACAGCTAATCTCTGGCACCGTTGGCTTGATCGCATCGAAACTGTGCACACACACTCCCTGGATGCCAGAGCAGAACCTCTGCCCCAAATTTTTCAAATGGCCCTGTTATAGCGCCACCAGGAGGCCGCTTTTTGCAAAACAATTTTTTTGACAGTACTCCTACAGATTTTATCCAAACATCACGCAAATCAGTACACAGTATCTCTATAATCACGTGATCAACACGGATCTGTCCAATTTCCCATATTCCATCCTGATTGGCTAAGGTTGGCTTCCAAAGTTTGCAGGATTGCTCCGTTTTCAACAAAATGCCTCAAATCATGAACGCAGCTTGCGATTTCCGTGAGATTTCACACATACATTCACACTATGCCGAGGAAGAAATGCCACTTGAACATTTTCAAATCAGCCTCATGGTGGCGCTATAAAAGGCCGATTTGTGTTTTTAACTATAACTGCACCGATCTGCGTGAAACTTTGCACACACACTCCCATAGGAGAGTTTCCAGAGGCCAAGGAAAAACAACTGCCCTGCATTTTTCACATTTGCATTTCATAGCGCCACCAGGAGGCCGACTTATGTAAAACACATTTTTTGATCTTAAGCCTTCAGAATGTATCAAAATTTCACGCAAATCGGTACACATGATCTCTATAGTCATGTGATCAAGATGGATATGTTTAATTTTTCATATTCCATCCTGATTGGCTAACATTGACATCTAAAGTTTGCAGGAGTGGCCCGTTTTGAACAAAATGCCACAAATCATGAATGCAGCGTCCGATTGCGTTGACACTTTGCACGCACATTCGCACTACGTTGAAGAACAATTGCCACCCTTTTTAACATTATTATAGTGCCATAGGGGCGGCCATAGCTGAGTGGTTAGTGAGCCCGCCTAGGGAGCCAGAGGCCCTGGTTGCCCCAGGTACGATTCCAGGCCACGCCAGCATATGTGTCGATGAAATGAAATTTGTCCCTGAGCAAGACTCTTAACCCCTAATTGCTCACAGGCCCTCATTGGAAACAAGCCCGCAAGGACTTTCATGAACGTCCTGTTAAAAGGAATTATCCTTATCCTAACCAGGAGGCCGATTTTGCAACACTTTTCTTTTTTATATTACTCCTACAAATTCAAACATCATGCAAATCGGTACCCATTGTCTCTATAGTCAAGTGATCAAGATGGTTCCATCCGATTTTTCACATTCCATCCTGATTGGCCAATTCCGAACATTGCTGCCACACAATAACCTACCTGACCTGAGGGGGACCTGTGCTCCGAAGAGCACTTTTTCTAGTTTATTTTGGATCTTAATTGACTGCATTCAAATAAATCAACACCAAGGTTATCTATACAGTGTGATTATCTTTATTGACTTGAAAGGATGTGAAAAAGTTATTCATAAATTGAGCAATTATTTTAGTGCTAATTTCTCCTTGACTGCTATATACCCTCTTTCAATGTTTCCCCCAACACCTAGAAGTATCAGAGAATGCTAACACCAATAATGTTGTGTCATTCAAAAATGGTATATTTATGAACCCATATATACTAGAGGGTCGGACCGATACGCGGCTCTCACATCTACATTGCACCGCCGATCCGACTGGCATGCCCATAAGGAGATCTCAGTGTCTGTCAGTCCATGTCCCTTTTTTGCCCATATATGGAGATCCTTGATGTCATCAGTATATGCCCATATATGGGCATGCCCCCTTTTTTACCCATACTGTATATGGGGCTGACTGATTTGTTTAGACAACACACTCAATATTTGGGCGTAGCTGCATTGGGGACTCCTTATATGGTTATGGGTGAGTCATGGTGACATGAGCGTGACGACGTAGACATGAGCCTGACATCGGTGGTCTACACACCAGCCGGCCGGCTGGCCCTCCCATAAGCCAACTTATAATTAATATATAACATACACATACTACACACACCTCCGTCTCAATGATCACTGTTCTGCAATTTGATCATATTCTGCTTATCAAGCCACACTTTTTATCCCAGGTATTACTGGTATATTAAATCTGAAAGACTTTGGCATCTCACTGAAATCCAACAACTGCTAGCTAATAGTACATACAGTACCACTTCTGTACACTTCCATTTTGCACTCTAATTAGTTAATTACTTACAGTACTTTGGCAAATGAGTGGCAGAATGGATTATTTTTTAAGACCTACTGTATGTACTTTGTTGTACAACGAATAGCTGAGAAAGCTCACAACGCGTGGCATCGTGGCACATCGTGACCTTGTAGATAGGCTATTTTCCTTTTATTTATTTTTTATTTTATTTATTTTTTGGGGGCAAAATTTTGGAACATTTGTGAAAATGTTCTCCTATAATGACCTGCCAAAAATATGGATGCCAGGTTGAAAGTGGTAAAATATCAACTAACCCCTCATCCTCATGTAAAAAGTTACTGTGAACACGTGCGCAGTAGTGGATTTGTCTTGCATGTCCCATGTCTCAGCACCTCATTAATATTGCATGGCCTTGTTACTGTCTCCTATCCCTCATCTCTCCACCCCTCTTCCTCGTTCAGCGCTCGGGATGCAGGGGCTCTGGGGTACATCTGAAAGTCAACCTGCTGCAGCTTCTTTAACAGACTTGGGGACAAGGAATGGGCTCATATCCATCCAAGGATTATCCTCTGCCGCCTCCCTTCCCAAAAAATCATTATAAGGAGGTGTCAAAAGAAATGAGATTAGTGCCCCCGTCTTTCCTCTCTCAGTAGAAAATGCATTTTACGTGTGATTTTCAAGCAAATAAGCCGGGGTACAGACGAGTAGCTTCTTGACAGTTATGAATGAGTGCCTTACTGCATTAAGGCAGTGACAGAAGGCGGAGCCAGTGCACAGACTCCAAACTGTGTTTGAATAAATCATCATCAGATATACGCCATGGGGCTGCAGCCAGCGGGCCATGTGACCCCGTCATTACGTTGGCAACTCTGCCCCCACAGAATTCTACCAGAACGCGAGGATGTTTGTGCGTTTTTGCAATACTGTATGCACGTGAGCAGTACTGTAGGCAGTGAACTGGGCCCCTCTCTCATTACAGCACGGACACTAGGCTGGCAACATATAGATTCCATGGTAATGAGGACCCTGGTAATGAGGAGCATGGGACAGGAAGTCAGTATTGTTGGAGCAACTAGACGTGATATCTATTCCCTTGGTTATTACTTACTCACCTCAAACAGTTAAAATTCGCCACATTTATTATAAAAAAATATAATGATAATTAAAAAGAAAATACATATAAACCTATTCTGCATTCTAGCATACTGTTTCTTACAGTGGGTGTGTCATGTGCTGACTGCTTGTGAATCGGAGGAGACGTGGTTGTCTACACCCTCCCCAGACCAAACATCAAGTGTTGGCAGTGATGGGGACTATACAAATATGGGGGGAATTTGCAACAACAAAAAATTTGGAGGGAAAAATACCTGAACTGTGTTAAAAAAATTAAACAAATTTGTCACAGGCATGTTACTGATATTGTCACAAAGCATGAACTGACAGTGGAAACAGTACAAATGTATCCAAAGAGTAATAAAATAAAGGGCCACCTACACAAATCTCCCATTACACATGTGGTCGCCCGCTGCCCGGCACCACCCGCCCTTTGAGTTGAGCGTGCCTTTACCTGGAAGTGAGCAGCACCACCGCTGCACATAAGCAGAGTCACATCATGATGCATTGGATTTCTTTCTTTCTATAGGAGAGTAGCATCAGTCCTCAGTTGTTTCATCAAACAAACTAAATATTAACACATTCTGATAATAACACATCGCTGAATCTAAGGGATGTTTTTTTTTACGGAGCGTGGCATGCATCAGTGGTTACAGTGATTTCCTCCTGGGTAATGTAGTTTTCCAACACTACTACCGGGTACTACTGCAGAATTTATAAATTTTTCTCTACCTCCCTGACAGAATGCTCAGACATTTTTTTTTTCAATCTTTGGAAAACATATTACGTGATTTAAAAACCTATAGCATTTGTGAATGGGAAAATATCTTCACCACCTAGGGGGCATGTTTTTTATTTATTTTGTTTTATTTTTTCTAAGTGATCCTGGGCGCTACACTCCCCCCACCAGCCTAGGGAGCTCATGCCTCCTTCAATGCATGAGCCAACTGACCTTCTTGTCACCTGACAGGGGGGAGTTTCCCCGGTAGGATGTAGCGCGTGGAAGGAACACGTTATTCCAACCAGTTCCCTTCCCCTCCATCAGGCGCCCCGGCTATCATGGGGGAGGCGGTATAGCGACCAGGATTACTACATGTTTTTGTGAGGGTATTAACTACCCTCGGAGACATGGGGAGAACATGCAAACTCCACACAGAGGGGCATGGTTTTTGACGTCAGACTATATCTCTCACTGATACGCTGATGATACTCAGCTGTATCTCTTAGTTCAAATTAACCCAGGTTATTTGTAATTGTAATTTTGCCCACTTTTGTTCAGACCAAATCATTTAGTGACATTTATTATGCTGAATACCTGCACTTCAAAATTATGAAGGCATCGTCATTAGAATATCAAGGACTAAGAATAACTACACTCAAAACGTGTTTTGACACATTGTCTTGACTATTGTAATTCTGTTATCGCATCTCTGTAGACAAGCCATGTCAGATTTTGTGGAATATCATCTTGTAGACTACAGTAAATGCGCAAGAGACCATATTACCCACATTGTTAGCGTTTGGTTATAGGGTTGATTCAAAGTTTTTACAGATTTGAAGACATGACTAGTACCAATATGTCACAGCTCTTATGAGCTGAAGTGCAGCCCAAAAGTCAGGAGGGGCCCTTCTGGCTAGTTTCAAGTTTAAGCTAAAGACTCAAGATGATCATGTCCCTAAGCTTTGAAACAATTTTTTTTTGTGCCAATTTCACTTATATTTGCCTGTTTCATTCTTCTGTAGCCCCGTTGTTCATTCATACTTGCCATTTTCATTTATAAAATTTAGTATTGCTTTCTTGTCTTTTCGGCACTATTCGTGTCATCATAGCAACAACAAAACATAGTATTGACCGATTTCAAACCAGCAAGGTCATTTTAGGTCGCCAGGTAACAGCACTCAATGGAGCCAAAGTAATGTTACTGACTAACACTTCCTTAATGTACCTTATGCATTACTGTTTCTCCCCATCTTTAAATCTAGTTCCATCGGGTCAGTGATACTGTAGAAGAATTATTCCTATCCAGAGTTTACCTAAATTATAACATTTTGAAACAAACTTTTGGATATTGTGTGCCTGTGTTTCAATGTTCTTTTGATGGGGGAGGATTAGGGTTAGGTGCAAATGAATGTACAGTACAGTCTCTGTGACATTAGGCAGGGTAGCTTCGGATTAGCTCTCATTTGGGTTTGTTTAGTGAGTGGGATGGGTGCAAAAATCTTATTCACAGGAAAAGGCCGAAAATTGCACATGAGACCTAAATACATGCTCAGCTTTCAATCTGGCAACGAGAAGAACAAGAACCTTTTGTCTGAAGGGGAAAAAGTGTTCAGCTGAAATATTATTTTCACTGGAGCAAGGTGTAAAATGTGAGGCCGCTCCATTAACTGCTGGTAATTGCTGCTCTAGTTCTGTGCAAACACCCTTAAAGGAAACTCTGAATGACTAATATCTGAGTTTAGAAGACAAATCTGCTTCATTTAGGTCATAGAACATTTTTTCAAAATGACTGTGGGAGAACAATAACAATTTCTGCATAGTTACACTAAATAATATTTGCTTCAAATTACCTACATTTACTCCATTACTCTAAAAAGCTCTAAGTGTTTTGGTGTGGGGGTGCTGTATTCGAAGGACCCTTCAGAGATTACATTTTGCTAATTGCCATCATCCATCAAGCTTAACGCCCATAAATGTGGAAACCATTGGATATTTTGGATAATGTTTAACCATGATGATAGATCATGATTTCAGTCCTCATGTTCAATCTACCCCATTTATGAGCTGTTAAGAAGACTACACTACTATAGGCACTGAAAAACATGTTTAGAACACTACAATATACTATTGTATTTTGTTATATTTTATGGGTGTATTTATTGGGGGAAGAGCTTAACCTCCCTGCTTATGCACGCTCTCACACACACACGCACGCACGCACAGACCAAAACAAAATAATAATATTCTGCATTTTATATGCCATCCATTGTTTGTTTACATTTGTCTTTGCTATATTATGTACCAGTGCCTGGCAACAGAATACTTAATGAGGAATGAAAGCTCCTAGTACATTTTAAAAGTGTCCTCTGTACCTTGAATTAGTTTGCCCTTTGGTGAGCTGTTTTATTTTTCAGAGTACACTCTGCTCTTTTTTTCCCTCCTTTTTTCTTTTTTACATCAAAGTGAGAAAATATGACATCGATTGGGCATGGGTAAAGGGGTCAAAGGCCATATGATAACATATGAACCGCAATTAATTCTCTCAAAAGTCACAAGTGACAGTATCAATAAATGACAAGCAGGTGGAGCTGTGAGCAAAGTTTAAGCTTCCAGGAAAACCAAACTCCCAGCAGCCTTACATGTAGTTGTAAGATACAGATAAGGAGGTAGTGTGCGGGGTGCTTTACTTGAGACCGTAGCTCAGATCTGAGCCGTAGTTAACCTTGCTCCCAAACTGTGGTGATTATCTGTGCTAATGTCCACGCTACAATAATGCATTGTGGTTGTGTGCGTTGCAGCTGGTATTACCAGAGACTAAAGCCTAACGTATACTTTGTCGACCAAGTCTAGACAGCATAGTATGATGAATTATAAATTAGGCATAACCGTCTCATTTTAATTGATGGCACAGTACTACCACAGTCCCATTGTATCCCAAGAACGCGACTGGTCGCTGCTGTAAGTGACACAGTAGAGGGTCTAACAGTCCAGAGGTGGCAATAATCAGAATAATTTGAAGCCTGAACGTTTGCGTGGGGCAATGGACTGTATGTACAGCCTGTCATTTTTTCAATTACTTTGGCTGTGGTTAAATGCTCATTTTCAGCAGGCTGCCTGGAGCGAAAACTACTGAGCCCCATTAGGTTTTACCCACAGCTTCGCACTCATTAGTTTCCCCAGTTAGACAAGAGTGAGGGAGAAACCGGGCATGTCTTTGTAAAGAGGTCAGGGTGGAGTCAGTGGAGCTGGAGCTCTGTGCCATGAGAGGGGAGATTGTTAAGGACTTGTCTTGCCAGCCCCACTGTATCCCAGCTGGTGTACAATGGTGAGATCGCTGAGAAGACTTGTGTGACCTTTAGGGCAAATCAGCACAGAGCCCTAATTGACCATCTCTCTCCCATCCTCTCTTCCTTCCTTTCTTTCTCCCTCCTCTCTTATCCTCTGTCCATGTAGAAATATATTGTTGCTGTTGGGCAGAAACCTTGTATCTCCTCTCCATATTTCAACTTTTTATGTTTGTTGTCTCCGCCAGGCCGAAAGGCATGGCGAGAGAGTATGTTTTGCACCCCGTCCGTCCGTCCGTCTGTCTGTCCGTCTGTCCGTCCGTCTGTGACCAGCTAATCTCTGGCACTGTTGGCTTGATCGCAGCAAAACTGTGCACACACACTCCCTGGATGCCAATTCAGAACCTCTGCCCCAAATTCTTTACATGGGCCTGTTATAGCGCCACCAGGAGGCCGCTTTTTGCATTTTTTGACAGTACTCCTACAGATGTTGTCCAAACGTCACGCAAATCGGTACACAGTATCTCTCTAGTCATTAAACGAAACGGGTCTTTCAGATTTTTCATATTCCATCCTGATTGGCTAAGAATAGCTTCCAAAGTTTGCAGGAGTGCTTCGTTTTGAACAAAATGCCTCAAATCATGAACACAGCATGCATTTTCCGTGAAATTTTGCACACACATTCCCACTAGGCCGAGGAAGAAATTCCACTTAAAAAATTTAAATCAGCCTCATGGTGGCGCTATAACAGGCCGATTTGTGTTTTTACCTATAATTGCGCTGATCTGTGTAAAACTTTGTAAAACAAATTTTTGGATATTACTCCTTCAGATTGAATCTAAATCTCAGACAAATCGGTACGCATGATCTCTATAGTCATGTGATGAAGATGGATCTGTTAGAAGTGTTACGCAAAAGTAGAGAAACTAGCCGATCTACAGGCACACAACGCGTGACTTCACGTGTTGTGAGCTTGTAGATCTGTAGAAATGTCAAGTGAAAGTGGTTACGTCTGTGAGTTTTATTAATATTATTCTAGTGACAAATATTAACAAGAACTTGGTTCTTGGATCCATTGGAACACAGTTCATTTTTTCCATTTCCTGAAAAGTAACGGTTTTGGACATACAAGGTTTCCACCCAACAGTGACGATATGGAAGCAAATCTGTGGAAGGGGTACTGCAGATGACAGTAAAGAAAGAGATGAATAGGGATTTCCTGCATGGCATATTGCAGTTTAAGCCTCGGTTACAAGGAAAACCCTTGGAAACTCACCTCTGCCGCTTATAGAGACATATGCGTTGTATCTCTTCCCTTCTATCTGGCGTGATGCTTTGTAGAGCCGTAGGCGTCATTAACCATCGTCCTCTGTTTGCATCGACCTGAGGGATCCTGTCTTGATTTTGTGCGGCTATGGCTCTGCCAGCTAAATGGAGGTTACGGGGAGATGGCATCCATTACCGAGGCATTCAATTCAAATGTCACCCGTTTCCGCTTGGCACTGCTTTCTCGTCCCTAATGTTTGCTTGGGGCCTCGGCAGGGTGGGGGTTTTGCATGGTGAGGGATACCGAGTTTGGTGCATTTTTGTCACGACTGGGGAGGTGTACTTTTTTAACAGATGTAGGCACAAGGCAAGAACGGACACAAGGTGACCCGGCTGCACGTGTCCACGCTTTACCTTGAACTTTTGACACCTGGCGAGTTCCCGCCCATTCTCTGTGGATGGTCAGTATCCTCCTGAGCACAGGCCGCTAAAACAAGACTGATTGTGACTATTCATCATCCCACTCCCAACTCACTGTGGGAAAAAGCTACACTGCAGGGCAGTGCATGCCTCCGAAGTGGGTGTGTGGACCACGCCCCGGGCCGGTTACAGATAGTTGAAGCAAGATCAGCCATTATTAAAGGACCAAAGCATGGTAGGAGTAATGGATAGTAAGGCATAACCGTCTGCCACCTCGAAGCGTAGAAACTGTTGTGTCGAGGCACGATTTACGATTCACGATTTACACAGTTGGAAATCGGTTATTTTCATCGGGCAATGTGGTCATATGACTAAGTATAAATTATAGGCTTAATCCCACTTTCTCCATGGGAGGGGGTGCTGCAGGAGTTGTTTGGCCACTACAGGCCTGGCTGTCATTCCTCGGTTGCCCTTCTGTCAGTGTAATTCAGTCCTGTCATCCCTCAACCCAGTTGAAATTAACAGGTAATTTGTAAATGTCGCTTTAGGTTAGATGCCTCATTTTGTTTCTTTTCCAACAAACCAGTGCATACTGGCTAATTTTCTCACCTTTTTTAATAAGATGTTAGTTTATAAATGGAATTATAGCCCCACTAAATAAATGAGAGCGAGTGATGAAGAGAAAATGAGGCGAATGGTGATACACCTCTCTATTAGAGGAACTCGGTGACACACTCCCAGACATGCTTTACTGTCTGTGAATGTGTCTGGCTTTTTTCTTATTGATTCGTGTGGTGAGATGGTAGACGTTTAGTTTTTAGCATTTTAGACCCTTTGACACACCCACATACTGTAATATATGCGTGACCATATTGTGGTCACACCCACATACATTATGTGGGTTTCTGACCATATAATGGTCACGTTCACATGTGTACACAGAGTAGGAGTAGGGAGTGTGCTAATCAAATCCAATAGATAGATGGATAGATACATGGTACATACATACAAATATTGAAAAAGTCATACTGTGTAATTTTTTTCAATTAAACATTTTTCTTCGACAATAACCCAATTATTCCACATTAATTTGTTTTTGACAAATTCTATAAACACTATTTTCTTCACGAGTGTCGACCCCTGACACACGCCAAAATGATGTACCAGAAATGTATTTATTTATGTATTTTACAGTTAATAAATACTAATTATTATAACTTGTTGCATTCCAAAATATCCTTGGTGCTATGACCCTCCAGCATTCCTTTTTGAGTGTTCCTTTTTTGAAGGCCTGGCGGAGACAAAAAAGGAAGTCTCAAAAACGTTTTTTTCATATTTCATCCTGATTGGCAAATTCCGAACATTGCTGGCCCACAATAACCTACCTGACCTGGTAGAGACCTGCATGTGCTCCGAGGAGCACTTTTTCTAGTTTGGATCTTTTTTTCTTTTTTCGGACCATTAAGACAAACCGCAAACAGAGCTATAAGAGGTGTCACCAGAAGAACTACTAAAATGTTGTTACACAGTATGATTTAAAATGTAAACTAGAAAAAGTGCTCCTCGCACAGGTCAGGTAGAATCGACCACCTGGTGGCGCTATAACAGGCCCATGTGAAAATCTTGAAAAAGTTGGGGTAGAGGTCTGGAATTGGCATCCAGGGAGTGTGTGTGCAAAGTTTCGCTGCGATCTCAGGCCAGCGGTGCCGGAGATTAGCTGTTCACAGACAGGAGGACAGACGGACAGGGTGCAAAACATACTCTCTTGCCATGCCTTCGGCCTGGCGGAGACAATAAGTAAATAAAGAAGGATCTAGATTACGAGATCAGTCAAGTGTTCTGGTGGTCTTGATGTGCAAAGAGCAGTGTTAAAATGAATAATAATGGCAAGTTTAGTCCACAATCAATGTCAACAGGCCTGGCCAAGGCAGATGAATTGTAGAGTCTGACAGCACCCGGTAGGAATAACGCCCTGTGTCACAGGGATTGAATGATTCTGTTGCAAAAGGTGCTCTTTAGCTTGGCAGACATGCTGTGTAGCGGTGGGAGGCGTTATCCAGAATCACCAGCAGTTTTCCGAGCATTCTGTCCTCTGCAACCTTCTACAGTGTGGATCCATTGACAGATCAAAGGGTCAAAGGTCAAAGGGTTTTTATTTACCAAATGCAAATTATAATGATCCAGCTGCCAACAGACAGTTTATTCAGTCTGTTGGCTTCCTTTGCTTTGATGCCTTCACCCCAGCATACCACAGCATTAAAAAAATGGTACTCACAAAAACAGCCTGATAGAACATCTAAAGCATCTACTTGCAGACATTGAAAGATCTGAGTCTTCTCAGGAAGTAAAGTCATCTCAGGCCCTTATTGTAGATAGCCTTGGTGTTGTTGAACCATTCCAGTTTGTCGTCCAGTTGAACGTCCGTGTATACTTGTAGGACTTCACAATCTCACACAGTTATTAATTCATCTCAATTCCCAAATTCACATGTCTCCATGAAGAAACAGTGATTCTGCCACTGCTATATTAATTGTATTTACTTCATTCTAAAGACAGCACATGTCTGATTATGGCTCCTGCTCCTGTGTGCTTAGATACCATATCGGTTACAAGTGGAGAAAATCTGAAGAACTATGATGAACTTCTCCTTTTGTTGAGTCTTCGTTGTTGAGTGTGAATCCACTAAGCACATTCAAAGTAACAAATCCTTACTGTGGGTGCTACATGCGAAGACAGCAGCAACACAGAGAACAACAACATGGCATATGAGGAAGAGAGAGCATATTTTAAGCACACTGCTCCTCTTCACAAAACTTTTAAAACGCCATCAGTGGATGGCATTTCTGAGGCAGAAAGACATTCTGCTTCCACCTCCGGAATACGTTTTTCTGTTGGTGTCATGAACATTTTGAGCTAGTTCCACCCATTCAAAATTCTGTGGCAAGAGTATTTCAAGCTTATTAAAATGTGTTTTGTAATATATGTGTTCAGTAATCCGAAGAGTTAATTTAACTCTGAGTGTAACAACGCTAAGTGAAATCCAGCATACTGTGTATGGGCAATGTTTGAAATTGTGGGCGATTGTTAGAAGAATAGTCAGTATGAGTATCTACAGTACAACATGAATTCCTGGATATGTCATTTTCATCTGCAATTATTTGTAGTGGTCCTAATAATATTTGATAAAGTGTACTAGCATATCACATGCCATGGTTAAGCTGTGTTTGATTACAAACTACACACTAGAAATGCAAGGACAACAAACACTTAATTATTTTGTTTGCAGTAAACACATTTCTGCCTTGCTGTTGCAAGTTGTGGATAATGTCAGTGTGACCTATGTGACAGACAGAGCGCAATAGGTTACAATTTACAAATTATTGGAAATCAATGGGGCTTAATAGCCATTACTGATCAAAATGTAAATGTGCCTTGACCAGATCCCTACTTTTGCATTGGAATTTAAGTGCTTTGCTGAGTGCTGATCCACATCTGTATTTAACACAAAACCATTTGTCTGGTGCAAACCTGAGCTATTGTGCAACAACTTTCTTGTCAGCACTATTTATCTCTTTTGTGATCAGCACTGAGCGAGAGCTAACCATGGCCAACGTAAACACATCTGTACTACAGGCAGACAACCAACCTGCACGTTCACAAGATAGAGCCCAGCTCACCATATACTTGACCTCCACACACTACATGCCATAGCCTGGAGGGATGATTGATCTACAAATGGCTAGTTGGTTGTTAGGCCAACTGAGCATAGACTACATCCCATAGCCTGGAGGGACCATTACTTTATGATTGGCTCGTACATTTTTAGGCCAACCAGCCGACCAAGCCTATAACTTCATCACTCACTCACTCAGTCAGTCAAAGAAATGCATGTCTATGGGGCTGGCCCGCTGGTCCAGCCAAAAGTTGACTCTTATGGCTCAATTGTAAAGTATCTAACTTCTCTACACAGACAAATCCAGTTCATTTAACTCTGACAGTGTAAAAATGGCCCGTCAGAGCTAAATTAACAATCAGGACTTAACTGTGTACTCATCCAGTCTTTCTTGTTCCACTGGTTGATGTCTTCCCATCCAGCTGACGCAGGATACAAGGCTCAAGGTTATGATGCATCCAGCGTTCAATTTTCTTGTAACTTTAACCATCTCATTCTCGCATGGCAGGCAATTTCTAAGACAACAAACTCCATTGCTACATAATGTCTGCAGAGCTATTGAGTGACCATCACTTAAAGCAGGATTCATGCTAATTCCCTACTCTGTCAGCGCAGCAGCTAAATGAAACTCTGGAATAATTTCACGATGTGATGTCTCCGTGCTTCCAGCGTAAAAGGGTCTGTGTGATTGATAATAACGGGAATTGGGGAGACACTTGCGCTGAAACGGGGCCTTTGTCTTATGAAAAATACGGTGTCCATGACCAAAGTGGAAAGAGAAACAGTGCTGAGAAACACAAAGGGAACTAAATTGCTGTAAATATTGTAATACACAAAGTAAGAAGGATCTGTAAGCTCTTCCAGCCTCAACAGAAAGTCATTATGTGGGTTTTGGATAAGGTTCCCCATGACCGCATATTTATTATCTATCTAAATAGAATCACTTACCTCTGATTCTGGGTCTGATAGCCAGTCGCCACAAATATCAGTTCCCCATGGTGCATCCACTGGCCCTTTTACACAAGGCAAAATGATTATACACACAACCAGACAGGTTTGCATCTTGTTGTCAACCTAAGGGTGATTTATTCTTGGTTGCGCGACACCGACACGGCACGCAACCAAGTATAACTCCGGCTTGATTTGTCTTCTTAGTAATAGCAATAACCATCTCTTTTAGAGTTTAGCTTTTAGATGTCAGTAGATTTTAAAAGCAATCTGTTTTTAGCTTATATTTCTTAAAAATATCAACATTCTCTCATGCTTCTTCTGTGACTGGGAAGTGGCCTTACCTGCCTTCTGTTATAATATTTTTTTACTGGCCTTATTCATCCGTATGGTGTAATTTAGCTGTATAATTTTTTATTCTGTATGACTATTGTTCAAATATTAAGGATTATGGCAATACATATTTATATGTATTACAAGTTAGGATGCAGCACAATGCCTATTAATGAAGGCACCATATGCAGCGCCCTGAAGTCTAAAGCATGTTTGCACATAGGTATTGGGCCATTTGTCAAGCCAGGAGAGCTAATTATCTCATGCCATGCAATATTGTTTTCAGCCAATGCATTTCATTTTGCAACATTAAAACATACATGGACAAGTCAGGAAAAGGAATGGTTTCCATGAGTATGAATGCATTAGAACATTTTGGAAGGGGATATTGCATTACAACTCCACAGGGACATCAGCATGCTACACCTCTTCTGGTTTGTCATTCATCTTGCTCAGGGAGGGAGGAGAAAGAACCAGTGTGTAGTGACGCCTTCAGCCAACTTGGCAGGTTAATGAAGGTAATTTGATTTCACACATAATGGCTGCCCATGCCACGCAGGGCTTAATTGCGCTTGGTGTCTGGGCCTCATTTCATGGTACCAACCGAGCCCTTGTGTAGCTTCCTGAAGGTTGTGCGGAGGCAAACAAGTTCCTGATTCAAGCGAGACGGAACTGATAGCTCTGTTTCATCTGCTAATAGTTTGTCTGATTTCCCAGTCAGCTGTGAGCTCTGTTGTCACAGTGTGACGGCAGCGGCTCAGCTTTAGTGAATCACTCTGGTTCATTATTTCAAGGCAAACAAACACTGTAGTAGTCCTTGCAGTCCTGTGGTAACTCACTACAACATACTGTAGCACTGTTGTTGTCTCCGCCAGGCCGAAAGGCATGGCGAGAGAGCATGTTTTACCCCTTGTCCGTCCGTCCGTGTGTGTGTGTGTCCGTGTGTCCATCTGTCTGTGAACAGCTAATCTCTGGCACCGTTGGCCCGGTCGCTGCGAAACTGTGCACACACACTCCCTGGATAACAATTCAGAACCTCTGCCCCAATTTTTTTTACATGGCCCTGTTATAGCGCCACCAGGAGGCCGATTTGTGCAAAACCCATTTTTTAATATTACTCCTACAGATTTTATCCAAACATCACGCAAATCGGTACACAGTATCTCTATATTCATGTGATCAACACGGATCTGTCTGATTTTCCATATTCCATCCTGATTGGCTAAGGTTGGCTTACAAAGTTTGCAGGATTGGTCCATTTTGAACTAAATGCCTCAAATCATGAACGCAGCTTGCGATTTCCGTGAAATTTCACACGCACATTCCCACTAGGCAGAGGAAGAAATGCCACTTGAACATTTTCAAATCAGCTTCATGGTGGCGCTATAAAAGGCCAATTTGCGTTTTAAACTGTAACTGCACCGATTCTGCGTGAAACTTTGCACGCATACTCCCTAGAGGCCAAGGAAAAACATCTGCCCTGCATTTTTCACATTAGCCTTTTATAGCGCCACCAGGAGGCCGATTTATGTAAAACACATATTTTGAGATTAAGCTTTCATATTTTATCCAAATTTCACGCAAATCGGTATACATGATCTCTATAGTCATGTGATCAAGATGGATCTGTTTGATTTTTCATATTCCATCCTGATTGGCTAACACAAGTAAGACGCGCGAACGCTGGAAGCGAACGCAGCTCGAAAATATTGTGTATTTACGGACTTGTAATGCGTGTTATTTCACCGTGATGGGGAGAGAACATTGACTGTGTGTGTGTGTGTGTGTGTGTGTGTGTGTGTGTGTGTGTGTGTGTGTGTGTGTGTGTGTGTGTGTGTGTGTGTGTGTGTGTGTGTGTGTGTGTGTGTGTGTGTGTGCATTGTAATCAGAGCATTGTCTAAATTCCTGCACTCTGGCGCACTCGGGTGGCTGCTTACAGGCAGTGCATGCATGTGAGTCACATGGGTGCATGCAGCCAATGAGAGCGTGAACACAGAGACACAGACGGAGACACACACGGACAGAGACACACACAGCCCAAGCACAGTTACATAGTAAGCTCCACTTGGTCGGAGGCGCGGCGAATTAACATCTAAAGTTTGCAGGAGTGGCCCGTTTTGAACAAAATGCCGCAAATCATGAACGCAGCGTACGATTGCGGTGGAACTTTGCACGCACATTCGCACTACGTTGAAGAACAAACGCCACCCTTTTAACAATGCCCTATTATAGCGCCACCAGGAGGCCGATTTTTCTTTTTTATATTACTCCTACACATTTTGTCCAAACATCATGCACATCGGTACACATTATCTCTATAGTCAAGTGATCAAGATGGTTCCGTCCGATTTTTTATATTCCGTCCTGATTGGCAAATTCTGAACATTGCTGGCCCACAATAACCTACCTGACCTGGCTCCGAGGAGCACTTTTTCTAGTTCACTCTTTGGTTGCACTTCCATTTAGAATTCTAGGGTGTTTCCCTTGTATTTTGTTACAATTAACCCCATGAACCATAGCATCCCTGTTCTGGGCATGTCATAAAAGGCAAACATTCTGTGAAAATAGCAGACCTACAAGCTGAAATCGCAGCACGATGCAGCACTATTTTGGCTATTTTTCAAAATAATTGATTAAAATAAGAAAACACAAAATGGGGACGCCAGGTTGAAATTGGTTAATCTTCGTTGTTTCACACAGAGCTCTAAAGTGTTATTGTCAAGGTCCTGTTATTGCTTTCTATTTGACAGGGACACCACATGCTTGTACTGCTACAGTAGTTTAAAGACATATTAACAGTGGCTGGAAGTGCTGTGTCTTCATTGCTTAGGTGTAAGCACAATCAGAGAGCCGCGGTCTGCTGGAAATCAATAAAGGTGTGAGGCTTTGTCTCGCTTCCCTTAATTAAAGTTGAATATTATATGCCACTTGGTGAGCTACAGTATAGTTGTGTTGGGAAGATTTTTATTGCTTAGCCAATGGTGCTACATCTTATTTTTAATCTAAATGTTTACCATACCCATAACAGTAAGAGAAAAAAATATATTACGGCTAATATATTTCTTTTGTAATATTATGGAAAATCTGAAATTGTCGCTTTTTATATATTTCTTTAGTTATATATATTATTATAAATTTTCTTCAACTTTTTGTGTTAGTATTCTTTTGTACTGTATATTTGGTCTGACATTGAAAGAAATTACACTTTTAAGTCATCACACAGCATTAAAAGATAAATGGGGCAGGTGTATGAAACACAAGCCATCCTGAAATTAATTTAAGATTATTTGCCCCCAATTTTTTATCCTAATCAGCATTTTGATTCAAGCTATTTCCATGAGACCTCTTCGGTTGATCATTATCTACAAAGCTGTTATAGATATTATAGGCCTTATTCCTTTACTCCGCCATACAATCTAAATGGATCTCATTTCAAAGCCTTAAAGGAAAGTCTTGTGATGAGTCTGCTAGATTGAACTTCCCTTATTTATCTACTGTACATCCACAAGGAAGTCTGTAAACAGACAAAGCATACATATATATTTTTTCAATGTTGTTATGACATGCAATTTATATTTAAACACATTTTCATTAATATATACCTTACAGTGTAAATACTGTATCTTGCATATAGAAACATGGTGAATGTTGTAATGAAATGCAAATAGCCCGTAACCATTTTCTCTATTTTGGGAATGTCAACATCATCTTTCTTTTCTTTTTTCTCAGAAATAGTGAAAACAGAATAGCTACAGTACAAGCTCACAACAATGCCACATGTTGTTGGCTATTTCCCTTCTTTTAAAAATACATTTAACTAGACTTCACACATCAATGTTCAGTTGCCTGCTGTAAGTGGGTTTGACCTTTCCTTTCATGGTGCCTTGTGCTCTTTTTTGGGACTGTGAAAACTTTTCCTCGAGATGTGCAAGCAGTTGAGCAAACACCAAGAAGACCCGGGGTAATAAAAGGATCACTCTGAAAGCCACTGATTTAGATGTGCCTAAATGTCATCCTAGGATCTGTTGTGTTTGAGTTTTTCCAACAGGGCACAAAAGTGAGCCCAAAAGATACATTTGCTTTAGGGAGCAACTCTTTTTAGTATTGACTCTTGACGCATGACCACAGAGGATCATGAAGGTATTACTAGAGCCTTCTGTTTAGAATTTGACCTTAAAAGTCTCATTCCAGATTTTTGTCAAATCAAATGTACTACTGTTTGCTGATTGAAAATATGGTTTTCGGACACTTTTTAATTCCATAATTTCCACTTGAGTTCTCCAATTGAGTCCAATTGAATGGACCTTTACCTCTAGAAGTAACAGACTAAACAAAACAATGCTCTTTTTTAATAATCATCATGTCAGTTGTCAGTTAACGTCAGAGCTTGGGTGGTTGGATTGTTGTCTCCGCCAGGGCGAAAGGCATGGCGAGAGAGTATGTTTTGCCCCCTGTCCGTCCGTCCGTCCGTCCGTGTGTCCGTCCGTCTCAAAAATCACGCAAATCGGTACACAGTATCTCTATAGTCATGTGATCAAGATGGATGTGTCCGATATTTCACATTATTCCATCCTACTTGGCTAACATTGGCTTCCAAAGTTTTCAGGATAGGTCCCTTTTGAACAAAATTCCTGAAATCATGAACGCAGTGGGCGATATCCGTGAAATTTTGCACGCACATTCCCACTAGGCCGAGGAAGAAATGCCACCCTTTTCACATTGGCCTGTTATAGCGCCACCAGCAGGTCTAATTTAGCAAACCACATTTTTGGAACAAAATGCCTCAAATCATGAATGCAGTGTCCGATTGTCGTGCAAGGCCTAAGAAGAAATGGCACCCTTTTCACATTGGCCTATTATAGCGCCACCAGGAGGCCACAATAATCTACCTGACCTGGCGGAGACTTGTGCTCCGAGGAGCACTTTTTCTAGTTGGCAGTGCTTCGCTTTCATACAGTAACTGTCCAAGCACTGGAAGCATTGACAACTTTAGTTATCAATGCTTTGCAGATCTACAAGCTCACAACGCGTTGCGATGTGATGCATTGTAAGCTTGGTGAATAAAACAAATATATATATACAACATGTTGGGGGATGTCACCTATAATGATATACCCCAAATATCAATGCCTGGATTAATGTGGTTAAGACATAACCATCGTATGTGCGCGGGGGCTCTGTTGCCATGCTGACTTGCACTTGCTCCCACTTGCACATGCCTGCTGTGCATTTTCGGCAAAAAGTCTTTCATCAATTCCACAGTCCCTGTCAGAGTCGATTGGACAGGCACAGGTGCAAACAATTATGCCAACTCCAGTAAACATTTTCACCAGCTAACCTGAAAATTATGTTGAGTGAAAAGGCAATGGCAAGAACATAAATAAAAGTAAATCTAATGAGCTATTGGACTTCTGTAAATGGTGCCGGAGTGCATCTTTGATGACGGCATTGGATAACTTGCATAGTGCATACCAATATTATTCCCTCTTTACTGGCGCTAAGCCAGGATTGAGATGCTTTAATGGCTCAGAGAGTGTTGAGTGGTTTGTTGGAATGAGAGGGACTGTTTGCTTTTAGTTGAATATCAACAACTTGATGGCCCCCTGCTTGACAATTTCCCTGCCCTTGTTTACACGCAAATCTTTCAGCTCCTGACAAATTTCTCTTGGACCGTTGATTCCATGTAAAGGCCTGGTGGACAGTCAACCTAACCACTTAGCCCTATTTCATATGACGGTGTTGCATTAAAATGGCTGATCTACAAGCTCACAACATGTCGCGAGCTTGTATATCGGTTATTCGCTATATTTTAGAAATATATTTTGAAATATTTTGACATGCCCAAAATACACATAGATATGGCTCTGGCCACTGCTGTTCGTTCGAGCGATGCATCAACACGGCCATCATATTGGTCCAGGCAGGCTGCGCCTCCTAGCAGGAGGTCTCTCCTCATAATCATCATCATCATCATCATCATCATTATCATCATCATTATCATCATAACCTGTTGAATTTTCAACCAGTTATCAAGCGGTTTGGTTTGTTACAAATGTCAGATACTGTATGTACGTAGTTATGTTATGATACAGGATACTTGGTTAAATTAAAAAAGAGGGGGTTTATAACAAAATACCATAACAGATAGTAACAGTAATGGTTATAAAACAGAAAAGTTTTAGTCTCCAGCTACTTGTACACGACTCAGGCATATTTCTTGCTGTGGAGTTATGGCAAGTTGCCCGGACTAGTATGGCGGTGACGTTGACGTACTGTACAACCCAGTGGGGAATTGCGGCGTCTACGTATATTATGTCTGTGGTTAAGATAGTATACCTCCATCTTGTCAGCACAGACCCTCCTCTGCTCAGTCTGTCCATCCTGTCCCTGCTGGGAGCAAAAAGCTCCTTTTTTTGGGGGTTTGTTTGTGTGCACGGTTCTAGGGCTGCAACTATCGATTATTTTCTTAGCGATTACTCTATTGATTACTTCTTTGGTTAATCAAATAATTGAGAAGCACCTTTTATAATATATTATAAATATATTTCTATATCAAAGAATCGAATAAGAGTTTTTTACACTTCGTCACACGATGGTAGCCTGGTATCCAGCCTGCTTCGCTACGTTCGGCGGACTTTTTTTTCTCTCTTCGCTTCTCAGTCTGGAAAGCCTCCTATCTCCAAGGGAGGCGGGACATGCCACAAGCTTCGAATCGAACCTGGGGCTTCTGATTGGTCTGTGGTGCGGGGCGGGACCAAAAAAACAGTGTGATCGTTGTGATTCGTCATTCGTTTGAACAACATCCAATCAGCAACGACGTTGCCCAACGTAACATATGTAGTTCCAGTGTAGTTCTGCAAAACCTCCCAATGGGAGGCTTTCCAGACTGAGAAGCGAAGAGAGAAAATAAAGTCCGCCGAACGTAGCGTAGCAGGCTGGATCCCAGGCTAACACGATGGTGTCGTGCAAACATTATTACAATAGAGCATCGCAGTTCCCGCCCCTTCCGGGTTCCACTGCAAAATACTCAATGCATTTTTCCCATTGACATTTCCAAAAATATTTATATCAATTAATTTAAGCCTAGAATCAAGCCATCCAGGGTCCTGGTGAATCATGACCATTCTGTGAAAAAACTTTTTTGAAAACGGCAAAACAAAGGGTATTTGTTAAATATAGTATATCATATAATTAAATATAAAATAAAAAAAATCACAGAAAAAAATGACCCTGGATGGCTTGATTCTAGGCTTAAATTAATTGATATAAATATTTTTGGAAATGTCAATGGGAAAAATGCATTGAGTATTTCGAAGTGGAACCAGGAAGTGGGCGGGAACTGCGATGCTCTATAGCCGATCTACAAGAAAATAGCCACGAAAAAGCTCACAACGCATCACAATGCTTTTATTATGAAATCACAAAATGTGAAAAAATACACCCCACCCCCCAAAAGAACAATGTAATTCAGCCCTGTACTTTGCACGATAGCCTAAGACAGACAGACAGACAGGCAGACAGACAGGGCTGGGTACATAATACATACATAATCCCCTTTTTGCCTTCCGCCTGGCAGAGATAATACTAATACTTCGGTTCTAGGGACCACCAGGGCCTTAAAAAGGACACTTACGGGTCTGTAACTCTGAGAGTGTACTATTGGAACCAAATGGACCCGCTGTCAGAGTTAAATCAGCATGATTAACAAAGCCTGTCTTTCACAGTGACCATCTGAACAGACTTCAGACCTGCCTGGGCTGGGGTTGCTATGGCGATCAATTTGCCATATTAGGGAGCCTAGTGCAGTAGCCATTATCAGAGTGCTTGGAGCCCCAGTGTGGGGCCTTGTGGAACTCCATATTTGGACAAGACTGGCGTCATATTGATGATTTCATATTGTTGATCTCATATTGATTATGTCTGTGTGGAACCTTCAGATTTGGGCAAGAGCAAGCAGACGCTCACAAACGGGGATTTGTGAAAATCAGATGATAAGATAACTAGTACTAGAAAATGTGCTCCTCAGAGCACAGGTCTCCGCCAGGCGAGGTGGTAAAAGAAAGTACTGTTCCTGATTAATCCTGTCTTACCTATTTATATTACATATTGTGATGTCACGTGAAGCTTGACCAATGTTAGCTTGGCTGAGACGGACACACACACACACATATTGTGATGTCACGTGAAGCTTGACCAATGTTAGCTTGGCTGAGACGGACACACACACGGAGGGTAAAACATACTCTCCACCATGCCTTAAATAAACCCCACTTTATTTTCAGTATTGTTATTTGTTAGTTTTTTTCCATTTTGTTTTGACAATGTCAAACCCCACTTTGAGAACAACTGGTCTGTTGTCTCTGTTCTGTATGATGCTGCTTATGCTTAGTTCCTGGTGGGTATCACTGAGCACATGTGCTCTACTTTCTTTCCCATCTGAGTAAAGTGAGTCAGGGAGCCATATTTGGCTGAAAATATGGCCAACTAGCACAAGAGTACAAGAAGGAAGTACCATTTGGTGTTTCAACCAATCAGCTTGGGAGAGTTGAGGCACCTCCATATGGGCATGGCATGGGCATACGTACGCACACACTGAGATTTCTGTCTTCTACATAGACTAGACTGGTGCCCGTTGGGCTGCTTGGGCACCGGCCTACGATGCAAGTCGAGGGCGATACAAGTTGGGAATGCATGCACGCGGTTATGCAATACCCGTTGTACCCATTGTCAGGGTACCTGTCTGTCTGTCTGTCTGTCTGTCTGTCTGTCTGTGTCGCTTTTATGAGCATATGGAGATCTGTGATGTCATCAGATCAGTATATGCCCATATATGGGCATACATGCCATATGGTAGTATATGCCAGTATATGCCCATATGGTAAAAGTAACACATTTAAACAATATTCACATGTGAAAATAAATGTAGGGAGTTACTTCCTTGGCCTATTTGGCCATAGTTTGGCGCTGATCAGTCCAGCGGTTTAGAGATTAGCCCTGGATACATAATACAAACATAATCTCCCTCCTGCTTTTAGCCTGGCGGAGATAATATTTGCATTAGAGTTGGTTTGTGGTTCAGTGTCTGTGTGTTATTTTTTCATGCTCTTATGGCATAGGTGGTGCAAGGTTCTGTGTATACTATATTGTAGGTCATGTCTTTCAGTCTTTGTTCATATAACAATCTTGTTTTTTATTCCTTGTGGCACAGCATTGGTCTGGGCAGTAATGTCAGAGTGACCGTTTATCAGATATAGAAACGTTCCTTTCATAAGGTCAACATCCACGGTTGTTTCGGTTCCATAATCTACCATAAAGGAGAAGCCAAAGTCCACTTCTGAAAATGACTCATTAAGATTTTGATCAATCTTGTGCTTTCGGTGAGACAGAGTTAGGAAATGCCATCAGAAAATTGCATTTCCCAATGACATTAGGCGCCCACTCGACCATCCAATTCCATGTGTTTCTATTGAGACATTAAGATCTGATATAATTTGGGTCAGAAAACCTGCCTTTTTTTTCTCTGAGTGAGGCAATTAAATTTCCTTGATGGTCTCTGAGAGCACTTAGCTTAAGAGAATACACTTCCAAATCAAAAAGCTTTCAATCATCTCAAATCATATTTGGAAGAGATCTGCCCCCGAGTGTAGCATCACATGCAATGCTATTGACCATGTGACAGCCTTGTGCCGAGACAGGCGATGTTGGGAAAGGTTGTGCCTGCCTGCACACCAAAACTAGCCAATCTGCAAGCTCACAACGCGCCATAGCGCAACGCGTTGTGAGCTTGTAGATCGGCTATTTTCAGCGTGCAACACCGGCGCGCAAAAAAAATACAACAGGGCTTTTATTCTGCGTGGCTCTTTGGCCTTCACATTGCTTGTGACATCTGGTTTGTCAGAATCATGATGTTACTTGATGTCAGAGACAGGACAGGGCAACGATGAGAGGCATGCCTCAACAGACGAGAGGCCCGCTAAATTGATTGAGATGGGATGAGTCAAGTACAAGTGGTGGATGGGGTGCAAGTGGATGATCTCCTTCAGAGGAATTAAATGAGAGCCAAGTGTAGTGCTCAAGATAAGTGCTTTGGAACAGCCGTACTCATCTTTCTCCTTCAGAGTTCAGATATGATGGTTGATGTACTGGGCACCAGTCAAGACTCTTTTGAAATGTCCATCTACTGAAAATGAGAGACTATTGTGAGGTCTTTTATATACCTTTTATACCCTAATTCATGCTATGGGGTGGCAGTGGCTCAGGAGGTAGAGCGGCCGTACCCAGTTTGATCCCCGGCTCCTCCTGGCCTTGAGCTGTGTACGCGGAACCCCTACATGATCCCGGTGAGCAGGTTGGTGCCTTGCATCGTCGCCTCTGCCGTCGGTGTGTGAATGTGTGTAAATGGGTGAACACATTGTAAAGTGCTTTAGCTAAAGGTGCTATAGAAATACAGGGCATCTACCTGCTCTAAACACAAGCCGGTATAAGAGAGAAATTGAGTGGAAATATCTTTATAGTTTATGATGTTCTGAAAACACCTTCTTTATGTGATGACTGAGCTTACAGTACTTTGAACAATTACAGCTCTGGGAGTATAGAACAGTTGGATTTTTTTCTTGTCTGTGACATTCCTAAAGGTCACATTATAAAAGAAAAACATGTATAGCAGTTTAGTCAATTACATGTGAAAATGGATAAGATAGAAAGATGATCGTCTGGCAAGCCTACAGTAGTATAAGTATGCCACTTAGACCCTCTAACTACATTTTACAAAGCATATGGTCGATTCTAGCTGGGTCTGGAATCCTTTACTATTCAATTCAGACATAACATTTTTTGACAGCTAATTAAACAGGTTTTATAACTAGGTTTGCTTAACTCTGTCAAATAAGGATGAATTACTATTTTGCATTTCTCACTTAATCATTTTAATTACAACAGGCAATTTATCAGGCTATCCTCAGGGTATGAATAATTGGTTGGGTTATTAGTTGAAAGGATGTATATATATATATTTTTTTGGACTTAATTCAGGAACCTTTGAAGTGTGGATATGAATACTTGTGCACTAGTCCACACATTCTCAGAAAAAAAAAGTATTGCTGATGTTAGTGTCAGGCACCACACTGCTCCAGGTCTGCAGTAGTGAGTTCTGAACCGTGGCCATTTTGTATTTATGTTAATCCCATCACTAGTCTAACCAGATGATTTAGATAAGATTATACTGTCAGGGATCATCGGTGGTACACTGTAAAATCCTCAGCGTTAATTTATCCATTTGTAACTCAGTATTTTAATGTGTAACCAGAAGGCTCTCCATTTTGCACGGTTTTACACATTTTAGTGTTTGTGAATTGGGATGCTGTTTGGAAAGGGTTGTCCCTCTAGTGACTCTGTCCTGACATTCAGTTCCACTATCAACAGAAGAAGGAGGGGGTGCATTAGACTCTCCAAGCAGATCAAAGAAGGGCGTGCCATGTTGCTGTGGGCTTACTTGAGAGACCACCAACTTGAAAATACCACATCCCAGTTCTCAGTGGGGGGCCAGCCTGTAATTGTGTCTTGTCAGACCTCCAAAGTCCCTGGCACAGCTTCGCACCTGACATTTTACTCCACTGAATTTATTTTTCATTCTGTGGTATTTTGGCAATGGCGGCACCAGTGACACTTTTCCCCCAACCCCCGCCACCCAAAACACACACACACCCACACACCCATGCACGCGTGCACACACACACGCACGCACGCACGCATGAGCGCGCACACACACACACACACACACACACACACACACACACACACACACACACACACACACACACACACACACACACACACACACACACACACACACACACACACTGTATGTATTGGACGTCCATGATAGAGGTGTGAGAAAATGTAAGTTGGCATAACAACAGAACATTATCCATATCTAGTAAAGGTCACATCAAGCTGCTGTGATGAACTGGCAAACACATCGCTTGGTTGCAAGCCACAATGTGTGGATTGTTGTGGTGTGTATGGGTTTATGTGTGCTTCACTGAAACACTTATAGCAGAAATTGAATTTAGCAAGGATTCTGATTCATGGAGTGGATGGAATGGGACATACTGTACACAGTGTTAAACTTACAATGAGGCCATTTAATATTACCATCTGAAGGCCGGAAGGACATATCTTTCTTTGTGGTATTGTACTTCAGCACTACACGTGCCATTCGCTTCTGTGAGAAATTATGTCAAAATGCTATGTCATTTTCTAATAAAAGGCCCTCTCATTATCTAAGGAGATTGAAGTCTAGCTCATATAATGCATTATCAGTAGTCTTTCAAATATACTGCACATGTAGTACGTACTTGATAGGAAAAAAAAGAACATAATCCAAATGAATACATTTGGGCTATTTTATTCAAATTTCAGATTTGTTTTTGTGGTAAATCCACCTTGAACCCCTTTACAAATTACCACATTTGGAAACATAGCAACCAAGTATTAATTAAGGTTAGCCACCTTTGTTTTGTTCCTGTAGTGGGGGGTGTAGCTAATTGATTGGGAGGTGAGGGACAAATGTGAGAACCAATCAAAATACACGCTCAGTGAATATGAATGGAGCTTACCCGTAGGGAAGCATAATATTGCATAAAGCCTCAGTGGTGGCCGGCCATGCATTTTTAAGACTACTTTCACCCTTTTATGTTAATTGTAAACCCTACTGTTATCATTGTTTTTCTTAATTATAAAAAATGATTACATAATACATATTGGTGCTCCTTACATGTTGGTGGGTGCTATAATTCTGAGAGGTACCCTGTTACATGTGTTTTTTTAGAATGGACAACATTTTTACTTAATACAGAATGAGATCATATCGACATCGGTAAATATCGGTTATAACAGCAATAATTGGATATTGATATCAGACAGAAATGTCTAATCGGTTCATCCCTAATATATACATATATATATGTATATATATATAGAGCATGATCGGAAAACAGTCAGATTGAAAAGGTGCACTTCTTTTCATGACGGAGGCGTGCCGTCTGAAGGGGACTTGAGCCACGAGAGGCACCGCCGAGTGAGCTTAGGGGAGCGAGTCGTGAAGTCACCTTCGGGCGACTCAGCGCCGCCCGAGTTATGTCCTGATAGGGACAGAATTGTAGATCATCGTTCCCCCTTGTCTAGTTTGGATTTTTCTTTTTTTCTTGACAGGCCCAAAATAATAATAATTAAATTATCAATTTAAAGAAATATATTTAATCCATTAAATGTATTGATTAGTAATTAACTGTAATTAACTGTTGCACCCCTATTTATCCGGACCTAGTGGTTGGTGCTGTATCACACAGTCTGTGTTAGCTAGACCCTGCCTTAAAGTGCTCCTCAGAAACATCGTATTTACCATATTTACTGTAAGAGTTGCCAGATCATGAATGCCCCTCTCAAAGTTGGAATTACCAGTTGGAAATATATAACCTCTTCCGACCTATGTCTTCCCCCTCTTCTGCCTCTAAATGCCCGGCCCCAACCTGTTGCTATGCAGCTGACAGCTGACATCAGATGTCATTAATATGACATCTGATGTCATATTAATGACATCATATTGATAACATCAGTGTGGAACTCCATATTTGGGCAAGACTCCATAAGTGGCCGGCCTCTCCCTTAGAGATAGGGTGAGAAGTTCATTCATCCGCGAGAGACTCAGAGTAGAACCACTGCTCCTTCACTTGGAAAGGAGCCAGCTTAGGCGGTTCGGGCATTTAGTACGGATGCCTCCCAAGCGTCTCCCTAGGGATATCCTCACTGCACGTCCCACTGAGAGGAGACCCTGTGGCAAACCAAGGACCAGATGGGGGGATTATATCTCCACACTGGCCTTGGAAGGCCTCGGGATCCCCCAGGAGGAAGTTGTTAATGTTGCTCTAGAAATAGAAGTCTGGAGCTCTCTGTTGGAACTGTTACCCCTGCGACCCGATTCCAGATAAGCGGTTTAAGATGGATGGATGGATGGATGGATGATCGGTGAATTGGCGGGATGGTGGGTCTGAGATTAGGAATTCACAATAAAGAATGGCCTACTGGCAGCGTGCACAAGTGGTTTGCAAGATTAGCTGTGGAAACAACACACCTGGGGTGAAAACATATTCGGCTTGTCGGGACTGAGATGGACCAAATGTTAACTTCAAGTTCTTGGATCTCCTCCAGAAAGAACATGCAGAGCAATATGGAGGTGTTCGGTGGTCATACTGTAGGAAGTGGTGGACTGCACACTGTCCATAAAAGGCAGGCTTTTCAATGTGGCAAATTGAAAAGAATAGCAATGAAGTTGCTCCCCTAGAGTTGCATGTGTCGAGGTGTCCTTGAGCAAGACGCTGAACCCCTAATTGCTCCCGATGTGCAGGTTGGTGCCTTGCATGGTTTCATCGGTGTATGAATGTGTGTGTGAATGTAATGCACAATCTATGTAAAGAGCTTTTGATAAAAGCGCTATATAAATGTACCTTTTACCATTTTAAGTTAACCAAGCACGCACATCCAAATGATAAAATCCCAGATGATGGACAGAAGAACAGTTTAAAATAGGAAAATAAAGTCCACACACTGGATCATGCTCCAACAGTGATTTTAAGCTCAAAACATCACCTTGCTGGTAATCCATTAAAATTACTTTTGGAGCAACAGCATGATCCAGTGTGCACTCTGAAAATATCTCTAGAGCCATGCATTTTCTTTTCCACAATGTCTCTGCAAGATGAGAGTACTTCACCACTGACTCATCTTGCTTCCCGCCACGTTTCTGCGGCCACATATGGGTAGAGAATGTCCCCATGGCAGAGTGTGATTGAGGTTTGGCCCATACTTCAGCAATGGGTGGGTGCTGTCAAAAAGAAGGTCCTAAAACCTGGAACTGCCTCATACGACACCATCGAGGCTACCCAAGGGAATCCTTTAATCTTTGCGAAACTGGAATTCTTCTTGGCAAGACCTTTAGCCTCTCCTTTTCAAGACACCGAACAGATGAACCAGTGCTGCCCTTGAAGGCTTCTAAAGGCAATAATGACAGTAATTTATCAAAAGTAGATTAGGTACATTGAAGTTACAATCTAGAGTTATTGTTCATAAGAGCATTGTCCAGTGTGCAGACTCTATTTTGTAAGTGATCAGTCCACATCCCATATTATTAGTTGTGTTAATACACAACTAATCATATGGGAGGGGGGTGACTGCCGGGGATTCGAACCCGGGTCTCCCACGCAAGTGCTGAAATGTTTACGACAATAGAGCGCAGCTGTTTGCTCAGGGGAGATATAGCATTTTGACCTTCAGGCAGTACCACCTGTTAACCAATTGTGGTCAAAACAGACCACAGGGTCTAAATATCTCAGTAGAAGACCAGGTACACCAAATACAACCACCACAGTCGTGTTGGTTGTATTGTATTAACACACTTTACCACACAGATTGGTCAAAATAAAAATGTATTCACAGAGAAAAGTTACATACTGCACAGACTACACATACTGATTAACAGACGGCTGAACAACTAAGCTATGGCCGCCCATTTGGGAGAGAAACACATCATGTACACTGTGACAAACTAGTTCATATCTAGACAACAATATCATTTATTTCCAGCTTGCGAGCTGGTCTAAGAAGAGACTGACCACTAGTCAACATGTGTTTCTCAACAGATTCTCGACATGTTTTCGATCATTGGCTGTCCTTTAAGCTAATGGGGATACTTTCCCATACTCTGAACAGGCGGTCTCGTCCTCCCAAGCTGAGGTCCTCCCACCCAGATTCTGCGAGAGAAATAAGCAACAGGTACTGTATATGAATACAAGCCGCGCATACACGGCACACACACACACACACACACACACACACACCAGTGGCGTAACGGAGGGGTAGCAAGTGATGCGGTGCGGGGGGGCCACCAGCAGGGGGGGCCCCACCTGCGCTGATACAAATATTTTTACAGCCAAAAAAATGAAAAAAAGTTGATTTATATTGGTCAAATAGAACCGAATTAGACCCGAATTAGACCGATTTAGACCCGAATTAGACCCGAAAAGGCCCCGCGATTCTGCGTTACGCCACTGACACACACACACACACACACACACACACACACACACACACACACACACACACACACACACACACACACACACACACACACACAGAAAAAAGAAAAAAGAAAAAAGAAAGCAAGCTGGTATACATGACTGTGTGTCATGTCTTGTTTTTTATTTATTTTTATTTTTTAAGATACAGTAATTAACATCTGTTGCCCTCTCTTTATAGTGGACATTTTCATGACCTTGACCCATCTTCAATTGAATTATAGCTCAGTAATAGAAAGAATACAGTATGTTCTTAGTTTGAAGTAACTTTGACTATTTATTTATGAAGTTATTGCCGAAAAAGGATGTTCACATTTTTCATTACCTTTGACCTTGATCCAGTTACTCCCTTACCCAGGAACTATTGCCCACATTCTCTGAAAGTCTCTCCATACAGCCATTTTCCTAAAAAAATAAGAAGTTATATTTGTTATGCAAGTTCCAATTAAATTCTTCTTTCATCTTTGAACATCTCTATAGGAAAAATATAGGAAAAAATATCTGTGCTGTAACCTGTATAGCTTATATTTGAACCAAAGCCATTGAATATACTCATTATTTATAACTCAAATTGTGGATGAACCCACAGGTTCAGAGCTGACACGTGCCTCACAACTGTACACCTTGTTACTACTTGACACTAGTCAATCACAGAGCTGTGTCCTTGATGATAATGACAACAAAGATAAGGCGGATGACAATTAGCCTAGGGTACGGTCACTTCACATCAGTCAACATCAAGTATCTCTTTTCCACACGTGCCTTCTTCTCTTTTCTTTTTTTTCTTCTTCCAAAGGATTTAATGAGCATTACATTATCCCCTCCAGAAAAGCCAGGCCTAAATGCAACCTTCTTACTGTCATCAGGCACTGAGAAAGTGTAGGGTGGATGGAGGCCGGGGGGGCGCCGGGGGGTGCTGGGTGGTGGGTTACAGCTTCTATTTCCCTTAGTAGGCTTTAAAATAAATCTCCTGCAGCTCTGTTTGACTTTTTGGAGAGAAAGTGTTGTGCAGTAACATAATTCTGATACGAAAAGGCCACTTAAGGAGACTAAGATGTAGTTTTGCATCTTTTAAGAACTATTTATAGTCCTAAATTGTGGCTTACCCATTTGTAGGGGTATGCTATGTTATACTATACAGCTGAGAATGAGAGAGAGAGAGAGAGAGAGTGAGAGAAGGAAAATGGATTCAGAGGGATCCTAGGAGTGAGGAAGCGATACCATGGCAGCTCTCCTATACATTATCATAGACGTGCACATCAATATGACTCCCAATCTGAATGTATTGCCGAAAATCCACACCGTTTGATCATACAATTCTATCTCTAAGAAAAGGGGAACACTTTTCACTGTAAACCCCCGTTGCCTCGGTGCCCCTAGAAATCCATTCCCGCTAACACGCTGTACATTACCGCGAAGACTGAAGATTAGCATATGACATGACAGATTACATTAAATCATGTCTGCGCGGTACTTTATGACATTAGCCTCTTAGCCCGGGCATACAGATGCATGCAAATGCTCTGCGAAAACCCTCTTATTTAAATCTGCTGCGTGACATGGCACCTTTGATATGATTATCCCATTGATACCTGGAACGCATCTGTGTCACTTTAGATTTCTTTGGCTATTCAAAAATAGCAGATATACAAGCTCATAGCGCGGCACCGAGTGCCGCGCTATGAGCTTGTAGATCTGCTATTTTTGAAAAATCGAGGGGAAAAACAAATTTGTTTTTTTTTTCAATTTTTTGGGGGGATTTAGAAGACATTTCTAGAATCTTCTCAGGTCTTAATGGGTTATTAGTCATCTAAGCGACTTGACTTCACCCTCATCAGATAGGACATGTCAGCGAAGGTGAGGAATGATGAACGCTTTGAACGTGGACCTCGGATGAGGCGCTGTGAAGCGCCGAAGAGCAGGCCGTTATTTACAGTAAACAGCAGTTCCCTTTTACATTTTTGATGAACAAAAGGATGTGGGTGGATTTGTATTTTCTTGTCATCGCCATGCCATCATGATTTCTTTTGCACTTTCCCATTCCATTGAAAACGATGGTTCTTGTTGGAGTCCGACTGATATATCGGTTTGACCTAATATTTGACTTTCTTGACGACATTGGTATCAGCAATTATGCTTTAGTTGTGACCAGATTTTATTTTATTTTTTCATAGTTTTGCAACGCATTGTATAATTAAAGTGAAATGTTATTTTGATATTGAATTATAATTTAATTCATTTAAATGTTTTAATTATCAAAAGCTTACTTTTTTTCTAGTTATTTGTTTGTATCAAATGGATTTTTGTAATTGATTTCAAGATTACTATTTTTCTTATTTTTTTTAATATATATTTTTTACAAGATATCTGTCAAAACATCTGTAAAATCGGGATCAGCATCGTACCCAATAGTTGGTCGGTCGGGCTCTAGGTCTTTGAACGCTGCTGTAAAATACAAAAGAAACCCCCAAAAATGTGGTCGTTCTTTTCATGCTGCATGTCCGACTCATCGTTACCATCATGTCTCACTTCTAACTGGAGCACAGATGGTTCCCCAGTCTGCACCATGTAAAGAGTGAATCATCATAATCACACATAATCTTCTGTTTGACACATGCCTTTTGCTTCACTTCTAACATTATACAACACAGCGATTCAGAAAGCAAGCTATTCCTACTTTAGCTCTCAGAATGACCCTGGTATCATGAATTATTTGCCAGTCTAAAGCAATTCAGAGGCCCTGATGTTTCTGTCTCACTTCAGTCGTCAGTCACTTCCGCTGTTTTCACAGTCATACCCATATTCCTGTACTCTTGGGGGAGGTAGGGAATGTAGATACTTCTCTCCAATTATTCCCAGTGTCATCAGAGAAGCCCCCAACACCACTCGAGTGTCTTGTCTGTGCTCTGTGGTCTTTAATCTTAATTATAAAGCTATCATTACAGCGTGGACCCTGGACTGCCAACGGAGGAGCCCTGGGCTCATCTGCTCCAAATCAATCAAACCAAGTTCTGCACTGGAGGACTTTTACTCCCCCCGTTCTTTTTCTTCTTCTTTTCAATCAGGTCATTTTGATTCTCTCGTTTTCCCCCATTTTCATAATTATACTTGTCCCTTCTCTAATGAACTGAAAACATAACTCTGCCTCCTGAAGGTTCAGGCAGTCAGTTGTTAATCTTTAAACCCGAGTTGCAACCTGGAACTTGTGACCTTGGATTTGGCACAAAGGGCAACAGTGATAGTTCTCCTTTGGGATGAGTGTGTAAAAGTGCACTGAATGATCTAACCATCATTTGTTGTGTTCTTTTGGGGGGGGGGGGGGCTGTCCAGAGGTCAAAGTACATTAGTAGGCTGCATATGGAAATGTGCTTTTGTTATTGAATCCATTTAAACCCTATATACTTCCCAAAGGGGTCTATAGTTGGACCCCTCCTTTTTTTCCCCTCTGCGCCCAATCTCTTTGTCGAAAATAGCTGATCTACAAACTCACAACGTGACACGTTGCGACTTGTTCTTCTGAGCTTGTACAGTAGATTGTCTATTTTTGCAGAATGTTCGCTCCAGAATAGGGACACCAGGGATCAAGTGGTTAAACTGGGATGAGGAGAGCCCAATATCAATTTCACTCTGAAGTGTTTGTGAGAGGATGTTACTGTAAGTATATGGAATGCAATTATAGTGTCAGTGAAACAGTTGAGTTCTTTCAATCTGAAGAACACCCTCATTCACACTCAAATTGTCAGATTTCGCAATTCAAATCAAGGCAGTCAAACTGGATGATGGAGAGAAAGTTAGGAACAGCTAACGATGAATATATTCCATCTCGAAAACAGCTCACATCTGAAAGCCCCGTCAAGTGTCATGATCAAAGGCCCTCCGTTTTCTATTGAGAGAGAGAGGCTGTGTGTGTGTGTGTGTGTGTGTGTGTGTGTGTGTGTGTGTGTGTGTGTGTGTGTGTGTGTGTGTGTGTGTGTGTGTGTGTGTGTGTGTGTGTGTGTGTGTGTGTGTGTGTGTGTGTGTGTGTGTGTGTGTGTGTGTGTGTGTGTGTGTGTGTGCGCGCGCTCGTGCAGGGGAGTCGGGTGTCATGATGACTTCTGCCTCACTGCCAGGAGGTTTGTTTTATCCTGAAGGCTGCTTTATGTTAGAATTTTATGTGCCAATTAATTAGGTGCTTTCTAATATATGTTGAGCCCTAACTCTACACTATTTAGAGTGGGGGATAATTTATCCCGGGAAAATCATCCTCTGCGTGACTCTTTAGTCATTTCATGATAAATATAAAAATCAGAGCCAAAGCTTAACAGATAGTCAGTTCACTACAAACTTTCCTGTCCAGTCTGGTGATTCACAGTCTGGGAGATGAAAGGGTAGCTTTGTAAAGTATTTCTGTTATCTAAAGGTAATGTAAAGTTACTGTGTCACTTTCCACTGTCTATAACAGTGGTTCTCAAAGTAGGGTCTGGGGACCCCAAAGGGATCCTTGAGGGGCTCCCCAGAAAAATTTGTTAATATAGCATTAAAATCAGTTTAACAACTTTAAACCTACACAGTATATCTACAAGCTCTACAAGCTAAAACAAACAAAGAAACAAAAATAAAATCTAAAATCGATATACAAGCTCACAACGCATCGCTTGTAGATCGGCTGTTTTATCTATTTTCAATTATTATTTTTAAATACATTTAGTTTATTGATTTCTGCACATACTAGAAACAATATTACAACACTTGTAAAAATGTAGTGCAAATAGAAAAAACAACATAGGAAAAAAATAAACAGAAACGTAAAACATAATCCACGTTATAAGTAAAACATAATCCACAATTCATATTTTGAAAATGTTATGACATGCCGAAAATAGGGACGCCAGGTTGGCTAATCTGGCACAGCGCTCTTATTAAATTAGTTTTAATTTAAATATTTTTTTAAATATATAATTTCTTTATGATTGTATTTTTCTCTCTGCCCCCCCTGGTGCCACCTGGTGGCCCCGGCTGGGGGCCGTGGCCCTCGCTTTGAACACCACTGCTCTAGTACACTGAGAATGTAGTCTGACAAGTGAGTATAAGACACAGAAGATTATGTTGAGTTCACAGGTCACATTTCTAAGCATGCAAACCCTCTTGAACACCTCTTATTGCTGTCTGGAAGGGAGTGAAAGCTTTACTTTAATGCGCTAGAACGAAGGTCCTCATTCGTTTTTAAAATATGCAAAGAAGCACATGCTAACATTAACCACTGCCTACATTATTTATCCTGCTGAAAAGTGTTTTATCAGCACTAGGACTGCTTTACTTTTAAATATTCAAATGAGAGCTGAAATATCTTAACTGCAGCCTGTAAGAGAGTATAGTGCCTCTATACTTTAGATTTTAACACTGTGTTGCATAAATTTGATGAGCTTTGATTAAAAATAAGGAGACATCGTGGACTCCGCAGAGTACCACAGTGGCGTAAAGTAACTAAGTACATGCACTCAAGTACTGTACTTAAGTACAATTTTGAGGTATGTTTTACCACTGGAGTACCATAATCCAAGTGGAAAAGTAAAGGCCTTCTTGCTTACAAAAGGCTCTGTGCATAACGACACAGGTTTCCAGAAGGTGGCATCCCTGTTTCTTGTTCCGGTTCATTTACTCATAATGTACCTTCAGTTGATTGGCTCTGCAGCAGATTTGAACAGGAAACATGAAGGTGAAGGTGTCCTGTGTTTCCGGATCAAATCTGCTGCCAAGCAAATCAAACAAAGCTATAGGACATCGTATCGGAACAGGAAACAGGTATGCCAACTTCGGGAAAGCCGGCACTACAGTTATGCACAGAGCCTATAACACCAATTTTGCTCCATATCCACTATTTGTTTCACACTGGGTCAAATTCAGACCAGGAATTACTGAACCCTGACTCTGTCAGCTGCCTCTATAATCCAATGACAGCTTCAGAGTCCACATGTCTATATCGAGTAACACAATATAAGTAACCATTTTTGGCATCATAGTTCAAGGTTCACGGTTGTGTACATAAGTTATAGTAAAATCAAAACAAGCAATAAACGGAAATGCTGTGGTTATATTGCAATATATATTGCAATATATATTCTACAGCATGTGTTCTAAGCTTATGTGCCACTGTTATATCTTATTTATACTTTGTTGTGCATCATGTCGTGCACTGAAAATAGACGATTTACAAGCTCACACCGGGTTGCACTGTGATGCTTTGTGAGCTTGTAGATCGGTTGTTTTCGGTGCATATCACAGGCACCCAATGAAGTATAACTCAGGCATTACGGTATATACACCATGGCATTTGCTGTATATGATTCTTCATTGGAATGGGCTGAGAACAAAGTCTAATTATCCTAAAAGTACTGTCAAAGTCTAAATCCCCAGCAATGTGTTTTATATGGTATTTGCGGTTGAACTTTAAGATGTGATGGGGGGGGGGGAGTATAGTATTGTGTAGGGGGACACAGACTAATGAAAGGTTTTTCACGTAACGCTCTCAGGTCATAAACCAATATCTATATCTCCCGTAAGACAATTTCTATTCATTCCTTTCCTTTTAGTTCTTGATTCCCTTGCTGATGTGGACTTTATTTACATGGCAGGAGACTTTAGAGCGAGAGGGAAAAGCTTTTACCATGGTTTACATTGGCAATGTATCATTGGGGTTACTAAAAACTCCTTGCTTTTTAGCACTCAATCTTTTTCTGTTTCTTTATTCTCTAACAACCATCGCAAATTTGGTCTGGTATGTGACTGCTAATTCATCCTTTCAATGTATGATCTCCTGTCATCTCCTCATTTGTCTCTGAGTGTTTCTAATCTGAGATAATCCCAGTCAAATCCTTTGATTGTGAGTTTGGACCTGATCCATCTCAAAGAAGCCATTTAATGGGCTTCATGGCACTTGGTGTCGAGTCATTTATCTAGTGGAATGGATGTGGATGCTTGTTTTAATAAGTGCTCTTCGTGAATATAGCAGGCGACATACTCTTTAATTAGGCAAAGTGAACACTCACCCTGTACCTTCAGTACAGTACTTTCTTTTGGCTGAGGACAAACTGTAGGACTTCATGCTTTAAGAAACTAATAATAATCATCATCATGATAATAAGTATATTGTATATGAGTTGGCAGAAAAGCAGGGACATATATAGATACACAACCTGTGAACCTGTTCAGGAAAAAAGTCTGTTTTAAGAGATGAATAGATTCATAGAAATGGCTATTTCAGCAATTTTCCATTATGAAAATACAGCTTTATTACAACGACCCATCTCACTTCGTTAAACACCTAGGTATTAGTGTAACACAAATCCATCTTATAAAAGTGTAATTTTTCAGTTTTCAGTTCATTCCATTGTCTAGTACAGTACATCTCTGACTATGCTATGATTTTTTTATTTTATTTATTTTGGTTGAGTGTTTTGTTAGTCAAAGGGCCCAATTCCCCCAATGTTGCATATTGAAACTATAATGCCAACATTCCAGCCCTGGAAATGGGGCGGCCATAGCTGAGTGGTCAGAGAGACCGCCTGGGGAGCCGGATTGTCCCAGGTTCGATTCCAGGCCTTCAATATGTCGAAGTGTCCCTGAGCAAGACATTTAACCCCTAACTGCTCCCCAAGGCGTTGCCCCCGTATCGCCCACTGCTCCTGTTACTTAGGATGGGTTAAATGCAGATACCTCTTTTCACTGGTATGCAAATATAGGACAACAACTTCAATTTTCCATGACACACTTTCCAGTCATATTATACAGTACTTAGGTCAGCAAGAGGAACAAGAATCGTGTGTGGGGAACTTCTCAAATCTATCTGATTCATTTCCCATACGCGAGTGATGTGGTTGAACAGTGTTCTTCCCAGAAGTGATGTTTATCACTCCTCCATTACATGCCTCTTCTTCATTGTGAAATATGTTTTTTTCACCATTACAATATTTTTCTGGGTTGGTCTGCCTTCATTCAAAGCAAAACATTATGTCATCACCATTTGCCTGCTCATAACGAGTGCATCATAGCCTACAGTATTAATTCAGTCTGTATGTTGAACCAGCCTTGACTGAAAGTGTGCACACTGAAGGCTTTCCTTTTCCTTTCTTTTTTGGCTCATTTGTCTTCCTGTCCTGACATGCTCCTGAGTACAGCTGAGCTGTGATTGGCCTTCTGCGTTTACAGCTTCCTGGAGAACAAGGAAGAAAAAAATAACCTAAAAAACCACAGAGATCAGCTGACATGACCAACCCACTGGCTGAAACTGAAGGAAGTACAAGATCTTCAAAACAAAACTTCTTCCCTGTCTCTTTCACTTCACTTTAAATGTCCACGGGATTCAATAACGCAAGAAAACAGAGGAATGTAAATGGGAAGTGCAGGAAACTGCTGACATCTGGAACAGCTCAGGAGTGGATGGAAGAAGCCGTCTCTGACACAGGGAAAAAGAAAGTGAAATTATGGACAATTATGGATATGGCTCTTCTGACGTCTCAAAAGAATCATGCAAAATTATATTCACAGGTACGTTGCGTTACTTGTAATTTCATCAGGGAAATAGAATAGACGTTGCTTACTTGTATCTGTTCATATGTTTACATTGTAGTAGCCCCATCTCTGTTGTTTCTAAATCTGCCTACAGTGTTTCTAATGCCCCCCCCCCCCCACACACACACACACACACACTTGTGTATATTAGTATACTTGTGAGGACATCTTTTGCTTAAACCTAACCTCTAAATGCCAAATTCTACTATACTTGTTGGGGACATCTGGCTCTCACAAGTACAGTAATACACACACACACACACACACACACACACACACACACACACACACACACACACACACACACACACACACACACACACACACACACACACACACACACACACACACACACACACACACACACACACACACACACACACACACACACACACACACACACACACACACACACACACACACACACACACACACACACACACACACACACACAGAGAGAGAGAGAGAGAATGACCCAATCATAAACTCCATCCTCACATTACTAGTCGAGGTCTGAACTACATCTGTCTTTTTGCTGAGGGTTTGAATGTCAGTAAATCAGATGAGATCCGGAATGTGTGATAACGACATTGACCACGATGTAATGGAAAACCAAAACTAATCAAATTTAAGGTCAGGGATTCTGTGAACTCATTCACTGATACACAATCATATGCACCTCCAGCTAGATGCGCTTATGGAGCCACTGGCTGAAAGTTGTGTTGGCCACGGTGGTGTGAGCTTACCCGCCCCCCCACCAACATCCATCCAGCCCCGTCCCCCACACTAGCCAGATGGCTGTCACACAGGCAATTCCTCTCCCGGACCATGCTGATTTCCCATCATTCTTTCGTTAATGAGGTCGTTAACAATGTAACGGACAATTAAATTATCTCAATCTGGCATTTTCCACCATTAATTTACTGTATGTATAGTGTTTCGAACCTGTCAACGTATTGTTTCAGCAACACGGCTCAGATTAGCGACTACTATTGTCTCGGTGACACCCACAGATGGTCAGTATAGTTCATAAAATATGTAAATGGTACAGCTGAACCACTGGACGGTTGTTTTTCAAGGGCATACTACCTGTATGTGTTATATTACACATATCGATGCTATTGGACGGAAACCTCTTATCTCCATATTTTAACTTTTTATGTGTTTTCGTAATTTAACATTGTCGTAATACAGTCATACTACAGTGTCACACAAAAGTAGCAAAAATAGCCGATCTGCGACTTTTGCTATTTTTTAATTTTAATCCTGAAAAGTAACAGTTTAGGACATACCGTATGAGTTTTCCGCCCGAACAGCGACAATATTTTACAAAAGGGTGTTAAAAGCCAACCCAGCCTGTAACTGTAGTAAATTATACCAAATCTCAATGGTTTCCTATTTTCACCGAATGTTCACCTATCGCCTGACAAGCCCAGAATAGGGATGCTATAGGGTTCATGTGGTTAATAATCTGCAAAATAACGAGTAAAACAAAAACAAGTATGATGGCAGAATGTGAAAGGTCCCAGAGACAATGTGAATGCTTCGTTTTAGTAAATCAACACCCTGTGCGGGGGGGGGGGGACAGTGCAGAACCTGGCACTGACATCTACGGGATGTTCCGGTGTGTGGAGAGTGACTTCTGCCAGTTAGTTTAGTACTCACCTCTGTCCAAAGTATTGTCCAACGTTGACACCCCTGACAGTTAATTATAGGAGCCACAGATCACGGAGACGACCCAGCTCTGCTGCGATTGACATGCCGCGTGTTTACAGTACATCTCTATGTTGTATTGTTGTCTTCCTGCATGCTTATTTTGTCGCCAGCAGTGTATCTGTATTTTAGTCCCCCCCCCAAGTGCCTCGGGGCTTGCCATAATGATCGTAATAACAATACAGATTTCGAGGAGTGCAACGTTGAAAAGGAGCACTAGTGGGTATAATTGGTGAACTTGCCACATCGCAGTGACTTGAGAAATATTTTCAGACAGACAGTGGACACAATGACTGTCTCTGTTGACCAGACCCGAACAGACACAGTGTCAAATTCTACACATATAACAGTCACTGCACTCCATTACTTTCTGCAAATTAACTTCTCTGAACAGATCAAAATGTTATTTGACAATAACTAGGTAATTATGTGGATCTTGGGATCCACATAGATCTCGGACTTCAAGTGACTGCCTTGTGACATCAGTAATCTATGAAGTCAATCATCTATGACGTATCTATGACGTATGAGTCAATTCGGGCAAGGTTTCAGCGAGATCACAGCCCCATTGACTTCCATTATAAAATAACGTTTAAATACTTCTAAAAGTAGAAAGCATGTGGAAAAAAAGGTAGAGCGGTACTTCTATGGCCTACTGGAAGCGTGCATACAGGTATGGCGCTGATCCGTCCAGCGGTTTGCCAGATTAGTTCTGGACAGGCAGACAGACAGACAGAGACACACACACACACACACACACACACACACACACACACACACACACACACACACACACACACACACACACACACACACACACACACACAGACCCTGTCATAGACGGCTAGCCTCTTGCATTGCCACGTCGTGATAATAAAACACAACTAAAGCTGATCCATTGCCAGACATACAGACAAAGTGCCACACAATGAGACAAAGCCCATCAGAGCATTTAAGCACACAGAAGGATTTGGAAATGTCTCACCTGAATGATTTCCATTAACACAGACTTTGTTCATGCCCAGGTGGCTGGTGTCAGTAGCAGGGAGTGATGCTTCAATTATGCTCCATCGTACAACGGTGTCACTCGCTGAAAATAGCTAATCTACAAGTTCACAATGTAACGTCAAATCAGGCTTGAATCTGAGCACCAGCCAGACGACACACATATTCATCTGAAAAAGCCTGATTACTAAAATGAGTGTCAGAGGAAGAATTGTTACTGTAGTTCCCTCATCTCACGTCTTGTCTCGAGAATATTAATGCAAGTTGAGATATATGCCTGGTCAGTAATAAAATCTGCTTACACAGATTCTGACGGGTTACATTAAAAGCCTACCCTTTGATTAAGGGATTTTTCATCTGAACATAGCTATCCACCTGAAGCGATCCAGCTCACCGAGAGCCCCCAAAGAGACAGGAGCTTCTGAAGCAGCAGTTTATCCCCAATTCAGACAAGCACACTGATGACAGCCAGCCCTCACCGCTGTCTCCCTGTATTTTTATGGATGAAACGAGCCAAGCTGGCTTCCAGCTACTGTCCAATATTTTGCTTCAAAGCCCCCTGTTTGGGGATCATCAGTGGAGAAGATGTGGGCTAAGGTTGCTACTAAATCAAAGGCACCGGTTGCAGCACAAAGAAGCATAAAAAAGAACCGTGAAGGGATCTTGTGACGAAACCAGGCCTAGGGCCTACACACCAGCTGTCTGGCAACTGGTACGTGATGTATATTCCGCTACTCAGCTTTTATGTCCATTCCAGTAAGAATGAGGATGGATCAAATTACTGTACGGCATAATTTCAATGTTGGGTCTGAATCAGTTGGTGTGAAGGTAGCAAGCAGTCAGTTGTAGAGCCTGACCGATGACAGATTTTTTTGTTTGATGCCCATCCCAATTTTGGAAAATCTATCTAAACATGAACTGACATGAACTGAACTTAATTAAAAGTAATCATTTAATAACCCACTCCACCCTCACCACCTGCCTCACAGACGTTAAAACATGGATGCAAAAGGACTTCCTCAAACTCAACTGCAATACATCGGAAATCTTAATCATTGGCCTAGACTCCCTCACCCGCTCCACCCAGAACTTCACGCTCAACATCGGCGGCTACACTGTGACAACCTCCACCTGCGTCTGTAACCTCGCACCCTCTCATTCCTCCCCCACGTAAACCAGATCACCAAAACTGCCTTTTTTCACCTCAGGAACATCGCCCGCATCCGGCCCTCTCTGACATTTCCAGCTGCCGAAACACTCATACACGCATTCATCACATCCCGGCTTGATTACTGTAACAGTATCCTCAACAGCACCACCTCCAAAGTCTGCAACAAACTCCAATACGTTCAAAACTCAGCTGCCCGTCTGCTCACCAGTACCCGCTCCAGAGACCATATTACACCCTCCACGACCTACACTGTCTCCCCGTCAAACTAAGAATCCACTACAAAATCCTGCTTACCACCTAAAAGGCACTCAATAATCTGGCACCCTCTTACCTCTCTGATCTTCTCGAACTTTACGTCCCCTCCCGTTCCCTCAGGTCTAGTGAAGCCAACCTCCTGGAGGTCCCCAAGGCCAAGTACCGCACCTGGGGGTACAGGGCTTTTTCTGTTGCTGCCCCCCCTCCTCCCCCTCTGGAACGCACTCCCAAACCATAGTAAAGACGCCCCCTCCCTCACTTCCTTCACAACCACGCTCAAAACACATCTCTTCAGGATAGCCTTTCCCAGTTTTTCCCAGAATTTTTCCCAGAATTTTTATCCCGGTGCCAATTTCCTAAGTGATCCTGGGCGCTACACCTGCCCTACACCAGCGCTACACCAGCGCTACACCAGTCCCCTTCAGCCTAGGGAGGCCAGGGCCGAGCTCATGCTTCCTTCAATGCATGAGAGCCAACTGACCTTCTTGTCACCTGACAGGGGGGAGTTTCCCTGGTAGGACGTAGCGCGTGGAAGGAACACGTTATTCCAACCAGTTCCCTTCCCCTCCATCAGGCGCCCCAGCTGTCATGGGGGAGGCGGTATAGCGACCAGGATTACTACATGTTTTTGTGAGGGTATTAACTACCCTAGGAGACACGGGGAGAACATGCCTTTCCCAGTTGAGGTCTAGTTAGGATGTCTCCCCAACCCATGCTTAACTTTTTATCGTTTTTAATCTAGCACTTATGTCTTCATTGTTTTTTGGTTTTGTTTTTTATTAAAGTTGGTTCCTTCCTTTCTTTATGTAAAGCGACTTTAGGTACTTATTAAAGCGCTATATACATTTTTGCTATTATAATTATTATTAAGCCCTATTCAACATGTTTAACAATAGTTTGTGAGCTTGCACTGTAGATCTGCAAATTCTTTTAGACGTTTGGGAATTTTTGAAAACCTTTGAAAATATTTGCCTATATAATGACACCAGATTGAAAGTGGCTGCATTATTGCAGATATCGATGTTGTAAAAAAAAAAAAAAAGGGCCGATATATCGACCAAAACTACAGTATATGTCGGTCGGGCTCTAATCAGTTGCCTTTGTTGCCCCTTTGCCCATTCTCTCCCCTCAGCCTCTTGCCAATCGCTAGCTCATATCGGGCCAAGCTTCCAACACATTCCTCAGATCTGGGTTTGATGCATTTTCAAGTGCTGACACCTCCATGTTTTAATTGACTTACAGGTGCAAAGATCAGCTCATGGCTGCCAAAATACAGCGCCTGGCCAAAAAAGGCAAGAGATCTATGGGCTAATGTAAAGAAATGACTCAAAATGGTAATTTCACACAAAAGGGGATGTTTCATCTCGGAAAGACTGGAACAGAGCCATACATACTGTAGCTGTACAAATTGTAATGAATATGGTGGAGGGTGTATAATGTATCTTGAATATGCTTTTAATGGTTTGCTCTGGAAGGTAGCTGCCAAGATAAAATACTTATGAGAAACATGAGTTCATAGTAAATTAGAGTGAGTGATTGGTGATGATTGTAGCAATCCAGAAGTGAAGAAACAATAATATGTGTCTAGGGAGTGTTTCACTATTGCTCACTTTGAGAGTTTCCTGGCTTTATTTCCTGAATCGACAAATCTGAGTTGTGTAATGTTATGTACTTTCTCAAAAAATGTTGACGTGAGTATAATAGTAGGGTGAATGCATTTTAATGTGTGGATCCAAATTAGAGCCCAACTGTATATTGATTTCACCGATATATCGGCCATAATTTTGTTTTCTTTTGATGCTGTGTTGGCAGTTACAGTATGCAGCCGATGTGTCCCAATTATTAACCATTTCAACCTGGCATCCCTATTTTGGGCAGGTCATTAGGCAAAAATAGCAGACCAGTAGTAGTAATCATTAGCAGTTATGTATTTTATATTTACTGGTTTGCTTTTTCCTTGAATAACTACAGTTAAGTGTTCTTAACTTATCTGTTAACTGGCATCGACCAGGCTCTAGTTCAAATGAACATCAATGTGATTGTTTGAGTGGACTTCAAATGCAATGGTAATTAATTGATTAATGGATGTGTTGCAGTTTTTAACTACTAAGCACTGTGTTTTTGAAAGCCAGTACTTGCATACTGTATTTGAAATAGTATCTTTCAAGTGGTTTGTTCAGGTTTTCAATCAGATGGTATCAGCATTCATAGTGCATCAGCTGGTTATTGTGGTGGCCCCAGGCTCTCATTATAAGAGCATTGTTCATCCACCTCTACAACAAAGACTAGAATTGTTCCTCAGCACAACTGATGTCCAAAACACACACACACACACTGATGTCCAATTAAACACACACATACACAAAGTGTACACATAGCTGCTTTAGTTAATTGCAATTTTTAAGATCAATGGGTTGTCTAATCTATTTTTCCTTTTCTTTCACATGCGCTTAATGATGCACTATATATATTTTCAAGGCTTTCAAATTTAGATGACATAAACGTCAGGTAGTCACCGACTCACCATTCTGTATTAATCAAAGCTATGAAAGTATCTTAAATCGCTTTCCAATTCAGAGAAATAAAAAATGTATGAGTCTATTTAAGTATTCAGCACAAATCACCGTACAGTTATTGCCTGTTTTTTTATGAGATGGTATAGAATCATTCTCTGCTTATGATATCTATGGGTAATGTACCCTTCAACACCTTCGTTCGTTGGTGAGTGAGAGAGTGAGAGAGTGAGTGAGTGAGTGAGTGAGTGAGTGCGTGAGTGAGTGAGTGCATTAACCATTGGACAAAAACACACCCTGTCAGTTTGGTGTGACACAATGACAAATTGACATAATGATAACCGAGCACGGGGCAACCTTAGAGATTTACACCCACTCCTCATTGTGAGCAGTAATCAAATAATTGCTCAACATGGTTAATGTCTAAGCCAGTACATCAAGAAATCTACCTAAACTATTAATCAGCTTGTGGCAATAAAGGAACACTTTTTAGACAGAAATTTTTATTTCAGTTTCCGGATCCAAGTTCCTTTATACCTCAAGATGTTCATGTTCCCACTGGAAAAATCTGTATTTTTAAAGGGATTGGAAAGCGAAATATATCTTCCCTTCTATATCATTTGGGATCTATATAGAGTAGTAAGTAGTGGAAAAAAATGATTAGAAACTAGTTTCAGTACAGGATGTGGAGCAGGTGTATGCGCTTCCTCTGGTTGCTTCCATGGCTGTGGGTGCTCAGCTTCAAACAACACAAATGCCGATAGCAGCACAAGATTAAAATGCAAGGCTTGACTCAGATGCATATTCTTATATTATGCTATTAATATGCTATTACACTATTCCCACTTTTTGTGGTTCTTTATACTTAGCTTCACTCCAGATTAGATACATTCATCTAAATAGTTCTGAGGGATACATTGGGCATTGCTATACAGGGAGATTGCTGATATCAGCAAACTCAACATCAAGTAATGATCCATTCATGAAGCTCATGTCAGCAGGAGCCCTGCTCAGCATTAGCCCTTTGTGATTGCATCCTAGTGATTCCCAAGCCAGTTGAGCTTGCTGTGATTGGGGAGTGCTCGTGTAGGTTCACTCAAAGTACTGTATGTGTGCAATAAAGAAAAAAATCACACCCAGTGTGAAGTGGGCGGTGTGGTCACAGTGGTCATCACAGTGATGGAAGTTCACTTAAAGAAAAGTAATATTGTGGACCAACCATTGTACACCCCTAACTTAAAAAAACATAAATGTGTTGTTTTTTTAAGTGCATAGTCCTATTTATAGGGCTATGTACATGTGTCATGTTTCACTAGCCAATCACAGTCCTGAATAGACTGTGATTGGCCAATCACGGTGCAGGGTTAGGGGGGTACAATGGTGGCCAATCACAGCGCAGGGTTGGGGGGGTGCAATGGGTGGGGGGGTACAATGGTGGCCAATCACAGTGCAGCGAATGTCGATGTCCAAACCTCACATATAGGGGCGGTTTCACCGCCCAAAAAGTTCTACATCACCTAATAACAAGGTAGGTAGGCCTATGCCGCAAGTCGATTGAGTGCCCGCGTCGAGCAGCTGATTGCCTCGCGCATCGATGAGCATGGTGGACAGTATAGGTTATCACTTGTTTTGAAATTGCACTTAAAGGGATATTTCACTTTTTTTTTTAAATGGGTCATTTTATCGTCTACTCAGGCTTTTGTGAGCCCCCCAGACAGTTTTAAGTTGCTTGATTCAGTATTTAGATATTTGATATTCATCAGACACGCCCCCTTCCTATACAAACCCATTGTAACTTCAATGGTAAACTTGGTTAAAATGGAGTTTGAAGTTACAATGGGTTTGTATAGGAAGGGGGCGTGTCTGACAAAATGAATATCAAATATCTAAATACTGAATCAAGCAACTTAAAAACTGTCCGGGGTGCTCCCAAAATGCCTGAGTAGACGATAAAATGCCCCCCCTCACCAATAATTTGCTTGGGAATGGCTCGCATGCTTTGTGATTAGTCCCGTTTAGACGACAACGGTCTTTACAGTAAACGGTAAAGATGTGCCGTCCATTTACACGGGAACAGTGTTTGCTTGAATCCGCAACTAAGTGAAACTACCTTCCAGGGTGGAAATCTTTGACCATGCTCCGCGTCCCATCTTCATGTAAACGGAGGAAACGGCAAAACGTGTTGTTGCCAGATCTTGTGAGAGAAATAAGCAGTCAGTTCTATGAAAACAAGCCTTAAAGGAGGCGACTAGGCTACATTAGCACTTTAAACCTATACAGTACACACACACACATATATATATAGATATAGATATATATATATATATATATATATATATATATATATATATACCAAATATTATTTCACTATTTCTTTTCAAGATCTTTTTGAAAATAGCAGATCTACAAGCTCACTGTGAGCTTGTAGATCGGCTATTTTCACCATATATATTTGTCAATTCAGATTGGGGTCTGCGAATAAATACAATAATTTGACATGCACATGTTTGAGGACTGTTTAAGCAATAATAAAATCAAATAAAAAAAATTAACAACACTTTAAAAACAAGCCCAAAAAACGCAACCCGCAACAACCAATATTTACAAGCAACTTTACAGGAAAAACAAGCCCAAAGTCGCTTATAATAAGCGGGCATGGCAACCCACAGATTAGCTGTGCACACTACAGCGTTTTCAATCCCTGGTGCGTCACCGTCTAAATGCAAATTTTAAAAGTGAGAACGCAACGGTACTTTGACGTTTTCACTAGAGAGCGTTGTCGTCTAAACGTGGCCTTAGCTAGCTAACCGTTTTCACACCAGATATTTTGACAAGTAAACACAGCTGAAAGTAATGTGGGTGTGTTTCAATAAAGTGTTGAGCAGGGACAGTACAATTTGCTTAATGCTGGCACACAGAAACACCCTATAAGAAACATACACACAACTAGAAAAAGTGCTCCTCAGAGCACAGGTCTCCGACAGGTCAGGTAGGTTATTGTGGCCTCCTGATGGCGCTATAATAGGCCAATGTGAAAAGGTAGCCATTTCTTCTTAGGCCTTGCACGGCAATGGGACACTGCATTCATGATTTGAGGCATTTTGTTCAAAACAATTGTTTTGCTAAATTAGACCTGCTGGTGGCGCTATAACAGGCCAATGTTAAAAGGGTGGCATTTGCTCCTCAACATAGTGTGAATGTGCGTGCAAAGTTTGACCGTAATCGGATGCTGCGTTCATGATTTGCGGCATTTGTTCAAAACAAGCCACTACTGCAAACTTTAGATGTAAATCTTAGCCAATCAGGATGGAATATGAAAAATCAAACACATCCGTCTTGATCACATGACTATAGAAATCATGTGTACCGATTTGCGTGAAATGTGGATAAAATCGGAAGGAGTAATATAATTTTTTTTTTTTACATATGTCGGCCTCCTGGTGGCGCTATAAAAGGCAGATGTGAAAAATGCAGGGCAAGGGTTTTTCCTTGACCTCTAGGGAGTGCGCTTACAAAGCTTTACACAGATCGGTGCAGTTATAGGTAAAAACACGAATCGGCCTGTTATAGCGCCACCATGAGGCTGATTTGAAATTTTTCAATTGGCATTTCTTCCTCGGCATAGTGGAAATATGCGTGCAAAATTTCAAGGTAATTGCATGCTGTGTTCATGATTTGAGTCATTTTGTTCAAAACGGAGCACTCCTGCAAACTTTGGAAGCCATTTTTAGCCAATCAGGATGGAATATGAAAAATCTGAAAGACTTGTTTCGTTTAATGACTATAGAGATACTGTGTACCGATTTGTGGGATTTTTGGACAAAATCTGTAGGAGTACTGTCAAAGAATATGTTTTGCACAAATCGGCCTCCTGGTGGCGCTATAAAAGACCCATGTGAAAAAATGTGGGCAGAGGTTCTTCTGTGGCATCCAGGGAGTGTGTGTACAGTTTCACTGCGAGCAAGCGAACGGTGCCGGAGATTAGCTGTACACAGACAGAATGACACACACACGGACGGACGGACACACGGACGGACGGACGGACAGGGGGCAAAACATACTCTCTCGCCATTCCTTTCGGCCTGGCGGAGACAATTAATGTTATTAATTACTTTAAGCTGCATTTAGGTTACTAGCCACTGTGAAAAGGGTCCATTAGGGCTGTCAATTTGAAGTTGAACTTTTGTTAGACCCTGGTTGAGTATTAAATAATAATATTCTGTTCAATATCAAGATTAGAGCACAGCAGGGGTGAGCAGGCCAGTCAGACATCTTTTTTATATTATTATTAAAATAGTGATTTGCCAATTATTTGGGGGCCCACCTCACGGCCTCTTCAACCCTAATTGGTGTACGAAATGCCAACCCACAAATGCTCCATGTTATTGTCTCCGCCAGGCCGAAAGGCATGGCCGAGACTATGTTTTGCACCCTGTACGTCCTTCCACGTGTCAGTCCATGTGTCCGTGTGTCCGTCCGTCTGTTTGTGAGCAGCTAATCTCCGGCACTGTTGGCCCGGTCGCTGCGAAACTGTGCACACACACTCCCTGGATGCCAAAGCTGAACATTTGCCCCAAACTTTTCAGATTGGCCTGTTATAGCGCTTCCAGGAGGCCGCTTTTTGCAAAACATTTTTTTTAATACTCCTACAGATTTTGTCCAAACATCACGCAAATCCCTACACAGTATCTCTATAGTCATGTGATCAACACGGATCAGTCCGATTTTGCAGGATTGGTTCGCTTTGAACAAAATGCCTGAAATCATGAAAGCAGCATGCGATTTCCGTGAAATTTTGCTCGCACATTCCCACTATGCCAGGGAAGAAATGCCAATGGAAAATGTTCAAATCAGCCTCATGGTGGTGCTAAAACAGACCGATTCGCGTTTGTACCTATAACTGCACTGATTTGCATGAAACTTTGCACGCACTCCAAAGAAAAACCTTTGCTCTGCATTTTTCACATCTGCCTTTTAGAGCGCCACCAGGAGGCCCCCTGACCTGGCGGAGACCTGTGCTCTGAGGAGCACTTTTTCTAGTTACTTGTACAGTTATTTATTTTTCAGAACGCTCAAATATTTGTTGATGATGCTGATAGTTCTCAAGAGTGATACTAAGAAGATTCCTATTTTAAATGTTGTCACCATACCTTTCAACTGCATATGGGGTCAATGTGCAAAGATCCCATAACACATCATAGTGATGTTCTCATTTGTGTGTGCTCCTGAAACCCTGTCGGCTAAGAATTCTAATTAGCAATGTGTTCACCAACAATGCAGCTGAGAGCTCAGGTTGATCAGAGTGTTCCTGTGACTTTTCCCTTGATGGAATGGAGAATTAATTGAGCCAGTTTTGGAATCTTAAAACTTTTTTGTCTTTTCTCCTACAGAGCTGTCAGAGTGCTTCATTTGCAAAGACGTTCAACTTCTGGACAGTGAACCCCTGAGGAATTTCTGTGACTGTAAAACTCTGCTTGCCCATCATGTGTGTCTGTCCAAATGGATCCAGAGGGTAAGAAGTTCTACATCCGTGTTCAAGCAATAGCTTGATACATTCAATGTAAAATAAACACACTGAGAAATGAGGTGCAGAATGCAATTATACTTGTGGGCAGAATCCACACCTCATTCTCCCCTGCTGTTCTACAATGTTATGTCCCTTTAATTAGCTGTGTGTGCAACAGGTCTCTTCATTTAACTTTCAAACAACAGGGGATTTCGGTGGTGGTGAACTCTTCAATATATAACATATCTATATTCTGTTTCAAATATATTTATTGTGAAGCACAGGATAAAGATATACAGTTACAATTCAAACACTTAGCCATGTTATGAAGTGCTTCCCTATTTATTTTTTTTACAAACAGACATACACACTAATTAAACAGGTACAATGAAATGAATACAAACAATGTCAAAATGTACATATGGGCTGAATTCCCATAACTGTTTAAGTGCCATAAAAAAATAAAATAAAACATTTTTGGAAATCTGTTTGCTTCTTAAGAAGGTACTTAGCGTTAAGAACTTCTTAAATCTCTTTGGGAAATGCGGCCAATGTCTGTTCATCTGACACCAGTATACTGTAGATGCATTCAATCCTGATAATTGTCTACTCAAAATCATCCGCACAATTAATCTCCCGTATGAACAAAGTTTGTGCCATGCACTGTTGGTCTTATGTGAGTATAGTCAGTCATTTATGTGATGTTTGAGGACACTTCTTCTAGTGGCTTCACTCCTGTGAGCCTTGGGTCTGTTTGAATATTCCACAAGTGGTAGACAACGTGCTACAGGAGACCTTTCATCTGCACTACCCAGCTGTCACAGTGAAGAGCCACTTCCATTAAGTGTGTCTCCCTGCTACCCAATTACACACACACACACACACACACACACACACACACACACACACACACACACACACACACACACACACACACAACCCAGTATACTCTTTTAGCAGCGGAGGGAGTCTCTCTCTCTCTCTCTCTCTCTCTCTCTCTCTCTCTGTGTGTGTGTGTGTGTGTGTGTGTGTGTGTGTGTGTGTGTGTGTGTGTGTGTGTGTGTGTGTGTGTGTGTGTGTGTGTGTGTGTGTGTGTGTGTGTGTGTGTGTGTGTGTGTGTGTGTGTGTGTGTGTGTGTTGTAATGGCCTGACGAAAATAGAAGAAACTAAAATACTCCTAATTTCTACTACCTTCGTTAGTTTCAGCAAAACCTATAAACCCTATGAATTTAAACCCAATAAGTGTAACTGTGCCGTTGCACCCCAGATAGCGCATGCCCCGCGCTGAGAAGTTTTCAGACCAAATGTAGCTGTGAAACTATTAACCTCTCTGCACTAGGAAACACACTCTAAAATGCCTATTTCTATTTATAGTAACCTCAGTTGCATATTCTCTCACTCACCAAAGTGTCCGCTGATAAGATCGAGAAGCTCGTATGAAGAAATCCTCTTAAGACTTCTCTCGTAGAAAAGGGTTTTTATTTAACACTCAAGCTAATACAGGCTTTTAGCAATAATACAAATATATGTATGAAAAGGCAGATTTTCTGATAAGACAGACAACAGACCCCTAAGCTCTATCTCCTCATTTCCTAAATCTAAGGTGCCTGGCACAGACAGAAAAATATCCCCACAATCCAACTTAATTCAACCAAGATACGGGCAATGCCATGAATTCTTGTTTGAATGTCAAATCTGGATAATATTCCTCAATTCCTGCGAATTACACGGTCAATGACAAACACATCCCCAGACCAGATCTGGAAATAATCTATCATTTCCCATGCAATAAGGCTACCTAAGATTAGGCGACCCAGCAATCGGTAATGCTAGGAGCTGACAAAATTCTCTGTTTATTCAACCAGATTATGGGCAATGCCAAGGTCCCAGTCGAATACAGCAGAATCCACTATCGCTCCCCGCAACCTCGTTGCAGTGTGGCCGCCAAAAGGAACTAATCAGAGAGAGCTAAAATAGGAGATGCTCCGCACAAGGCTATGTCCGTCGCTAGGTAAAAGCAACAAACAAGTGACACCTCGCACAAGCTTCTCTACCAAACCCCCCCAGAACAGAGATATACAGCAGTATTTATACAATTTTGGCTCCATCCAACACACCAAATATGGGATCGCCTCCCTCCGGGTGAGATCATTTCAGTAGCTTAACCTTATATGGTGCTGGTTAGATTATTTCAATAGCCAAACCTAATATGGTTTTTCCTTCTACCAGTTAAAACATTTCAGCTGTTGCCAGGGCAAGTTGGTCATGTGAGCAAAAAGTACAGTTCTTAGCAGGTCACTGCAAAAGAGGAAGTTGTGGCTGTGTTGTGACTGGTAGCATCAAGGAGCAGAGCTGGTGTCAACAGCAGCCGTGACCTGATTGGCCTTCCAACGCTTACGTTGTCGCGCCCCGTGCTTGTTCCTCTTCTTGAGCAGAGCGTGTTGCTGGGCAAGGTCACCCAGCTGCTGCGGGGTCAACAACGGCCGCGGAATGACAAGGCCATATCTTAGCCCCACCATGTCACCCTCTCTTGGCCTTGGCAGAACCTCGGCCACGTCCCTGGACCTCTCCACGTTGTAGTCAGGCCCCTCCGGACGCCCCAGGAAGGTAACTCCACAAAGTCTCCTCACCCGGAACTGGGTTTCCAGGCGAGGAGTCAGGGCCACCAAGCACATCATCTCAGCTTCCTGGTCCCCAAGAGTACGCCACAGCATGCACCAGGGCCCTTCTGGATGGTCATAAATTATGACAGTGATAGGTGCGGTGCAGCTCCCTGTGGCATGTCCCACTCACCATCATCCCGAAAGCGGGGTTCGTATGAATGTTGTGCCCACACGGTTGAGCCCGCTAACCATTCACCTAACTCATGACCCTTGGGATGGAACATCAAAGACCCTTGGGGAATTTCACCTACACTCCCCCAAGCTGCTTTCAGCCATATCCGCGGGCCCTCTTTCAACTGACTTTCGGAAAGGGAACCCCCATTAGGGGTATATAAAATCATGGGTTCAGCCGGGACCGGAATTGGGGTCCTCCTGCTTACAATATCTTCCTCAATTGAATGTTGGCCAGGATTCGGGTTAGGACTTGGGTTTGGACTTGGGTTTGGGCTTTGGATAGAGCTTGTACCCTCCGGCACCACTCGTGGACTTCCACTGGCCTCCCCCAGACCTTGAGCAGGCCCATTATCTACCATGGGACCCGCCTCATCAGGTCTGGTGGTATGTGGAGCCAGGACCACAAGGGGAACTGACGGCTCAGCAATGCCCTCCCCCGGTGGATCTGTGCCGGTGGGTGCAAATAGGTCAAACATGTCCTCCGACAGGGCGAACAGATCCACCCGGTCCTCCTCATGGGCCGTCTCGAGTTCGGGAGTTGACACGACCCAAAAGACTTCGGAGTCCGGAGTCAAAAGATTTAACTCCTGAACCGCGGTCTTCTGTACACAGGAAAACAAATGATAATCTATCTTATTCTATTTTCATATAATATTTTTATTATCATTATTATTTTATTTTCCTTTAATATATATATATATATATATATATACATTATTTTTTATTTTTTTGATACATATATAATTTATATGTATATCCTAATTATTTTTATTTTTCTTATCCATGAGCTTGGTCACGGACCACAATCCTGTCATGGCTGCACATCACCTTTCCGACTCTGGTCTGCCTCCCTTTTAGAAAGGCTAAAACTAAGCCCTCTGTTAGCACGGGGATAAGAGCAGAAATCAGATCACAAAGGCTCAGGATCTTGAGTAATATCCTCAGTGCTGTTATCAACCAATATACGACAGTGGCCCGCCCCATTTCCCTCTTACGAGGCCCCGGTCTTAGAGATAACACCAGCACGGCTATGTAAGCCAGCAATGCATCCATAAGCAGGGCCTCGCCCACCATCATAGCCCGCAGCCAGGCAACACAATGGAAATACACATGCACCATTTGTCCCACCAGCATGCACAGGGCTATGACATACAAAGTTGGTGTCCACCATTTAAGATGGGTGTCTAGACTTCCCATACCAACCCAAATAAGCCCCAGACCGAGCGATCGTTCACACATTATTATTCTGAGGATTGTCAGACAACACCCCAGAAATAGCAATAGCCCAAAGTGTATCCGATCGCATCGTTTCTTAGGCAGAACTATGGTAAATAGTATTAAGGCCATAATGATTAACTCATCAGGGCACAGGCAATAGTTACCGTGCCACACAATGAGTCTACCAGAATAGCACTTGAAAGCTCTCTTTGAACAGGAAACCACACTCACCAGCGCATTCCCCGTGTCTTGGGTCATTGCAGCTGTGTCATAATCAAATGTGGTTGCGTTGTCGCTGTCCATGGTCGCCTATGGTTCTGGTCACCGCCAAGTGCAGTAATTTGCCTGAAGTGTCTCTCAATGATGCTGTCCCATGTGTATATATATATATATACATATAGTACAGCATCACACCTCACAGGCAAACTCGCCCTCTTTCAGTTTTTCCTTTTTTTTTTTTTTTTGAAAGTTCATCATACAGTCAAACCTGCCTGAACTCCTCTCTAAGGGTTTGTTTTTGACCCTCTCTATATACCTCGTCATTGCTTGTTATGTCCGCCTTGATGCAAAGGCAGCAAATTGACCTTTTGACCGTGCTTTGCACGCTGTTTCCGTGCAGCAGCAGCCTGTGAGGAGACCACAGGTTTCCTGCCTATACAGATAAGGCGGAGAGTGTAACATAGCAACTTCCCTAAACCCCTGAATATGTGTAGCAACCCTTTTAAAAATGTCCCCAGTAAACATGCTGTTTGTAAGAGACCCGCTGTTTTTAGGTCATTTTTGTCTATTAGTTTTAGACCACAAAAACAACGGTCAGGTTCTGGGGAATCATTTAAACCAGTTGCCCTTGCATGCATCCAAAGATCCAGCCGGTACTGGACATGATTCACCTCCCTTAAGTTATTTGCACCTGGTTTGGGTATGGCATCGCAATTTGCGAGTCCAAACGCACACAGTATTTGTGAAACTGCTATATGCGTCTCAGTTAAAAATTCTCCTATTTGGTGATATAAAATTGCGGGTGGATAGAGTAACTGATAGATAATTACTGTCATTATTATGGTCAGGAAAGCTAACGGCATGCACCTAAATATTGCACCCGTATTCTTTCGAACCTTGTGCTTCCAACTCAGTCTCTTAGTGACAGGTGACGCCAAAACCGGGGTTAGGGCATCCTCTAGGACGCTAACCTCCGTCACCCCCGGCTCCATCCCTCTCTCGTCACCTGCAGACCAGAGACAGCACAGACATTATTTTAACTATAAATAAACAAATGGAGCCCCAGACCGCAGTTTTGCAAACCACGCCAAAGCCGAGGATCTGATCCGTGCAGGTTCAACTATTGTCACCCTGGTCCTGGGAATTGCTCCCGGCAGTGGACTCAGATCCTCGACCGATGGTCGCATACAAACCACTCCCTTTATGGACGGCCGGTCCTTGTCTCCAACTAGATCCGTTGTCTGCCGTTACCAGAAAATACCTGTTACCTGCCTTAGTTCTCTCGCACAATGGTCCGGCTATATCTGCACTGAAATGTTTACCTATTTCTTCGCAAACAATAGCCCGGTCTACCGTACGGGTTTTCTTAAAACCCGCAGCTGCGCACCTCCCGCAAGCCCTTCCGATCTTTAGGGACTGTATTAATGGGAGACTTTGTTCTGATATTATTCTCATCAAGAAATATTTTTACACGCCGGGCACCCACATGCCCTAGTCCTGTGTGGACCTGAGTAAGGAGATTCCATTCCTCACTCTCTGGAACCGCTATGGTCCCTCCTTCCTCCTGCCACTCGGCAGGAGTCAATACAGCAACATGCTGTATCTTAAACCTGTCAGACCGATCCTGAGCTAACGCATCCACCTCACAGTTGCCATTTGCGGTGTATGTGTCATCCTCAGTATGGGCCTCTACCTTTACATATTCCGTATAAAGGTTGGCTGAATTTTTTTTTTTTTAAATAGTCGCCAAAGATTTCCCTGAGCCAACTCTTGACCCTTGACATTGATATAGAAACAATAGTCACTGTCTGTAACTATCATCAAGGCTTTGCATTTGGTTTTGTTTGCGGCAATAATTCCTTCCAGAATCGAACACACTTCTGACGTCTGGGCCGAACCCTTTATGTAACCTGAACGGGACTTTACCACCTTATTTCCCCGTTTCAGGATTAATGCCCATATTGAATATTCACCATCCTCTGCACGCTTACTCCCATCTGTGAACAATGTGTGCGTGGTGGGTTGCCTAGGTTTTGGTGTCCTAGTTGTCACTTTAGGGGGACGTGTGCCATATTGTACAAATGCAATGTCTGGGTCATGCATCATCATGGACCATTTAGACCACCTACAGCCCATCGCCTTCGCTCCAACCAACGTCTCCTTTGTCAGCAAGGACAGGGACGGGTAAGGCGAGCGTATTATTATTTTCTGGCCCATACTCATGATCTTAAGAGAGGGGAGGTGGGGGAAAAGGAGTGCTAAAGCCCTCTCTTCCTCACCGTACTTGAGCTCGATGTCCGAATAAACTGTTGACAGGAACAAGCACGGTTTTTCCGAGCTTTCTTTCCTTAGCTCCAAAGTACCTCCTAACTCACCCGACCAGATTATTATTATTATTATTATTATTTATTTTTTTTTCAGAGGCTTAGCAGTCAGCACAACCCTTCCGAACTCACGCCAGGCTTCCACCATTTCAGTGGGCATAGAGAAAGCCTCAGTACAACCCTTTTGGAGGAATCAACCGTTCCAGTTATGTAATGGAGCAGAACAGAGTGCATAACCAGGAGTGTGATTAGAAACATATTCCCCTTTCCCTAAAAAGGACGCTAACTCCCCTAGAGTTCCCGGGGCCGAGCTCGCAGCAATACCATCTAAATATTCTCTGGGGTGATATCAAAACCAAGAAATTTTTGTTTATACTGTCCCATCTCGCACTTTTTCAAGCTCACTTTCAATCCTGCTTGAGCAAGTCTTAACAAGACTTCCTCAAGGACCGATAGGTGCTCTAATTCCGTGTCGGAGGTCCAGTATCAACAATATATTGTTCACCACCGAGCATGGCCTTCACCTCCCTGTCCTGCTCAATGGTTTTATTTGCTAATAAAGGTTAATATTGGCCGTTCTAATTCTGCTGCTGGCTCTGGTTTCTCTGTTTCCACTCCTGTTGTTTTTGGTACATCTCGTGTCTCTGCTCCGGTCCTAACAGGCTGTATTCCTCTTTGTTTATGAAAGGGTAAGGATCGGCTTTCTCTTTTGGCCGGGGCGGGGGCCTCTGTTGGCCCTCCATCTTCCCCTTGTGAGCCTGTTTGGGGTGTTTTTGGTCCCCGAAGGGGCCTTTGGAGTTTCCCGTCTGTGAGCGAGTCTGGGGGCGGCTGGGTTTATTTTTAACCTCGCCTTCCTCCCTTTCTTGCTCAGGATGGGCCTTTGACTGCTTTATTTTTTGTTCCTGAGGTTTTTGGGCTTCACTGCGCTCTGTTTGTTTTTTCTTCGCAATGATTCGGGCAAGACGGTCATAGTTTATGGTAGCATTTCGCCGTTCAATGGGGCCCAGGAGGTTCCAGCTAGCCGCTAAGTGCGACCCACCAGGGATGGACAACAGGAGTTGTTCCTGAGTCATAATGTCCCCTGGGCACTGCTGCTCCATTAGGGTCATGGCTTGTGACAGTGGCATTTGTTCCTTCCTTATTTTGTAAACAATTTCATTTCTTACCGATTCTGCTCGGTTCTCACCCGGTGCCGCCGCCCATAGACTCAAGACACTCCATGGGGTGAATCCCTCAGGAATTGCGGCGTCTAGTTTGATGTTAAAATAGGCTGCTGCGACCTGAGAGTCCAGCATAGATTTTGGCAATTTTGTTGCACACCTGCTGACATAATCTGTAATGGTTTCATTTGGACTTCTAGTGGGCAGATATGCTTCCAGCTCTCTAAAATCTGTAGGCTGAAGTGTGCTCATGGCAGTATTTATGTAATCGGGCACTGGAGGGAAAACCGTCGACGCGGATCGTAGCATGTAATGGGACCTAGACTCCAAACCCACCGGACCGGACGGGCTAGGTTGATTCCTAGCCTCCATCACATCCATGCGGGTCCTTGGAGTCGAAGACCTCAGGGGAGTACCAGGGGCTGGACCAGGATTCCGAATGGGGTGGCCAGTCCCATCCACCAATCCCGGTGCAGACCCCGCCACTCTCCTTACTGCTCGATCTCGCTCAACAGCCCTTTCCCTCAACAGGTCATAACCCGCAGTCATATAGGCTCCCTTCCAAGGAGCTGGCACACGGGGCAAACTCAGGATCGCCTGCGCTGTAGGCGCGGACTCAATATCGTAAGCTTCTCGTGGGGTGACCGGGTACCAGTCCGCAATGAGTCGATCCTGGCCCTCTCTAGGAAGCTCCCAGTCTGGTTTCTGAGTTGCTCCAATAACATTAGGGGACCAGATGAGGCCTGTGTCCGTGGTATATTGTGCTGCTCCTGCCTCAAAAGGGAGACGCTTGACATCCACCATTCTAATGACCTGAGGTTGGGATCTGGCATTTTGGCCAGCGGCTGTCATTCTCTTTACCGGAGCGATGGGGGGAGGAGAATTAAGCTCTCCTTCTACCTCACCTCGCACGGGAGAATGATCGTCAAACCTAAGACAGCGTTCCACAATGGGATCTGGTGCTCGCCACTGGCGCCGAGATCTGGATTCTGGCGAGGGATGAGGGGTCAATGCCCTCCTCACCTTTCTCCGATCTCTAGGCTTCCGGGCTTCGCGTTTTCCCGGGCGCGGGCTAGGTTCCCTCTCCTCGGGCGAGCCATGAGTTTGAATGGCTTTTAATGCCCTTAGGAGCTGGTCCTCCGCCCTGCCCTTATCAACCAGTACAATCAGATTGGTGTCTTCTCCCAAATTAGGCATGTCATGCAGCGCTAATGCTACTGCCTTGAGCATGTATTTGAGGGACAACCCCTGATAGCGCTGATTTTGGAAACGCGCCCTGAGCACCAAAGTTTGTTCCCCATTTGAAGTCAAACTTAAAGCTTCACGTTTCACAGCTGTCTTAAGTCTTTCAGCCAACTCAGATATCGGTGGGTCAGTGTCAGACATAGTTCTGGAGGACAAGCACAGATGCACTATCCGTGAAAAATCGGTGAGATCACCTGGTATGGTCTCTAACCTTTGTCCATCACACAGAACTCTGCCCCTCATGGCCTTTCTCCGGGCTTGGATAAGATTGGGACCGCCGTATCTCCGTACCTCCGCCTCATGTGCAGGGCATTCCCGAAGGTCTGCACCATGGCACGTGATCAGAGGTCCAGGAACAGCTTCTACTCGTCCCTGGAGACCAACTAATCTGGTCCCCGGAACATAAATATCCTTTTGAGAGCCCAGGCCTTTAGGCGAAAGTGCTACAATTATCGGATCACGGTGCCTGCTCAGCTCATAACAGTGGGACCTATTGTCATTGTGAACCCGTTGGGCCTCAGCGCGCATCCGGTGGACCTGCCGTTCCTGCTCAATCCTAGCTATGCGGTCACGGCGTTCCACCGGGGCAGAGCATGTGGCGGGCTGGACAGGTCGAAAGAGCTGTTCATAAGAGCCACTGCCGTCATTTGCCCGCCGGTCATGCGCACGAGTGGGTTCCTCATTGGGGCGGACCTGACAAGGATCCTCAGATCGTGGCCTGGGGACTATATCTAAGAGGCCAGCCCTGGCATGGTTTAGGATAACAGTCATACCTATCCAGGTTGCCTCGTCCGGTGTTAATACCGTCACGGCAAATGTGCTCCCGGCGTCCACATAAGCACGACACAAAGCACGACAAGAGTCGCTGAGGTCATAGCCATATGTTCCGCACCCGACTAGAGTCATCACCACTGGTGTAGTTCGCCCTTCCGAAGTACATTTCACTCGACAAGCCCGGAACAATGATGTGTACGTGCCGTACAACACCCGCTCACACTGGCTCGGAGTGTATTGTCCTTCACGGAATGGAACAACCAGGTTGGCAATAGCCCCATATCGGTCAGCGAGCAGATAGGCTCCTGTCCAGTACACCTCATTATTCATCAACCCGCCAAGGGCTTCATGTGTATATTTTTGAACCAAGTCTCTGCATTGTTTCTGGTAGTTTGGTCCAGCCGCTTTTTTTATGGCTAGCGCAACCCCACCTCCATTGGTCAATTGTAGGTTAGCAGGGTTAACCAGGTTAGAGAGACAGTCAACAGGTGTGTGTTGTTCTAATTTATCTCTACTTAGGCTTATATTATTCAATAGGGATGTGTCCCCGGGAACCGGCAAACTATGTTCCCCCAGCCCCAGAGCCCTCAGACTCACTGATCTTGGGTACAAACCCACAGTGGGAGGACCCGGGGCAGTGGGATAGATGCACTGGTTCACATACCACGAGGGACCTTCATCCATAATTTCGGGGGGTACCTCATCATATGCCGGCGGGTCATTGTGAATATGACCGCCTGGCCAGTTCTCATCAACCTCTGCCTCAGCAATGTCCTCAACAATCACGGCGTCTTCTTCGAAGCCCTCGTGATCTTGAAAAATTGACTGGGCGCCCCCAGAAACTCCACTAAAGGAGTCATCCGGGGCTGGGACAAGATCAGCCATATATGATGGGCAACTTATTTTTTATCCAAATATAAGTAATCAGAATTATTGTAGATTTATTTTTATTTGTAAAATCCAAACTTATTGTAATTAGAATTTCGCAAAACAAAACCTTTTGATCAAAAATGTTTTATTGGATAAGATAATAATTCAAATCTGTATTAAATTATAATCAAATATCTATATCTTTGGCGACAATAATTTTTAAACAGGTTTCTATCCTATTTGAATCCGGTTTCTCTATTCTCGTCCTTCACGGTTTTAAACTGGCAATAGCTTTTTGCCCCGCTTTTACGAGTGTTTTGTAGATCTCTTCCTGCGTTACAATACAAATATAGAGAGATCTCTCGCGGATCAGGAAACTTTATTTACGTGAGTATAGGAAAGCCTCACGCCTAAGTTGTGAAAATGTAACTCAAAGATGTGAAACGTGTGGGCGCTCCACATCTAACTAAAACATTTCACAGAAAATACTTTTGAACTGGAATCACTTGTTCAAATAGAGTCTCAACTGTTATAGCATTTGGTGGTCTCTCCAAATGTTTAACACTAAATATTAGTATCCCCTAATATTTTAGACAAAATTAAATTTTGACATCAGCGGTCTCTCTGATGTCCATTAATCTATGTCCAGCATTCAGTTTAACATGAGCTGTCTATCTCATGTCCCTGTTCGGGCGCCATGTAATGGCCTGACGAAAATAGAAGAAACTAAAATACTCCTAATTTCTACTACCTTCGTTAGTTTCAGCAAAACCTATAAACCCTATGAATTTAAACCCAATAAGTGTAACTGTGCCGTTGCACCCCAGATAGCGCATGCCCCGCGCTGAGAAGTTTTCAGACCAAATGTAGCTGTGAAACTATTAACCTCTCTGCACTAGGAAACACACTCTAAAATGCCTATTTCTATTTATAGTAACCTCAGTTGCATATTCTCTCACTCACCAAAGTGTCCGCTGATAAGATCGAGAAGCTCGTATGAAGAAATCCTCTTAAGACTTCTCTCGTAGAAAAGGGTTTTTATTTAACACTCAAGCTAATACAGGCTTTTAGCAATAATACAAATATATGTATGAAAAGGCAGATTTTCTGATAAGACAGACAACAGACCCCTAAGCTCTATCTCCTCATTTCCTAAATCTAAGGTGCCTGGCACAGACAGAAAAATATCCCCACAATCCAACTTAATTCAACCAAGATACGGGCAATGCCATGAATTCTTGTTTGAATGTCAAATCTGGATAATATTCCTCAATTCCTGCGAATTACACGGTCAATGACAAACACATCCCCAGACCAGATCTGGAAATAATCTATCATTTCCCATGCAATAAGGCTACCTAAGATTAGGCGACCCAGCAATCGGTAATGCTAGGAGCTGACAAAATTCTCTGTTTATTCAACCAGATTATGGGCAATGCCAAGGTCCCAGTCGAATACAGCAGAATCCACTATCGCTCCCCGCAACCTCGTTGCAGTGTGGCCGCCAAAAGGAACTAATCAGAGAGAGCTAAAATAGGAGATGCTCCGCACAAGGCTATGTCCGTCGCTAGGTAAAAGCAACAAACAAGTGACACCTCGCACAAGCTTCTCTACCAAACCCCCCCAGAACAGAGATATACAGCAGTATTTATACAATTTTGGCTCCATCCAACACACCAAATATGGGATCGCCTCCCTCCGGGTGAGATCATTTCAGTAGCTTAACCTTATATGGTGCTGGTTAGATTATTTCAATAGCCAAACCTAATATGGTTTTTCCTTCTACCAGTTAAAACATTTCAGCTGTTGCCAGGGCAAGTTGGTCATGTGAGCAAAAAGTACAGTTCTTAGCAGGTCACTGCAAAAGAGGAAGTTGTGGCTGTGTTGTGACTGGTAGCATCAAGGAGCAGAGCTGGTGTCAACAGCAGCCGTGACCTGATTGGCCTTCCAACGCTTACGTTGTCGCGCCCCGTGCTTGTTCCTCTTCTTGAGCAGAGCGTGTTGCTGGGCAAGGTCACCCAGCTGCTGCGGGGTCAACAACGGCCGCGGAATGACAAGGCCATATCTTAGCCCCACCATGTCAGTGTGTGTGTGTGTGTGTGTGTGTGTGTGTGTGTGTGTGTGTGTGTGTGTGTGTCTGTGCCCCCCCTTTTAGAGTACTTGGGTTAGGCAACCCCTTTCCCCTTTTTACGGAACAGAAATCTACAATTGACCTGTCACTTTTGCTCTGATGGCCATCTCTAGAAAGCGGGTCATGCACGTATGTCTAAAGTGCCTCTTAACCGCATTTTATGAAGCCAGAAAATGTAATCCAATTACGATTTGACTTGTGAGAGCCAGCCGGCCAGGGAGTGATAGCATGTGCCGTTACCACTCCTAAAAGCAGCTTGAATGAGAGAAGAAGAAAAAAAAGAAGGCACATTTTGTGTCCTTATTTAATTTCACACAGTGTCACACAGATGTCGTTTACAAGGAACACACAGCGAGCCTGCCCAATTCAAACAGAAGTGGCACTGACGTTATTTTTACGTAATGCCTGATTTATACTCCATCATACAATGGTGTCCCACACCATATATAGCCGATCTACAAGCGCACAATGCATCGCAGTGCGACGTGTTGTTGATCGGCCGTTTTTGGCACGGGACACCGTCGTACGGCTAAATATAAACCAAGCTTAACTGTTGATCCACTCTTCAGCTGTTTGCAGCAGCGGAGGACTTATTGGCGTGATTATCATCTGCACTGAGGCAAACCATAAGCTATCTTTTTTTAGATTGCCTCATTTGTCCCTCCTCAGCCCCCCTCCGCGTTCAGGCTCCCAAAGACAAATAGCATGGCACAAAACTAATTAGTAACCAGGAACTAGTTAAGAGATGCCCTTTGAAAAAACATGTCCCGAGGCATGATTTAAATATAGGGACAGAGCCAGTGACTGAGTGTGCCTGGGAGATCCCGGCCTCCAGGCGCACCACCACTTTGACCTCTGACCCTCATTATAGGGAGCGCATTCCTAGAGGGGTGCAACCCCTCGCAGCACAAAGTACAAGGGCATGGGAGGACTGTATGGCTCTCGTACTATACCAGCCCACCACGCCTGGTGTGTGTCTCACTATGGAACCCTCAAAAGGCTCTCAAGAATCCGGGCTTGAGAAAATACAGAGCAAGGACAGCAGTGTATACCATTACTTTCCGAAAGCCACGTTTTAAGCCATCCGCAATCACTCTCCCTCTGCGATCCCAACAGATAAATATGTTTTTCATTTCTATACTGGCTCCATCTGGTTTCACTCTATTAAAGTTAATGGAAATGATATTCTGTTAAAAAAAAAAAAATCTCTCGAGAATATGTAATCCAATCCATTTCAAATAAACCTCAGAGTAGTCGGAGTAAAGGGAGAAAAAAAAGATCACTGTGGTAAGCCAGAGGCAGGCAAGCTTTAAAATGCTAACAACTACCTAGCTAAATATAGTTTTGTTCCAATGATAGACCTGAGAATGAAGCATTGATCGAAGTATGAAATGAAAAACATAGTATGGGAAATGGTAATGTAGATGGATGACATCGCAGCAGATGTTTTAACATGCTGAGATACAATAAAGCCATTTCTGAGTGTGTGTGTGTGTGTGTGTGTGTGTGTGTGTGTGTGTGTGTGCGTATGTGTGTGGGGGGGGGGGGCTTTTCAATATCTATGTGCGTGTTCATGTCAGCGTGTGTGCCCTTGACTGGGAGCGTGCATGCGTATATCTCCCCTTAATTGCGAGTAGTTTGAATAGTGAGTTAAGCTCCCCCGCCCTCTCTCTCATGGGTTGATAATTCTCATCATTGCAAACAGACTTGCTTTACATTCATTAGCCAAACACTCACAGCAATCAGGCCACAGTGCCAGGGGCAACGGTCCTCTTATAAAATCACATTGCCTAATAGCAGTGTTCTATAATTATATGCCATTAACATCTATCAAAATGTGCTCCTGCATGGCATGCATATTAGTAGTGGATTTGGCAATTGTGTTTGTACAAATGCTTTTCTTGCAATTTGCATCTTCGGTTAGTTAACACCAGCTTGAAGATTATTGCCGACATGTTATTTTCATTTCATATGCAAGTGACATGCAGAGCAGTGTTTTGTTTAGTGAACTGTTACGTCTAGTGGAGGAAATAAAACAGCGTCTATTGGCATAAATAAACAACTACAAATGACCTTAACAAGCACAGTAAATAAATTGGCAAAATGTGTATTAAGAGTGCTCAAGTCGACATGTGTTTGTGTTAAAAATGCTTTCATTGCAGCAATTATGTTTTTAATCAACAAACGTAATGAGTTTATTGACCAAAACAAAAACAAATGATTTGTGATTCCTGTAGGTTATGGTTGTTATTGATAACTCATTGTTAGAGTTAACATGTGTACTGTAGCTGTCTGTGTGATGATGTCTTTACATTTTGCTTCTTTTCAGGGGCATGACAGCTGCGGTGTGTGCAGAGCAGAGGTAAGCGTGTGTGTGTGTGTGTGTGTGTGTGTGTGTGTGTGTGTGCGTGCGTGCGTGGGGAGCCGGGGGGGGGGGGGCTCCTTTTCCTAAGAATGTTCTAAGGCTGTTGTTCATTTGAAAACACAACAGATTGTATTGTGGAAATTCAGTGATGTCTCATTGTTTTTAATCCTACTCAGTGAGATGCCGGGTACACAGCGTTTAGACAGACACCATTTAAGTCATTAAACAGAGGCATCAGCTCGCAGAGCAGATTTAACAACAGCAGATCCATAATACTAATGAGCAATCAGGTCTTTGTTTCTCTCTCTCTGATTTGGCTGATTTGCTAGCGGCCGTGTTGGTTATGAGCTTTAAGCTGTCTTTTATTCCTCATTATTGTACCAGAACACTCGTCGTGGAAAAAAAAGAGGGGAAACATTATAATATTTGGCAACGGATACAAGGCATGTAATGACAAAATCTGTATTCGTTTCATGGGCAGAAATTAATCACGCTTTCCTGCGGTACATTCCCCATGCAAATTTTCTGTCAACACGTTGCTGCTTCTGTTTGTGAGTTTATTTGGACGAAACAGTGGGGCTGATGTGTCATCACAGATGGGGTCTTGTGCTCGACAAGGTGGCCACATTACAAACAATCTCAGATTAGGGAGAGGGTGCTGCTGATGTGCTGTATGTATTCATGCCCGCACAGTAGGTCAAAGCATCACCGCCTGCATGGGCACAGTGTGTTTTATTCATCGAGTCTTATTGCTGCTGCTCCTGTCTATTTGGGGAAGGAGACGGAAATGTCACGCTTTATTCTTGTGACAACCTTTATTACGAGTTTGGTATTTTAAGATAATTAAAATAAAAACAATATTCCCTATGAATACATTCAATACACACACCCACCCACTCTCTCTCACACACACACACATACAGAATGTATATGCATGCATGCATGCATGCACGCGCATGCACAGACACACGCGCACACTCACACACAGAAATGATAAAGTGTTCCATAAGGCTTATTGGCACATTTGGCAGTCAGTTTTCTGTTTCAGTTTTTCGTCATCATACATCAAGTAGATTGGAGGTTGTGTCTATTTGGGTCCAACAGCAATCAGTACTGAGTGGGATGGATATTTATTTATTTTATCTTATTAGAGATGGTATGCATCAGATAATTGTCTCCTGAGCCCTCTCATCTGTGTGTGTTGGGGTATTCACAATAAAGAGTAGGGTGTCAACACAGGACCCTACAGAGTATTAAGACATACTGTACATATTTTTCATTCAAGCTCAAAATATCATACTGTAGCAGTGTATTGCAGCAACATAAAAGTAAAAAACACTCATATGAGCTACCGTTGTTAATCCTCTGACACAAGGATTTGTTGTCCATCATATGTACATGATTTATGAAGGCCATTTAATGTTTAGTAAGTAGTCCAAATATCCCCATATCAGTTCACATAATCTGACTGTTGTAATGTACTGTAACTACATATTGTTTGATTACAAGTCAGTTTGAGGTTTCATGATGAAACCATGTTTGGCCGGAGGCAAAAGTCACCATGTTGGGGTTGATGCAACTATCTCTGCTCTTTCAGTACCTATGACGGGCCGTCGCCTGAACTTTTGCTGCAACTCCAGTTTGCTCTTCACCCGTCTTTGTCCATTGTACCACTGGCATTGTCATCAATTATTAATGTAGAGCAGTAAATGGTCTGAGGGACATCCCAGTGAGAGCCCAGACAGCCATGAACCCAGAGGACAGTGACGGCAGCACTGGTGAATGCTGCAAGTGCACAGATGTGCCATTTAGAGAATGATTGTTAGGAAGCTTCGACCGTATATTGATATGAACTCTGTTAAGTTAATGCATCACTATAATAACATTTTAATGCCCATAGTAGTAAAGCCATTTAATATTTGCCCACAGAGAGATATATATGTAGATCCGCAATGACTGTAATGACCATAATGATAATCATTTGGTCCTGCACTGCTATCACTCCGTAATGCATTCCAGTTGCTCACCGGTGGTTAAAATTAAGAGCCTTTAGCTATTAAGACTTTGAAAAAACTCCCAGCAATTCTCATAATGTAGCCTCTGATTCCATGTGCCTGCCATTTAATTTTATAGCATTTTTGTTGATGCCACTGTTTATTGTTGGTTGTTTTCTTTTCTTTTCAGTTCCTTTTTTTTTGCACTGGGGTCTCAAATGTGGGCCATTTGTATGAGTTATGCTAATGTGTTAGGGCAATGAATGCATTAATTTCATTAGCAAATGGCCTCAAAGCAATAATTACCAGAGTAGGTGTGTCACAAGCAATCATGTTAAAATTTGCCAGTTAATTATTAAGATTTTGTTCTGAGGGACCTGGATTTGACATGAGTCGCCGTGGGAGAAAAAGAAAAGAGAAAAAAAAGAAAGAAAGAAGAGAAAGTTAATACATTCCAGTGGCTGAAGCTTAGTTTATAATCCATCGTACGACAGCGCCGCTTGCCCACAAAAACTGACTTTCACGCTAACGACGCATCGTTAGCTTGAGAGTCAGTTCCTGTCGACAAGCGACACCGACGTACGGCGGCGTATAAATTTGGCTTAGGGCTAGGTGCTTATTGTGCTCTGTGGGGGTGACTGTGGTATTGCAAGGCTACTGGCGGGAGTTTTGCATGTTGACAGCTCACATTCTGGACTAATTACTGCAAATAACAGAGGGCTAGCTGGTGCTCCACGAATCCAGAGGGGTGCAATTATAAAGAAAAGGAGGGCCAGAGCCGCCTTAATGGCCTCTGCTCCCATTGATTGGAGTCCAGTGGAGTAGGCGTTGGCAGATAGTGGGGCGGCAGGAACAGATACACGGTGCCCCTTCCTTTGGCCCTGATTAGCCCCCCGTCCCACACCAGAGCTGGGTTACAGAGGGCAGACTTCACTGGTCTAATGACTCAGCTTTAATAGAAATGTAATACTCTAAAAGTGTTGGTTCCCAACCTTTCTGCCTTAGAGCCCCACCCTCTTAAATTAGAGAAAAGCTATCCCCCCCGAAACAGAATCTCTGGCGCAGGTCACAAGCTGAAATATTTCGGAGCGAAGACAAGACATGAAGATAGAATAAAAGCATCTGCATACACTGTGGGGAATTTGGGAATTGGCATAACGACTACTTTGGGACTGGGAGAAACAAGGGTGAAAAATAATTGGCAAAAAAAAAAAAGACATCTGCATAAGAAGATTTAGAAGGGGATGTATTTAGAAATTTTGCTTGGAAAGTGAGTTATTATGTTTTCTACCTCGCTGTGATCTTTTCTCACAGCACCACACCACATTATTATGAAACTTGTTAGTAGCTTTGTTTTATAGTGTATAGGTGGAGCTCTTCATGTCCAGTCAAGGATTAGAGTTTCCTGGAACTCCATAAAACAGCAGACCATTGTTCTGTGGAAAGATAAGGCATACTTGCCACGTTATGAAATTAGATGTTGGTGGGTAACCAATCAAACTTGGTAAACATTTTTGTCAGGATAACAGCCCAGACTTCAATAAAATATTAGATTAAAAAAGCACACTTTTATTTTTAGGTTGCTGAGTCTCTGTAGCTTCACAGAACCATGTGCAGATATGGTGGCTGCCAGCCTGTCTCACTTCAATATGTGTCAACTACCAGAGGCAAGAATTCAGACACCACAAAGAGGGAAATGACAGGCTAGATCGTCATGATGGAGAGTGGGATTATTATGGTTTCATGGTTACTTTATAATCCCAGAATGGAGCAAAGTCAGTTGAAGTATAACAATCAACCTTTATAATTTTTAAGGAAAATGTAAAACTCATGAATTCAAGTCAATAGCATTATACACTTGTGTATGGCTGAAATGTTCTTATTAGTGCATGGATTTGTAACATTAGGTAGCCAATTAATCTATACATTATACAAGAATAATAGACTCCCTGCAGCCTATCTGCAGTGAATCATGTACAGTGTATTTGGCCATGATATACAGTAATGGTATAACAGTTTGCAATGGTCACGTTAGTAGCAAACTGATCAAATTGTCTAAATCACACAGTACAGTAAAATAAATAAGAACCATGACATTCAATAAGAAGACCTTTTTTTGTCTAACACAAAGCACTTTATAATGACTTGCTAATAGGCTATGGTTATGTTGTCCACAAACACTGACACACTAATTACAGTAGCATACATGTACTGTAGGCCAATTTCCTGCCGCTAAAATTTGTTTCGAATTGTCTTTATGTCAGCTGTGCTGTATAAGAATCTCCTTGTTTCGTGATATGCTAATACATGTTTATTTTGTTGTTATTTTTTTTCACTGTAAACCCAAAAGGAAAAATACAAATTGAAAGAACCTTCTGACAGAGTTCTACAGAAGTGTCTTAGTGTAAATGTGGTGGCATTTGAGCTGCCATCAAAGTGTTAGCATTGCTGCCGTTTACAAAAGTCTACCAAAACACTCCTCAGCCTTTTCACATTCACAATTGGTGCAGTGAGGCACTTTTATAACCATAAAGTAATGTTTTACAAACCATGTTCAAACCTTAAAGACACAGTGGCATGGTTTTGGTTTTTTTTTTCCAGTTTTTCATTTGTCTAAGGACCCCAAATTATTCATCTGGACCACTGTGGTTAAAATGTGTGCGGCCTATGTGTATTTTCGCATTCCCATTGTAAGCTGAGAGCTTCCTCTGGCAAATAGGAACAGACTGGACTCCTGACGTACTGTATCAGGACCAGTGTACCTCCCATCACACTGAGATAATATTATAATATTGACGGCGCTAAAAGAAAATTGTAGCGTGCCCAATGATTTAGTTTGTATTAGTTATACTGTACGTCACAAAGCAGATGTCACTCCAGACATACAGTACTGACTAACTTGAGAAGTAGGTTTATACAGTGCTGGGTACAGCACTTCAAACCCTCCAACACTAGCCTTCCTCACCATGTGTCTCTCAAGTGTCTCCTTAAAGGTGATAATGTTTTCAACCCCCCTTCACACAATCTCTCTTTGAAATGAAGGAGGAAAAAAGTTAATCATGACTTGATATTGCATGGAAAGCAGCTTATCCTTTGATTTAGATGAATGCAGCAGCTGCCAGACTCTTCATTTGACTAAAAGCAGGACATTCTGCCCAGGCCTCTCACATGTCACTATAAGCCTCTGTCAGGAGAGATGTCACATGAAAGGAATGCCTCCTTGTGGCTTTCCCAGGACAATGGAACTTGGCCTTGAGGTGACTCGGTTGGGCGTGCGTGCATAGACACACAGCAAAGTGAGGCATTGCATGGCCTTTTAATTACAAGTTATGAAATATTTGGCCCACCCGATTGCCATATTGACAGACTGTAGGATGAATGTATTTTTTTGTTTTCTTAAATTTTTATCCCACGATTTTGTAACCCTATTTTTTACACCCAGTGCCAATTGTCTATGTAATCCTGGGCACTACCTTCCCTCTGCCAACCTAGGGAGGCCAGGGCCGAGCTCATGCCTCCTTCAATGCATGAGAGCCAACTGACCTTCTTGTCACCTGACAGGGTAGAGTTTCCCTGGTTGGACGTAGCGCGTGGAAGGAACACGTTATTCCAACCAGTTCCTTTCCCCTCCATCAGGCGCCCCGGCTGGCCAGGGGGAGGCAGTATAGTGACCAGGATTACTGCATGTTTTTGTGAGGGTACCTACCCTAGGAGACACGGGGAGAACATGCAAACTCCACACGGAAAGGCCCTTTCGCCAACCCCACCTAGGGTATGGGCACTGATGACGCGGAGGATGAATGTATTTATGTTCTTTCACATACTGTACATCTTTAACCACTTATACTTAGCCCTATATACTTAGTCGTACAGCGAATAGCGAAAATAGCCGATCTACAAGTTCACAACACTTGGGAGCTAGTAGATCGGCCATTTTTGCTATATTTGAAGATCTTTGAAGATTTTCGAAAAATCTTGCCGACTGTAATCACATGCCCAATATAGGGCTGCCGGGTTGAAACTGTTGAAGTCGCTGTGAAATGGAGTGTGCCATTTAATTTGTTGAAAATACACCAAGCTTTGGGAGATTTTGGGTGCTGGTACAAATGAGTACACATTTGGGCTGGTCTTTGTGTCAGTATGAGAATGGAAAGCCACAAGGTTACTTGAGGAATAACAACCAGCCTGCTTGGTCAGATGAGGTCACAAACAAGATTTAATTTGCATCAATAGCAGGGTCAGTCTGTATAGCTATTATTCCCAGCCAAGAGTTGGATTGTGGTAATTTCACTCTTTTTATTTAACCCTGATGCCCTCTCCCCTCCTCCCGCCACCCCAGCCCCAAGCACAATTCATTTGAGTTCCTGTCCAGGAGGTTCCTGAGGCTGATTCAATTAAACGCTCCTTTAATTGGCTCTCAGGCATTCAAATTGAAACTGATGGCGAATTAATAACAGCCACGACTGGTTGCCATGCGGCCTGGAACCTTGGGAACATCCTTGAGAGATTGTGTCCTGTGACATTGGCCTGACCTCTGTGCTCTCCGCGTTCTGTAACAGAGTGTCTGTTTCGGTACTAGTTTGATGACACAGCTGCCAGAGGAAAATGCCAAGTCACATTTGGTTTGCACTCCTCCCCGCTGGCCTGCCGTTCGTCTCCTTGTCAGCGCCCTCACCCCAGCCTTTTGGCACTAACTCTGTAGAACTATGGGAAACCAGGAGCCAGATGTTGGAAGTTTTCCATAAACCACTGCAAAAAAAAAAATAACGTACACAAAAACATACTGTACACACATTGATTCCAAAATTCTGAAAGACCTGTGAATGCATTGTAGCTCCAATCAGTACCTTTTATGTCCTCCCCCGATAGGGAGCTTTGACACCCGGAATTTGAACTTAGGTCTCCCGCATTAGAAACCAAGCATCCACCACTCATCCGAGAAGGAATCTCCGCTTCGTCAGGGGACATTTTGGGACATTAGCTTCAGGCAGGTGTCCCATGCTCCATCCGATACCAGGATCTACATTTCTCAATGGAAGTATAGGGAGACCACCTCCAACCACTGCAGATATGCTAGTTATTGTATTAACATACTCTACCATACAGATTGGTAATGTTGTATTCATTATAATACGTTCTAGATTGCAGCTTTATGTGCACATTTCCTGTTATCAATCATAAACTCCTTCAAATCCCGCAATTAGCAATCCATGATCATTGAAGCATAACTGACCATATTCACCACCCGAGCGTGACATAAGAGCTGCCATGTAAATATTTTCAGTGCTTCGTGGTACTTCATTTATTTATGATTTAAATTTGGCCAATAATATAATCTAAATGTAAGTGACTTTGCCAGCTTTAAAGTTGATTTATTTGGATACCCTGGGTCGCCCCTCCCAAAAAAGAGTCCCTTGAAAGCATTACGATTGATGTTAATGAGAGACATATTGGAAAAGGAAATTAAAGATGTGCACAGAAATTAAGGTTTGAAATGCACCATTAATAGCCCCCACCATTACCGATAAAGCATTACTGCACCCCATCCTCACCATGAAGTCTGCTATTGTCTGTCGGTCATTTTACATCATTATGCATAATCCACCATAATCACAGCACAATTTAGTATTACATTTTCAAATGTTACACCTTATGATGTGTTCTACCCTTTGTAATGGAATATTCAAGGGGTGAGGCACAAACCCAAGGCAGGGCAGAAATGCACGCAGGAACATTTGAAAGGCTGATTCAAATAAAAAACAAATTTCAATACATACAGTACAGCCAATGCAGCAGTCAAGGTTCAGGCAACAGGACAAGCATATATAAAAGTATTCTTTCATTTTAATTCTTTACTGCATTTATAGAACAGAATATTAAAAATCACAAGACATACACCGTCTGTACAGTAGACCAAGAAGTTCAGCAAACATTCTCATGTCAAGGTATTTTTTTAAAAACTTTTAATTCAAATCTTTTATATAGAGAAATGTATTATGTGTAATATAACTGTCATTTACCACCTTAGGGCAAGACTTATTAAAAGTGTGTAGACATAATGAAATCCACCTTCCACAGAGAGTGCAGGTTATATCCACACCAAGCCTATGAATATTTGGTCGTTTTTCATATGGCAGAAATATACAGTATAATAACATTATTATAGAGCATAATCATTAAGGGGTGAAACGACGAATCAGTGAGAAGATTAATTGAGTTAAACCTTAGTAATTGAATAATCATTTTAGTGGTGTATCATAGTATACATATTTTTATTATGTGCCATTTAGAACATCATCAAAATGTGAATGTTTGTCTTTGTTACTTTTTTTTAAAAGATATGTTTTGGGGCTTTTTGGCCTTTTATTTATAGTTTTCAGTAGAGACAGACAGGAAACAGGGAGAGAGAGAGATGGGGAGAGACATGCAGCAAAGATCGTCTGGAACGGGACTCGAACTCGCGATGCGCTGTCAGGCTACGCTGGAGCCTAGGTGCCCGGACCGCTACGCCAGCCGTCCGGGCCGTTACTTCCAGTTTTACGTTTAAACTTATTATTTTATAATTTTGATAGCTGGATAAACAGATTTACAGATTTCAAGGTGTCCTTTTGCGTTCAGATAAATTGTGTTGAGCATAATGTTGTACTGTATTACCTTAAGTTTCCATTTTATTGCCTAAAAACCTGTAACCTAACCCTAAAAATTAATTGACCAAAGAATCTAAAAACAAAACAAAACAAAAAAGTTGATTAATCAATTGTGAAAATGATATGGCTATTTGCAGCCCTATAATAAGTGTTATAATGATGGCTACATAAGAGACAGCATTTTAGAAGGATTTGTGTTTTGAGGCTTATCTGGATTTATACCACAGCACCAACAATAACAGACCACCTAGCATAAATACACCATTCTAATTGGCCAAGATGTGTCATTTGGGGGTACATAAATTCACTGTAACACAAAACAGATGTGTTGAATTTGTTCACAGCTAAACAAAAATAAAAAAAGAAAGAATGCGTAGACCATAGTATGCAACCTATTTTTTATAAATACTATAGCTATATGTTACTGTAGGTACACTACATTTGTATTTAACAAAGTTAGCTGTCATATAAGAGGGATATTTATCCTGCTTACATGTTATATAACATAATAAATATAAGCATAATTTGTACAATAATATATTTTTTTCTTGTACACTGTCGGTGTAATTTTAACACATTTCATTAAAGTTCCACGGTCATAATTAACGGTAGATGTTTACTAAACCCAATTTAAACACTTTTAAACTGTCTTAACCACTTAAGCCCTATTTTTAAAAAAGAAGCAAAAATAGCAGATCTGCAAGCTCACAAAGCTTCTTACCGTATTTTGGAAAATATTATCCTTTAATGACATTCCCAAAATAGAGATGCCAGGTTGAAGGTGGTTAAAAAATCAAGGCAACACAGTCTAACTCACAAATTATTTCCTATCTCATTTCATCTTTGAAAAAAAACAACAACAACGTCAAACTTGACATCAGAACATTCCAAACATCCAAAAGGCTGTGTATGATACGGTAGTGACTGTCAAACACTGCGCCATCATATTCTGTTCAGTGTTAACAACAGTGTTGTTCTCAATAATGCACCAGTGCTGCTCAAACGTTTTCTTGTCAAGGACCCTCAAATTAATAGTAATAGTATATTGAAAATATTTCATACCGCGACCAGCTCTTTTCACATAGCCTTATTGTTATAGGGTTAAAGCTGCACTACTGTATGTAACTTTCCTCTTTTACCCTGGATATGAACCTGTTGTCCAGCGCAAGTGCTGATTTTTTTTTGTTTTACCATTGAGCTAATAGAGCCTGCCTGCTTGCTCAGGTGATAAATTGAATCTTGACCATCAGGTCAAAATTTGTGTCAGATCCTGTGTCTAGGTGAGACATGACCTTTGACACAATCTAAATGTCTCAATAGAAGAGCAGGGAGACAAAATACAACCATCCCAATTGTATGAGTTATATTGTATTAACATACTCTAGCATACAGATTGGGGAAATTTACATTTTATTCATTTAAAGAAGGTTACATAGTGCTGCTTTAACATGGTTAAAATGATTTTGATGCTATATTAACACATTTTGATGGAACCTCCTCAATGAACGCCTGAGGGTCCCCGGACCCCACTTTGAGGGCCAGCTAGCGTGGAGATGTGCAATAGGGCATAGCAGTGGCGGCCATTTTCTGGTTCCACTTCAAAATACTCAATGCATTTTTCCCATTGACATTTCCAAAAAGATTTATATCAATTCATTTAAGCCTAGAATCAAGCCATCCAGGGTCCTGGTGAATCATGACCATAAAACGTTTGATTCTGTGAAAAAACTTTTTTGAAAACGGCAAAACAAAGGGTATTTATTAAATATAGTATATAATTAAATATAAAATAAAAACAAATCACAGAAAAAAATGTTTTATGGTCATGATTCACCAGGACCCTGGATGGCTTGATTCTAGGCTTAATTGAATTGATATAAATATTTTTGTAAATGTCAATGGGAAAAATGCATTGAGTATTTTGAAGTGGAACCAGAAAATGGCCGCCACTGCTATGCCCTATACACATCTCAGCTCACCAAAATATTCACCGTACCAATATCAGATGTGGTTCCATCCTTCCTGTTTGCAGTTTGGAATTGGTCTAAATAGGGCATATGAAATGGACTCTGTTTAATCTGAGCAATGAAATGTAGACCGTGTAATCAGGCCTCGTTCACATGTGGGCCAAGATAAGACTGTTTTTATTTGTGTGTAAATCTATCCTGAGAGGCCTCATTCTTGGCTCTGGATATAGTAAGCCATGCCTCGGAGCTATAGCACTGTGTGAGTGTGTGTGCGTGTGTGCGTGCGTGTGTGCGTGTGTGCGTGTGTGTGTGTGTGTGGTAAGGGGACATAACTGGTCCTTCGCTTGGGTCCCCACCCCTTGCCTGAGGATCCTTGGGTAATTGAGAGATGATCTAGGCATCGCACACACAAAGCATGGTCACACCGCCCCAGGAAGTGAGCACAAATAATCTTTGTAACAAGGCTGGGATGAATTTTCTTGTCTCTCGTGGTGGAAACAAGGGAACACTGTAACTCAAGTGGGGGATAATTTGATTCTTTAACGAGACAGGGGGGTTGAAATGCTGACTAATTTGCTCTACCACAGATGAAAGTTCCAACTGTCAGCTTTTAGCAAACTTCTGAATTTTTGTCTGAAATGTGCTCTCCCTTCAACACTTTGAACCCCATAGCCCTGCCAGTGATGTAAACAGCACACTATTTGTTTCAACAAAAGTTGCACTGTAATGCAATATGTGCACGTTCTTAATCATGTGCATCCATTTTCCATTATTTTAGCTCTGTGGTAACAATGCATTATGAACAAAACTTGATTGCAAGTTGTCACTTGAGAAGCATTTCCTTTAATTAAAGTCTTTGCGTGGACACCCATGCATAGAAATGGCTTATTTTAAGAGTGGATGAAAAGGAGTTCATTTGAAAAACTACAAAGAAACCATTTGTTCCACACCAAAACAGCGCTTGCCGTATGACAAATGATACTTTAGTCTTATGAATAATTCTCAAATTCTGAGCAATCAGGTTTTAAAGGTATCGTAAATCCAGTTTAAATGGCCTCATTCATTATGCCGTGACTACGGGAGGGATACTAAAAAAGTGTTATGTCTCGAATCATCACCGACGCCATGCTTTGCTGGGAGATGTTCCGGCTAGGCCTGATATATGGTACAGCTGACTGTATGGTGATGGAAATGTCGCTGTGGCCTCGTTAGCATTCTGTTGTAACCCCCGGGCCGCCGTGTCAGATACTCTCAAAATTTACAGCTCAATTTGGAACCCAAAGATATAGTGCATAATGGCTGTGGGGCGTCTTCTAATGAAAATACAGATCCACATTAGTAGTGTTTTCTGTAAGCAAAATGTTTTGAAAAAAATATTTATAAAAAAGAAAACATAAGCAAAACGTTAGCAATGGTTAAGTGCACCGAAAACAGAATGTTCAATTAATTATTGGTCACCACTAGTACCAACTTTTGCTAGTTTTCTTTAAAAGTGTTTGAGTACAAAGCTCTGTCAGATGGGCGGATTGCCCAGAATTCAAATCCTTGAACTTTAATTCATACAAGCTCCTTACCCCAGGATATACAAACTGTATATCTATTTTTTTTTTCACAATCCAAGTTCTTTAAAACCCATAATGAACAAGCTTGAACTCAATTACATCTTAATTTATTACTAGCTTTCATCAGTGATCAGGGCAGGTTTTTTTGCGGCTGCATTCAAAGGCCTTGTTCGTTGTTGTCTTGTATGAACCAATCAATCACCCTGGGGTCAGCATGTGCTCTTCTCAGATGCAGAACCTGTTGGGGAAACCAACCGCCATGTGAACTCCCATGTGAACTCTGTGTGTTGGCATTCTTGAGGCCAACCAAACGTTGAGGTTTTCCTTGATCTATGCAAGCTAACAATACACTGTACTCCAGTGGTGGAAAGTAACTCTGCAGTTCAGTACAATATTGAAGTACTTATACTTTACTTGAGTATGTCCAAGTTTCGATACTTTAGATTCCATTACACCTCAGAGGCAAATTTATTTGACTTTTTTACTACATTCATGTACTTGAGGCCAAACAATACAGGCTTTTACTTGGAACAGTATTTTTTTATTGTGGTATTCCTTCTTTAACTTAATAAAAATAAGACGACTTCTTCCACCACGGACTCTTAAGAGTGTACAAATGGAACCAAAAGGACCTGGAAGGATCCATGTGGTTCCTTGTGTACACTCTCAGACTGAGGACACTGAAGATTTTAGAGTGTATCTAAACCTTGAAGCATCTACCTGACACATTACTGTACTTCCCTGTTCATTATGTGCCTATGAAACTTTGCATGCTGGGTGTATAGGTGGGTGTGTATACAGTATATGTGTGCATGCACACACGAGTGGGCGACTGGGCGTACTGTATGTGTGGGTGTGTGTGCTTTAAAATCCAAGGGGCATGCCGCAACGCCTCATCAAAGCTTTCGATTAGATATGGTTTTATGTGGGGATGGTCCATTTAATTAGGTTATGTACTGTACCAGATAAAGGCTGGCTAAAAGTAATCACAAGGATTATTTACTCTTGTTAATTGAGCTTCCATCTTTCCACCACAAAACTAAAGGTTAATGTTCTCTTGATGTATTATGACTCCACACTCCAAGACTAACTTAGAGGGGAACACACAGGTATGGAAAGTGGAAAACGATTTGCCGGTATTTTGAACTAAGGGACATTTAACAGGCCCACTGTAAAGCACTGTAATTCTATACAACTTTTTAATCATCTTTTCTTTTGCCCCGGGTCATGGGCTTAGGTTTCCTAGGGCTTTTAGGAAGGTGTAGCCCTCCACCACCCTTAATCTTTCCTTTAACTAACCACTGAGTACTAGATAAATCTCCGTGCACATGTAAATCGCAATGTGAGGTTTAGTGCGAATTGAAAGGTAGATTTGAATTGACATTGTGTGATTAATTCTCCTGCTCTCTAAATGACCCCTGGTTCTGTCTTCATAGGAAAGCCATTCTAATAGTCTTTTCCAATGGTGATTTAAAATTACAAAAATGGTAACCCGCAGGTTAATAAAAATGGTAATTTAACTAGTATCTGATTTAATTGACTCTGAAGAAGTACTTAAGCGTGTTTGCACTCTGGAAAATCTACATGGCTCAGCGGCAAAGAAATTGGAATATCCAGCTGTCAAGTTAATAAATTTGACTATTTCATCACTGTAATCTTCAGACAATCTCCCTTTGTACTCGTCTGCTGTGGCTGTCCACTAATGCAATAAATCACCTAAATGTTTTGAATGGTTTCACACAATTTAAAATAGCTGGAATCCAGTTCAATGGATCCACTAAATGTAGAGCTCCTGGTGTGTTCTTCACCTTCTTATATGTAGTTTTAAGATTAAGTGAGTCTCATATCTTCGCTGTCAGGCGGAAACCTTGTACCTGTGCTGTATGTCCAAAAGTGGAAAAAGAACCTGTGTTCCCAATGGACCCAATGTACGTAGTTATTAGTTAGTCATAAGCTCTTGTTAATACTTTTCATTGGTTATATATTTAATACTTTTCATTGGTTATATATTTATAAAACACACGAGTTAACCACTTTCATGTTCAATATATTTGAAAGTTAGAACAAATAGCAGATCTACAAGCTCACAACACATCGATGTGACGCGTTCACCGCTGTGACCTTGTATATTGGCAATTTTTGCTACTTTTGCACACTGTTGTACGACAAAGTAGGGCATTAATTTACGGAAAAAAACATATATGTAGATTTAAGATTAAGTGAGTCTCATATCATCGTCTACCTTTTCGACAGAACAAATGAAACTCACTTCACTCACTGGTCCCTAGACGGGTACGTATGCAGAAATATGATTGTTTCTTTAACATATGGGTTGAGTTCCAAAATGGGTCATATGCCTACTATACATACTGTATGGCTCCCCAAGTGACACACTGTAAAGTCCTGAGTGTTCGTTTAGCATTTAAAAGTGCACAATTGGTCCCTCCGCTCCATTTGAACACTCTGGATTTTACTGTGCAAGAAGTTTTCCTGACAAATAATAATGTCTTTGGTAATAAAGTCCTGAGTTAGTATAAAAATTGACCCATAAGAGTCGAATCTTACACTCACAGAGTTAAATGAACACTCAGCAGTCTGCTGTGAATGCATTTTTTCCCCTCCTTCATTTATTTCCCCCATTTCTTATTTATGCAAAGCCAAAAATAAAAAAAATGCTCCCAGGCCTATCCCTTTTCTGTGGCTATTTGCAAAACTGGAGAGCTAAGAGGATTTATCATTTTGACCCATCACACAAGGACAATGAGCCCTGCACAATATTGGTGTCCAACTGGGAGAAAAGAGTGTGGGCACACCCACTGATCCCCAGGCATGGCTTCTAAAGACAGAATCATGTTACAGGTGTGAGAGCCATTACTCTTGTCTGTATCAACTCTCAGTGCAACACTACCTTTTCTAAAGGCCCGGGTGCATGTGTGCGTTCAACTCGGGGATAACTGTATGCCAACGCTGAACGTCCTCATTATGTGTCTGTCTTGTTTTTGTGTGTGTGTGTGTGTGTGTTTTCTTCGGGCCCAACCTGGGCTTCAGGTTTCAGATGGCACAGAGCGCTAGATGAGCCCTGTCTGTGATGACAGTGGCGAGACAAAGCAGTTTCTGCCTGTCTCCAGTAAATACCGCCACCGCAGTATCACCCTTTTGCATAGCGGCTTCGGTGATAAAAATGGGGGATGCTGAACTCTCCACTTTCCGCGAGCTGTTTGCCCCGAGGCTATGGCTAATGGGTTACTGACTCCCCGACAGACCCCGAGGGCTCTCAGTAGCCTCGCATTGTCAACCTGCTCTCATTAACTCCCATAACTCCGAGAGAGTCACACGAGTCAGACAGTCACACAACAACTGCACTACTTCTTACAAGTCGAAATGTTGCACTGACAAACAACGTTTACAGGCAAAAGTACAAAACGAAGTGATAGCTACAGAAAGCTCCCAAGATAATGGCAGGAGAAAAAAAAACATCGAGTTTTTTCTATCGAGCTTTAGATAACTTCTCAGGCAAGACGATCATTACAGTTCAAGCAATTAATCTCATCAGACAGCATTTTCCTTGTTTGTGTTAGATTCTCTTCCTCACAGGGTACGATATTGACCATTAATTGATTTTGTCGTGGCCCTAAAAGAAGTTGGGCCTACAATGGCCTTTCCATTCTAGCAATCCTCCTTAAAGGAATACCTCACATCTAAAACGACAATTTTTCTATCAATTACTCACCCAGTGAAACCTTGAATTCATGCAGAATTTCTGTTTTTCTCGCCTGCAAGGGCAAGTGGGGTTTAATAAGAGCTGAGTTCACATGCACGCACTTGCCGAGGCTTGCTACTCTTTCGTGCGTGAGACTGTTTATTCCGGAAGTGTTTTAAATAGTAAAGTTGGAGCATAAACTTGTATTGTGTGTTAGAATTATGTTGGAGTTTATGAACTGATTTTTGATTTTTTTTTGCTGTTGTTAATCTTGGACCCCTATTTTCTTCAATTCATTAAATATTTTCATAGTTTTTGAATTCTTCATTCACCTTGAACAAATGCTCCAAAATTCTCCATGAATTCAAGGCTTCACAGGGGGAGTAATTGATAGGAAAAAAAGTCATTCTGGGGGTGAAGTATTCCTTTAATACAGGCGGTGCTTAACTGACGTTTTCAACACTTTTCATAATCTCCTTTCATCGCCTTCGAGATGAATACCCTACTCGATGGCTTATCTGTGAATATGAGCACAAATCATGGTAATCTCTACATTTACTGCAGCTTCCGGGGGAATTCAGGTGCGCTTTGCAGACACCTCCATTAGCATTTTAACCTGACAGGAAACAAACACACTTCTGAGTGGTGACCAGATTCAAGGTCGTCTACTTTATAACGGCGTAAGGTTCTCGGCATTGCCTGACGATACTGGTTTTTGAACGCTGAACTCTATTGTTTTTTAATAGATGGCGTGATGATCCGTCGCCAAAATATGACATCCGCTTTTTTGGGACAGAGTGGAATGCGCCTAATCCTGCTGGGAATGCTGAAAGTCAGTTCCATTTCAACTTTACAAAATGATGTTGGTGGAATGGTGGAATATATGTGTCTGTGTCTGCTAAAAAAGGGCCTTTTTTGGCAATTTTTTTTTCTCCAAATGGACCCTTACGGGTCGACATGATTACATTTGTACAATCTCAGTTAAAGTAACACTCAGGATTTTACTGTGTAGAAGAAAAGGGACACAATGCAGGGCGAAGAAGCATTCAGTGCATGTAGCTTTTATACTCCCGTCAAAAGAATGACATGATTACAGTATGTTACAGTGTTCTCTTTGTCTGTCATCTGCTACCTTCAGTTGGGTCCAATTTGAATGAAACTTCATACAGGGCCTCAGTTCCAAATAGGAGTGCAACAGGTAATCGAACTAATCGAGTTAATCGATTATATATATTTTTATAGATTGTAAAAAATGTTGGGGGGGAATGTAGCTTTTTTCTTTAGTGAAAATAGCTGATCTACAAGCTCACAACGCGTCACATTGTTTTTTTATTTTCACTATTTTTGCACCGTTGCATAAAAACGGTTTTAAGTACTTAATCAGACTAATTGATCAAGCGGTTGTAAAAATCTGATTTGTTTTTCGCGGCTATTAAAAAAAAATACTGCAGCCCTTGTTCCAACATAACTTGAATGAGTTTGTGTTTCAGCATTCTGCGCTCAAGGTCAAAGGTCAAAGTCTTCATTTGGGGTCTGAATTGAATGAAACTTCATACAGGGGCTCAGTTCCAACATGGCTTGAACGAGTATACATTGAAGTAAGGTCAAGTGACTAGTTTGCCCGTATGCATTGCTTTTGTTGGTTTGGTAATCACCAAAACAGAGTGTTGGAGAGCAACATGAATGAACGGAGAAGGGTGCATTGTCTTCCTAATCTTCATCCTGCTCTTACTCATCCCTGTTTATTTGTTCATTCATTAGGCTAATGGCACTGGAGGAAAAGTTAAGACACTCTTCTGGCTCATGAATCCAAGGTTAATGTAGTGATTTGTGGCTTAGCCAATCAGACAGAGGGAGTAATTTGGTTCATCTCTGCCTCCTTTACCGTACCATAAACCTGATACCTCGGATTACCTTTTTAATAGGTTAAAATCCTGGGTTCTCTCGATAGATACACAAAAAGGCCTGCATGCTTAGTTTTGTAGATCAGAATCTTCCATACTACAGTGCCCGTGCAATCCATCTAGTATGCAGTATACATCCAGACTCTGGTGTTTCTGAACTGGCAATAGTACACAGAAATCTGCAATGTGGGGCGGGTAAGAATGTCAAACCAACGGATGTACCCAATACCCATGTCAAACGCTCATCAAGTATCAGTTCCATCCATTCATTCACAATGGAGCCGTTTGTTGATGCAACATCAGATAAAGTGGCTGGCTTTCTCTCTCATTTCTGGAAAAACAGGACACTGTCATAATGAAAAGTTCCACATATAAACCCCCGAGGGCATTGGAACACATGAATACTCATGTACCGTAGTGCTATTCCCATTTGTGAGTATTATTTCTGTATTTGCTTCAGGTTAAATGTTTTTCAGTAGATATACTGTATAGCGAATAGAATTGGTGTCCTTGCCAGATAAATTATTAATGTTTTCTTTTTTACTAAAGGTAGCCAGCAGCAGCCTAATAGAGAGGCAAGCTTGTAAACAGCAGCTTGTTTGAATCACCATGAGGTCAGTTAGACGTGCTCTTCCTTATCTCCACAAACACTGTTGAGATTTTCTTTGTATTATTGTACTATTGGAAATGTACCTGGCAGGAGGGAAGTTTCCAGGTGTGTCTATGTACGAACGCCTGCATCTTTGTTGACTAGGGTTCATGGTTGGTCTGCTTACTCTGATCTTTCACCCGTACATTGCTCTGGATAAGACTGTCTAATAAATGCCTAAATTATCATTGAAATTATAACTTCTTCCCAAAGCCGCTGCTGTAAATGGTCTGCTCATAGTCCATTGCATGGTTAAATAATAACGCATTTATACTCAGTCATACAACTGTGTGCCGCAAGGAAATTAGCCGATCTGCAAGCTCACAGCATGCTGAGATGTAACTCATTGTGAGCTTGTAGATCTGCTATTTCTGGTGCAGGACATCGTCATACGTCTAAATCAGGCTTAAGGGTTAAGAAGAAAACATGTAACTAACTACCTTATAGCTACAACAAGTCCCCCTTCCCCCTCCCCTCCTTTTTCGTTTGCCCATGTGCTTGTGCTTGTTAAGGCTCCAAAAAAAGATTAGGGGAAAGGAGTGCATCATAAACGGGTTCCAGCAGGCCTTGGGGCAACAGTGTCTGCTCCGACGCTGGATAATCTCATATCAGTGTGGCGTTTCATTTAGCTTAAGAGATAGGACAGTTTCATAAGCAGCTCCTTAGGTTATTATGAGGCTTTTCATACTCGAGATGATAAACTCATTCTGGCACCTGTGTAATTCACTAATGACACACGGCGTTAGCCTCGACATTGCCGCGATATCGGGAGGAATTTGGATGCTTCACACAGGACCCACTGCTGATATGCCAGCTTGACACTGAGGGCAGAACCCCTCAGAGGCCTGTGTTTCAACAGCAACTTTCTTTAATTACGTACGTATATGCTGCTCCCTCGACTTTGTTTGCGAAGATCATGGCGGAGCCTGCGGTGAGGTGGATTTAATTATGGGACACTGATGAAAGCGCACAACTCTCACCATCATCTCACAAGTGTTTCCTCTGATTTCTCTGCAAAATGTCCTGATGACAGGTGGTGCCGGGGAGGAGCTGACAACACAGCTAAATAGAACGATTTGGATTCTCTTCTCACACGTGGAGGTGGGAAGGAAAGCGCTCTCAACCGGTTGAGGTCTCTCTGGCACATCTTACTGTGCTCAATGACGCTGCAGCCTCCCATGTGATTTTATTCACTGTAGGATTCCGTCTTCACACAAGATTCATTTAAACCCTATACAAGACCCCCTCCTCCTTTTTTTCCCTCTACACCAAATATCTTCACCAAACATATTCAATCTACAAGCTCAACAACACAACATGATCTGCTATTTTGGAATGTTCTGAATGTTCACCTATGATGACATGCCCTGAATAGGGATGCAAGTGTTCATGTGGTTAAACTGTCTTCCTGTGGTGGCTATGAAATGTATATTATTAAAAAATATATACTATTCCGTAGGAATGTGTAAAAGAGTAGCCCCATAAAGGATATTCCTGATGGTTGCGAGACGGGGTAAATGCAGGATTGCAATTAGCAAGTGCAGGCATGCCACATTGTCAAATGCCCTCACGCTCTGTCTCTGCGATAATTGTCACAGCCCCTCTCCTTTATTACAATCTGTCAGAGAGTCAACCATATTCATTATGAATTCTTATCTCCGCGTGCTTTAACGTTTGCCAGATGGCACACTGGTATCAAAAGCTAATAATGATGTAGTAAGGAAATTAAGACTTTATCAAAAGCTACTTAATGCCAGGGAAAAAATGGGGGGAAAAAAGAAAATCAAAATGCATTGATGAATGGGTTGGTTCCTGATGAACCCATCTGTGAATGTGCAGAAGGTGAATCCTCTCTTATAGCCATGAAATGAATCAAACACCAGAGAGAATCTAACAAGATTGGACTTTGCTGAAATAATCTTTTCTGGGAACATTATAAGTTTGATACGGTGAGAAATCAATTTTTATACACATAATGATCTGATGTCCATTAATTATTTTACTTTTTCCATCTACTGTATAGAATCCTCTGAAAATAAAATAGTAATATATTATATTTGATATGGAGAGAAATCCCCTTTTATGCACACAATTATCTTTTGTTTCTTTTACTTTATCTTTTACTATAGTGTATGTATTGAATATTTTGGAAGGAAAAAGGAGCAATAAAAGGTAGCTTGCTGAATATTACACATATGATATTAATATGTGGTCAGGTGCATAATATAGAGTTTTACATACTTTTGTATACTGTACAGTATTTTGTTATTTCCTCCAAGCCATAGGCAGGGAAGATTATGTTGTAGTTTGTGTGTCTGTCTGTCCATGGCTAAAATTGCAAACCACTAAACTGATCAGCATCAAATGTCTTGTGCACGCTACCAGTAGACCATAAGAAGTAGACTTCAATATGACAACCACGGGGTTATCAATAGCCTGATACCCCCCCGATACCCCCTAGCCTGGTGACTATGCCAACCAGAGACTCAAATACAGACACTTCTCTACTGAAGTTATGAGACTCCGCAGCCTGGATGGATCTTTGATTCCTGGAACAAGCATTGGTCCACTTCAACATCCATATTAAGGAAGTTCATTGACTCCCCTTAAGCAATCCTCCTGGGTGCTACTTATCATGTAATGCCTGGGTCAACCTCACCAGACTTAGCTTTGGGAGTTGCCAAGACCAAACTCTCTCTGTATTTGATTTGAGTATGTGCCACTGATAACTGTAAATGTGAGAAACCACAGACTTTCGAACACATTGATGAATGTCCAATCTTCAAATCACCACATGGAGTCAGCTAGGCTGGAAACCAGACGAATCTGCCAGTGCAACAAAAAAAAAAGAATAGCCCTCGCAGATTTTGTCTGGCCTCGCTCGGTTGTGATTGGATTTCCCTGTCCCCGAAGTTGTGGTGCACCAATCAGGGCCTAGTATGCAAATATTTTTTTTATTCGCCCCTTGGAAATGCAGGTTCCACACAGAGACTCTAGATTAATATCTACGCAGTGATATTAGTCTGGCCAATGCCAGGCTAGGAGTCAGTCAGCAGCCATATTGAACTGGATAACGATACCACTTCCTGGTTGATGTCCAAAATGTGTCGCCGCACTCGAATGAACAAATATGGCGTCATATTGATGCACCACCTTATTTCCATCCATCTCATTTATCCAATTCTCATTCACAAGAAATACTGTAGGTGCCTCACCATCTAGGATATTGTTGCTGTTGGGCAGAAACCTGGTATCTCCATATTTCATATTTTATTTTATTTTTGGGCGGTGTAGCCTATAAGTGGGGTTGGGACACCTCATTAGTATTAGTTTCCTGCACTGTGATTGGCCCACTTGGCCCACTTTCCTGCACTGTGATTGGCTGACTCTATTCAGCACTGTGATTGGCTAGCGAGACACATGATGACATTAATAACCTATAAATAGGATTATGCACTTCCAAAAATTATTTTTTGGAAGTGAGCTTCCATCACTATGATGACCACTGTGATGACCACACCGCCCACTTCACACTGGGTGTGATTTTTAATAAATGAATGTCCATACTTTGTCATGACAGCGTGACGTGCAATAGTAGAAAAAAAATATCTACACAATGATTTACATGATCTATCATTGCGATGTAATGTGTAAAAAACTGCCCAACATGGGGACACAATATTGAAAGTGGTTCATTCTCTCTGTGGATTTTATAAATATTTAAACAATAAAAAGTATGTGTATTAACAGGAGCCTGTGACTAAATAATAACTATCAAGTGGAACACATGTCAGGTTATTTTTTCAATTTCCTGAAAAGTTTGTAAGTCCAACGGTTTTAGACATACAAGGTTTAAATCCGACAGTGACTGTATGTATATGTAGTAGACCAATACCTGCACCCCCTTACAGTCACAGACTCTGTGTGACCTCCTCAGAAACATAAACAACAACAAAAAAGAAATGAGAACGGAAACACCCAATGTAATTAGACTAATCACCCAGTGGTGGAGAATCGGTTATTGAGATGCCTCATGCAGTGGCTCCCTTGTCTTTAAATAATGCAGTAAATTAAAAGGAATTGTGCCTGGGAGCACTCTTCATGCCATTGATTTAAATGAATCAGGGTCAGGCTTGTCAGAGCCAGATTAGTCTCCGTTGTCCAATAACATGCTCGCTGTTGGGGAAATTATTCCAGCAGCACGTCTGCACCAGTGCACCCACTTCCATGACCCCACAGCTATGAAGGGAGGTGAAGCGGGGTCTCGCTCATGGTGGCGCTGTACCTTGTGAGTAGAGAGGGAAAGGAGAGAAGTAGCCTCGGAAACCCATGCCTTTTTTTTTGTTACAAAAGAAAAAAGGCTGGGGGAAGATCCCAGGAGCTGTGGTCTCGGAGTGGGAGTGAACCTTGTTATCTCCTAACCAATCAGAGTGCAGAGGGGCGTCGCTCTAAATTTGGTGACGTCAGCGCGTTCCGTGCACAGGCCGGGGGGGGGGGGACATAGATTGGTGAAGCAATAGGAAGCGGCGCAGGAATCCGGGCGCCTGGGTTTGGATCCGCCCTTCAAGACCATCGATTGGGCTCGTTCTTTCAGTCTAGGAGAGAAGTAGCCCTAATGTATGTTTACACTTTTACCAAAGTCATTAAATCGTTACCAAACTTACCCAAATAATTGTGTGGTAAAGATGTCATGGACATTACAATTTTGTTCATTAACATTTATTTGAGGGATTACTATGATCCAACTTTCACACTGTTTATCAGTTTCCTTTCTATTCACAAGGTTTATGCTGCGATCTGGCCGGAGGTTGTTCTCTTTCTTGAGGTCATGCACCACGTAGCAGCGTGAGCTGTGATTGGTCTGCTTTTGAGGGGACAGAGATATTCATACAGTACATACAGACAGCCATCTAGACGACTTGGCATTCAGCCACACTGTAAAATCTGTACAGTAATGTATGCTTTTGGAAAATGGTCAGCAGTAATGTCAAGTATACCATGATAAAGACAATGGGCAACACATGTCAGACCACCGGTATGGACCTTAATTGTCTCCGCCAGGCCTAAAGGCATGGCGAGAGAGTATGTTTTACCCCCTGTCCGTCCTTCCGTCCGTCCGTGTGTCCGTGTGTGTGTGTGTCCTGTCCATGTGTTACCAGCTAATCTCCGGCACCGTTGGCCCGGTTGCTGCGAAACTGTGCACACACACTCCCGGGATGCCAATTCAGAACCTCTGCCTCAAATTTTTCACATGGGCCAGTTATAGCGCCACCTGGAGGCGGATTTGTGCAAAACCAATATTTTTATATTACTCCTACAGATTTTATCCAAACGTCATGCAAATAGGTACACAGTATCTCTATAGTCATGTGATCAACACGCATCTGTCCGGTTTCCCATATTCCATCCTCATTGGCTAAGGTTGCCTTCCAAAATTTGCAGGATTGGTCCGTTTTGAACAAAATGCCTCAAATCATGAACGCAGCTTGTGATTTCCGTGAAATTTCACAAACACATTCCCACTAGGCCGAGGAAGAAATGCCACCTGACATTTTTCACATCAGCCTCATGGTGGCGCTATAAAAGGCTGATTTGTGTTTTTAACTATAACTGCACCGATCTGCGTGAAACTTTGCACGCACACTCCCTGGAGGCCAAGGAAAAACATCCGCCCTGCATTTTTCACATTTGCCTTTTATAGCACCACCAAGAGGCCGACTTATGTAAAACACATTTTTGGATATTAAGCCTTCACATTTTATCCAAATTTCACACAAATCGGTACACATTATCTCTATAGTCATGTGATCAAGATGGAACTGTTTGATTTTTCATATTTCATCCTGATTGGCTAACAATGACATCTAAAGTTTGCAGAAGTGGCCCGTTTTGAACAAAATGCCACAAATCATGAACGCAGCATCCGATTGAGGTGACACTTTACAAGCACATTCGCACTAAGTTGAAGAACAAATGCCACCCTTTAACATTGCCCTATTATAGCGCCACCAGGAGGCCGATTTTTTCAAAACTTTTCTTTGTTGTATTACTCCTACAAATGTTGTCCAATCATCATGCAAATCGGTACCCATTATCTCTATAGTCAAGTGATCAAGATGGTTCTGTCCGATTTTTCATATTCCATCCTGATTGTCAAATTCCGAACATTGTTGGCCCACAATAACCTACCTGACCTGGCGGAGACCTGTGCTCCGAGGAGCACTTTTTCTAGTTACAGTATGTTTCTATAAGGTACTGTATGGCCATCTCTAGTGAAACAAAACATGATTCTCTTTGCAAACTATGTACTATATGAATGAAGCAATATGCGAAAACAAGCAAATAAAGTCTGATGTCTTCATATTTCTATTTAAAAATGTGTAGTAATACACCGACAGTTTCAACCATCCATAGTTAATCTGTTTGGTTTGAGAAATGAGTCTTGGGAGGGGAAGGGGTGGGGTCCTACATTTTCCCAGCCAGCTTGTCAGTGACATGTTGAATAGTTTAGAAATGATGAGCAAAAGTTGTGTAAGATAATGTCTGCTGAAGTGGAGTGGGTGTCACCATTTTTCATCGCAGTCCTGTTCCATTCCATTCTGAGCACACCTCTCCAATGGCAGATACCTATTTCCTCAGGATTAATGTCCCAATTTCTACACCCCCTCGACTCCCCTCCGTTAATGACCTTGATTTAAATCACCAGAAGGTGTGTAGGATCTCGCATCACTTTCCAAACAAGGAAATAGATCAGCTTTTTAGATTTGGGTTTTTTGTCTGGGCCTCCGGCAGCCCACCTTTCGCCCCTGCAGCCGTCACTGAGACAGGCTGGTGAGGCAATCGCCTTTAAATCTCGCTTGCGCCTTGATCCGTTCAGTGTTTTTCTACAATGCACGAAAATAGCCGATCTACAAGCTCAGAGTGCGTCGCATCGCAACGCATTGTGAGCTTGTAGATCGGTGCGTAACACCAGCAAGTAAGTCATACACACACTACACTCACTGGCAACTCATTGAATGTCATAAATGTTATGTGTGGTATTACTCATTCCAAATACCCCAACTGAAAGCCAGTGCACAGTACATGGAGTAACCCTAACCCTAACCCTACCCTAACCCTAACCCCTTTTTTAAATGTGTAATTAGTACATCTGTTCAGATGGATGTCTTGGCTGAGGAAGTGACTGCCCCAATTCCACGTTATTTTTTTTCGTTGCTGTCAGGCAGAAACCTTGTATCTCCACATTTAAACTTTGATGAAAAATCAAAAATAATGCTAAAATGATGCTCTACTTTGTCATACTACAGTGTCACACAAAAGTAACAAAAATAGTTGATCTGCAAGCTCACGAGTCACAATGCGATCTGCTATTTTTGAAAAAATGAATTAAGTGAAAATGAAAATAAAGTTTAAAAAAAGTTTTATAAATATTGAACAAATAAAGTATTAACAAGAGCTTGTTACTAAATAGGAACTACATTGGATTCATTGGAACACAACAGATAAGTTTCTCCCATGATCTGAAAAGTAACAGTTTTGAACATGCAAGGTTTCCACCCGACAGCGTCAATTTATTTTGCCAGCAACTTACCCCACCCGCTCCTTTGTGGTAACTGCAACTTTCCACTGTGACATTACTCACACCCCCGAGTATTTCCAGTTCAACCACCTGCGACCGCACGACATGGTGAAAATTAGCTACAAAGACCCACATTTAAACCAGATAATAATATGGAAACTATGCTAATTTAGCAAAGGATATGAAGTACCTTCAAGAATTTTTATGACCTCCTCTACCCTCGCCCACGCGCAATTATTCAGAAAGCTAGTTGTTTAGTTTTTTCTTCTTCTGACACAAATCTGTGTGAATTGCGGGTTTATGTGACGTCCGGTGATGTGCGCCAGCATCGTTAACCGACAACCAAACATGGCATGGAGAAACAATGGCCATTGACTGTGGCCTAAAGCATTGGTTCGGGGACCCCCAGGGGTCCTTGGGGGGGTTCCAGGGGGTCCCCAGCAAAAGTACTTAACATAGCATCACAATGATTTTAACCACTTTAACCTTTTATACGTTGACTATTCAAAAATAGCAGATATACAAGCTCATAGCTCGGCACATGAACTTGTAGATCTGCTAATTTTCAAAAATCAGTTTAGTGAACATTTTTGACACAAATCTTTGCTTCTGGGGGCCCCTGGCACAACATATTTTCAGATGGGGGTCCGCGGCCAAATATTTATCAATTTGGGGGTCCTTGACGTGAAAAGGTTTGAGAACCAGTGGGCCAAAGTATAGGCCTACAGATTATTCCATGCAATGTATTATCCATTCTCACATTAGCAGAGAGGGCACGCACTAACATATTATACAAATATTAGACAGTGATGAAGTTAAAAGCTTTGCATGAGTCTCGGTTGACAATAAAGTCAAAGATCATTTCAGACCTTTCGCCGTGGGTCAAAGTGTTTGCAGCGTGTAGCGATGTAGCGCGGCAGCTGTTGTCAATGTGTCCAGCCTGTGACCCCTGAAACCGGAGGAATGCCTACTTGAGACCTCCCTGGTGTTGGCGTGCATTCACAGACTGTTGATCTTTGACAGTACGCAACTTTACAGCTGTAGCCAAGAAGCTGCAAATAGTTATATAATAGTTAAGTAATAGTATAACGTGATATTTATAAACTCTACATAAAAGTACAAATACTTTTCCCCCCCACATTCCATGAATTGTATTGTGACCAGAATGATCTCACAAACCTCTCTGGGGGGGTGGGGGGTCTGACCCTTAGAATGAGGATCACTGATGTAGGGCAGATGACACAGGCAGGCAATAACACTTTGCAGTTGAAGAAATATGAATAGATTTTTTTTGCGCACGCACACTCGCGTTTCATCCTCAATCTTCAGACAGAGTGCAGATTACACCTAATAAAGCCTATGAGGATAACTGAGTGAGCGGTGATGAAAGTCATATGCTTCTCCCTATTGAGCTCTCTTAGCTGTGAACAAACAGAGACATCTGGATTTGATCTCAATAAGGCCCGAGGAGTCTGAGTAATCGCCAGAGTAGCTCAGGTAAACTATTGCAGATGTGAGATAATTGCGGGGACTTGCACTCAAAATAACTTCATTTAGATATCTCCTTGCAGAAGTTAGGCGGTGTCCGTCCATACTGAGGTTGAAGGACGAGTGACCTCCTCCTGTAGCTGTTCACTGCAGCGTGGCCAAGCTGCTCAACGGAACATGGGCCGTCACGCTGTGTAGAGGAGAAAACCTCTAGTGAAATACAGAAGAGCCACCGCTCGTGTTTGTTTAAGTCTCTGTGTTCAAATCGAAGGCATTTTGAACTTAAGACTAGTGTAGCTTAATTTGGTGCCAAAAATTGCAGTTCTACAAGCTCACAACTGCGACGCGTTGTGAGCTTGTAGATCGGCTATTTTCAACACGCGACAGCGTCTTACGATGATGTATAAAGCAAGCCGGGTCTGCAGAGAATGAGCAAAGGCAAACACAAGAAAAACTATATCCTTTTAAATGCAACTAAATATAGTATTCTCTGCCCACTGAAAATAGACGATCAACAAGCTTGTAGATCATCTATTTTCGTACGACAATGTATAAATGGGGCCTTTGGTCGTGGAAGCAAACCCGTGCCCACAGAGACCGAGCAAAGCAAAACAAAAGCAAAACAATAGGCTAAGCCTTTTGAATGCAACCTAAATAAAGTATCCCTGTAATTGTACAGAGTTGTTTCCTCTATTGTAAAGTGACAGAGATGGCGTAATGCTAGTCTTCATGGGTAGATATCCTGCCTAATTGGCTCTTTAAAAAACGGGGTTAAGGCATTTTAAAGTCCTTAAATTGGTCTTTTCTCCTTCAGAGCAAGTTCGGAGTGCCAAAACTAATTAGAGTGTTGCTGATTATTTTGGAACCCAAAACACACTAAGGCAAAGCAGACGGCAGGAAGGATGCCAAGGGAGCCTTATGAGTCTCAGTTGAGGTAAAAGGAACTGACACTGATTATATACCGTATGAGTTAAAGAGACAGTCAGCGATCCAGATCATGCAACTAACTGCGGTGTATACAGCCTTGAAAAACTAGGATTTACAGTTTGCAAAGTCATTATTGGTTGAATTGAGCCTTTGTTCGGTAACGCCTTAATTGGCTAATTCACGCTGGTGTCTCAGTCTCGCAGGCGGAACTGTAAATCCAGAGGTCGTCGAGTCAGAAAATGGTCGAACCTCAGCATTCCTCCTTTTCCTGCAGTGAAGCCAGCACTGTTGTTGTTGTTGATGTTATTTTATGGACTGCAGGCTTGCAGTACGTTTTCATTTCAAGCTTTTAGACAAAGTGCGCTCTTAGATCCTCACACACTTAGATTTCAGTTGTACGCAGGATTCTGTCCATTCCTTTAAATCCAACAACATGATGACGGCTTCTGTTCTCATTTATTGCAAAAGTGGAAATGGCATTATTTACAGCTTGTTCTAGTTTATGGAATGGGGGAGGGTTATTTAATGTTCCCCCATACAAATGTCTTACAGATGCGTTTGTCTTTTCACCTACATAGGTTTTACAGCCTCTAAGCCTTCGTAGCCGCAAAGTGTCGAAAGCAAACACGCCTTCTTTATTCTTTACCGATGGAGAGAATAATCAAACATTAATTGTCGAATAATACCCTTCTGAGCGCTCAGCTCTCCACAGCAGCTGTTTCGGGGGAGTTCCACATCGCGAGGCTCCGTAGCGGCGAGATGGAAACATGGTGAGCGGGCGGATGTCCTAGTAGCCTCATTCTCCCTGCTAGCAGAGCATGTCCCAACTGTTGTCAATTTATCAATGTATCGTGCACTAGTGGGCACAGTTTGAGCCACCATTAGGACAGGTGCCTCCATCCATCATGGCCAAGTCACTTATTCCACCTTGTCACTGGAAACTAAATGGGGCTTTTGAAGAAATGTAAACAACTCTCAACGGACAATCAGTGCGCCCATCTCAACGCAAACTGAAGAACTGAGTGCAGACAGAGTTCAGTCTTCCATTAACACCTGGGCCTTCCTTTGCCAAGGATACTGATACAGAGACATGCAGAGATGCAGAGAAAAGTGAATTTTTTCTTTTATTTTATTATTCATTTTTGGGGTAAATATACCATTGACTATCAGGTCCTAATGCTAAAACAAATATCCGAAATCCCCCCTTTTTACCACTTAAACCCTATATATTTTGTTAACCTGGGTTTCCCAGGGGTATATATTTGGTCCCCTCATTTGTTCCCTCTACATCAAATTGCCTATGTGCAAGCTTGCGACGTGTCGGGAGCTTGTAGATCTTCTATTTTCCAAATGTTCATATATTTAGCGTTTCTGTGGTAGCTTTCAATTACAGGAAAATATTTTATAATAATTGGAACTATGAGGTGTTGGAAACCACCTACATTGTTAGAATGTGATGTTGAAACATGTTGATTTAATAGTAGTATAAATATCTAAATATTTTATGCATGTTGTATACATTGTGCATGAGCATCTACTATTTAATTCATGTTTGGAAATCGGTTTCACTAAAGCTTGTTTGGTGAAACTGACAATTATACTGTAGGCTTCTATGGAGGTCTCCTACCCCCCTAGGACACAATTCATTCATTTTTGTTACAGTGTTACATAGTGCAGCCAGGGGTGAATTTAACTGGGTTTTAATTAAAAAATAGAAAAAGAAAATAAATTAAAAGTCAGTGGATTCAAATACCATCCCACCATCAGCTTCGATGAGGAGTCTCTCTAATCACTTGCATGAGAGAGGATAGAGAACCGAACGATGAATTATTGTTTTAGTTTTTTTAATAAGTGGTCCAAATCAAACCTTATAATCCTTGCAGGCATTTTGAAAGCAGCTCTCTGGTCATGGTAAATGCATGCTCGTTGCCTCTGCTAATTTCACATTGCCTGCTATAGGCTACAGGGACAACAGCCTCAGTTAATGATGCTTTGGAGATCATTTTACACACATAATGCAGTGAGTTTCCACCCACTCCATATTGTTCTTTCAATATTTCAAGCCAGAAAGAACCAGGTGATGTCTGTCTGTGTGCGGAAACAAGGTTTAATGCCACTGTGTCCCTGTGATGCACACAGCAGAATCCTCAGTGTTAATTTAACCCTGAGAGTGTAATTTAAATTAACACTGAGGATTTTGCTGCCCAGCATTTAGATTGAAACACAATTGTGAAAATTGGGATAAATGCACGCATTAGCCAAATTGTTGATTATGCTGCTTCATTGGGCACTAGCAACACTTATCAATCTGTTTTAGTTGATGCTTTCAGTGGGTATTAATTGGCAACAGGTGTAGCAAAGACTGTTGTTTCAAGGCTTAATAGTTTTCCAAAGCGCCACACAGGATATAATGAATTAAACTGCTTAGGATATTGAACCATTAGCTTTGCTGAGGAATTGCGTTTAATCAGTCATATACAGTGATGTTAAATCATTAAATTAAGGCATCTTCCCTCCCTGATGTACACATTTTTAAATTAAAGTAACTACTTCTTTTGTTGAAGAAGCCTCTTCCTCAATTGATGTCTTCAAGGGCCACAAAGTATGACTTTGAAGTGGAAAGGAGAGCTCTCTCCATGGGCCTGTTTTCTTTACTGTCCCCTTGCCAGCACTGCTGATGTGATGTCCTTTGGAAGTGTCCCATCTTCCCTCCTGTGCGTATGGCCCACCACTGAAGGTGACCATGATACAGGAGGAGAGAGGACATGTTCGGGACAGGTGCTCTGTAGAGCTCTGCAGTATCTGTATTTTAGACTGTAAGAGTCATTATAGGCAGCTCATAGGTTCTTCTCCTTGGGACGAGACTAGAGACCTTAGAAAACCTGCATTGTTTGTTGACGGTAAATTTGTTGTTTCTCCACACTCCTTCAGTGAGTTTCTGAGTTGTTGCACTGTATCCAGTATGACCATGTCAATATTGATGCAGCTTATAGTACATTATATTTATAAGGGCTTCTTTTGTGCCATCATATATATAGGCCTATGTTTGTTTGTTTGTTTGTTTTGGGGGGTGGGAGGGGGGGGGGTATTCTTGACAAATTATCACAAAGCAATTCATCAGATTTGGGAAATCATCATTATTGAAGGCCTGTTGTAGAATGCAGACTGTGTGCATTAAGCCTAACGCAAACTCTTTGCCTAACTTTAATCAAACTAACAGTGCCTAACCTTAAAACTAAAATCAACTAAAGTTAAAATAAAAAATAAATAGCCAAATGTATAGCAAAATGCAAAATGTCAGCAAACATTATTTGAACACAATACTGCTACTATTATTACTACAAATGTATGAAAGGTTTTGCCAATGATACCTCAAATTAGATGTAGATGTCCTGAATGCAAGCTAGAGAAAGGGAGAACATTGTAACATACATGTGACAGGCCTCTGTCTCTCTTCTCTTTCTCTCCTATCCTACACATTGGGGTCTAATTGTCTATTTGCTGGTGACCTACGTGTGTTTGAGGCCAGTCGGGGACATAGGTGCCATCTGAGGAGGGAGTGGCTTTCTGGCCTCCTCCTCTATTTAAGTGGCTACTCTGGCAGAGCTCTCTCACTCTCTCTCCCCAGCCACCATGCAGCCGCATGGCCCACTGCATTTGATTTGTTTTTTTTTGGCTTTATTTCTGCATGCACTCACTAGACTGCTGATTACTGACACTGACCTTCATATCGTTTTCAGTCATTCTTTAATAATAATAATAACTAGAAAAAGTGCTCCTCGGAGCACAGGTCTCCGCCAGGCCAGGTAGGTTAGTGTGAGCCAGCAATGTTCGGAATTCAGGCTGGAATGTACAAAATCGGACGGATCCGTCTTGATCACTTGACTAAAGAGAATATGTATTTGCGTGATGTTTGGACAACATTTGTAGTAGAGTAGTATTAAAAAATCTTGCAAAAATCGGCCTCCTGGTGGCGCTATAATAGGGCAATGTTGAAAGGGTGGCATTTGTTCCTCAACGTAGTGCGAATGTGCGTGCAAAGTTCCACCACAATCGGACACTGCGTTCATGATTTGCAGCATTTTGTTCAAAACGGGCCACGTTCAAAACGGGCCACAAAAATCAAACAGATCCGTCTTGACCACATGACTATAGAGATCATGTGTGCCGATTTACGTGAAATTTGGATAATAAAATTGGAGTAATATCCAATTTTTTTTTTTACATAAGTCGGCCTCCTGGTGGTGCTATAAAAGGCAGATGTGAAAAATGCAGGGCAAGGGTTTTTCCTTGGCCTCTAGGGAGTGCACATACAAAGTTTTACACAGATCGTGCAGTTTATAGGTAAAAACACAAATCGGCCTGTTATAGCGCCACCATGAGGCTGATTTGAAAATGTTCAAGTGGCATTTCTTTCTTGGCCTAGTGAGAATGTGTGTGCTAAATTTCACAGAAATTGCATGCTGTGTTCATGATTTGAGGCATTTTGTTCAAAACAGAGTACTCCTGCAAACTTTGGAAGCCATTCTTAGCCAATCAGGATGGAATATGAAAAATATGAAAGACACATTTCGTTTAATGACTATTAATAGAGATACTGTGTACCGATCTGTGTGATGTTTGGACAAAATCTCTAGGAGTATTGTCAAAAAAAATGTTTTGCAAAAAGCGGCCTCCTGGTGGAGCTAAAACAGGCCCATGTGCACAGTTTCGCTGTGATCAAGCCAACAGTGCCGGAGATTAGCTGTCCACGGACGACGGACGGACGCACGCACGCACGCACGCACGCACGCACGCACGCACGCACGCACGCACGCACGCACGCACGCACGCACGCACGCACGCACGCACGCACGGACGGACGGACGGACGGACGGACGGATGTAATAACTTGAATTTATATAGCGCCTTTCAAAAACCCAAGGACACGTTACAATACAAAAAATAAACAAACTATTTGCCAAAAGCCTGAGTAAACAAGTGTCTCTTCAGTGCGGACTTGATAGAGTCGTCAATGTTGGCGTCTGGCGAATCTCCCTGGGGAGAGAGTTCCAGAGGGCAGGGGCTGCCACACTGAACGCTCTATCACAGAGGGTCCGCTTATTGCTGTGAGGGATGGTGAGGAGCCCCAAGTCAGAAGACCTCAGGTTCTTCGCTGGGGAGTAATCCTCGAGGAGGTCTGACAGGTACTGTGGGGTTAGGGCATGGAGAGCTTTATAGGTGAGGACGGAGGAGCAATTCTTTGACTCTTTAGTTTAATAATAAAACTTTTTTGTTACTTTAACATCTCCTTTGTTGCAAGCCTTGAGCCAGATATACATTTGACTCTTTTGCTGAGTGAATCTGAAGTGGGAATCGTCTTAAATGGTACTCTGTGAATTGTCATGGATGGCTTTCACTATGCTGGGTAAGAGTGACTGAGCCTCATGAAGGAGGTACTTCTACTGATTAGGTCAAAAGCATCTGTGAGGTCAGCGAACAAGTGCTTCTCACAGCTCAAGTCAGTGACTGTCTTGTAGTCTCAAGAGTTTTTGCCGTGTTGATACAAGGGCAAATGAGTATTTATGCATCTATATAAAATATCCCAAAGATATGTTCAAACGGGTCCATGTGAATTAGGGTGCATTCGGAAATGCGCACCGGGAGCGCACTCACGTATTAGTTTGTATTGGCCAGTGGCCTTAGATCCATTTGTACACGCCCAGAGTTAAATTGGTCTCACACTGAGGATTTTACAGTGTACAATCACAAAAACACTACAACTATTGCACAAGCATACATTTTTTAATCCATTGTGTCATTCCATGTACTGAAATAATCATCATAATTATAATAATTGACTGGAAATTATTCTTGCCACTCTCTAAAATAGTAGTCATGCAGAAAAAGAACCACACATCCAGACACATTTCACCTTCTCATTTAGACAAATGACTGTGAAGTGAATTCCATTCAATATCAAAGTAATTACTCTCTATTATGTTCAAACAAGATGTTGTAAACCTTTGGCCACAGTAATCAATTTTTGTCTTTTATTCCAAATCTTCTTTTATTCCAAAAGACTCTAGCTTGGCTTCATATGAAGTCCCTTTCATATTTGATGCTTATTATCTAATTTTCTTTTGAAGGCTTTGATTATCCTGTGTCTGAAAATGGACAATAATTACTGCCCCACTGCTTACAGAGGTCCATGGAACAGAAGAATGAGAGAGAAGTGAACGGACATTTTGAATGGTCAATCAACAAAGGAGTAGATTAATCATTATTTTGTCAGTGCATTTTCTTGCTTTGTTCGTGGAGGAGAGTTCTCGCAGAATTAAAACGTCTTTTACCCTGTCCATCATCATGCATGCCATTTATATGGCTATTCTGAAACATAATATGAGCAACAAACATAAAATAGAGTTTTAATAAAGGGGAGAGAGCTTTGAACACACGCCTTGAGGATTCTTGCCTGAGAGTCTTTGATGTGGATCAGTGCATGAAAGACAGGTCCAATTGGCCCGGGGTGGCGCTCAAATTTGTAACTCTTTAATCTTGTGTTCCACGGCAGGTGCGTGAAAAGTGCACACAGTCCTTCATGCTTTATCATTCTTTATCATTATCGCACAAGGCAAGATGCGTCCTAAGTCCCTGTGATAGAACGGTGTGAAAACATTTCCTGCTCTGAGAAGTACCTTTTAATTATCATGCAAACACTTAACTTCTGCTGCGGAACAGGTGCTTCTAAATGAGTGTGTGTGTGCGCGTGTGTGTGTGTGTGTGTGTGCATACGTGTGTGTGTGTGTGTGTGTGCGTGTGTGTGTGTGTGCGTGCGTGCGTGCGTGCGTGCGTGCGTGCGTGCGTGCGTGCGTGCGTGCGTGCGTGCGTGCGTGCGTGCGTGTGTGTGCGTGTGTGTGTGTGTGTGTGTGTGTGTGTGTGTGTGTGTGTGTGTGTGTGTGTGTTGGGGGTCGGTGGAGAAAAGCCCAAACAGTTGTTGTTTAAATACTTTAATAAACCCTAAGATTGCAGCACCTGATTGCTATCAGCTGGATGAAATTTAAAGGTCAGTGACTGCCTTTTTTGTTGAGGAAGGAGGAATGACGTTGTGTGTGTGTGTGTGTGTGTGTGTGTGTGTGTGTGTGTGTGTGTGTGTGTGTGTGTGTGTGTGTGTGTGTGTGTGTGTGTGTGTGTGTGTGTGTGTGTGTGTGTGCGTGTGCTCGTGCGTGTATCCAACTGCAGGAAGTTTAGATTATAGATTCATCTACCCACGACATTTCTTTCATTCACCACAGTCAATTCACACATGCAGGAGTGTGCTTACTCTACCATATTGCGGTACCACGTGTGTTTAGCTTATGATTCTCTTGTGCTAATTCATGCCTGCAACATCTGGTATTAGCTTTATTTATAGGTAAGCAATTAACAACATGTGAATTCGTGAATATAAGACAGATGAAAGGTTATGCTGACATGTGGTGTACATGATTATGACTCTGTGCATGGAAAAAGGCAGATAAAGTCTGAAAACTTCACTTCATTATGAAAAAGAAGAATATATCAGGCCTGCTTGGTTAAGTATGGTTATTTCTGAATTATCAATGGATCCCTGTAAAAACGATCCACAATTCTGAGAGGGTACACATACAAACAGTAATCTGTCCATAAACTGGGTGCTGTTGAGCCTATCGTGGCACAGACATCCCTCTGCGCCTTAATAGGGTCTCCTTATTACTATATGGAGATAGAATTGGAAGACAAATAGGATTTAAGGGAACATATTACCACATGTCCCTCTCTGAATACAAAGGGCTGCCCTCGGTGCTATCACAAAGAAAACAGCTTAGCAGCACTGCATTTGTTTTCCATTCAGAGGGAGAAGCACTTTGTCTTTCCAATCGTTACCTGTCTGCGAATCAGTTGCTCCATTAAGGCAGGCCTAAAGAGGGAGGCGCTGTCTGGGGCTAAATTGCAATTAGTCGGCCTGCAAGTGAGGCTGGCACCAGTTAACTTGGGATATTGGAGTGCAAGGGCCCAGTAATCAGCCTTTGGTCATGTAGAACAATGCATAAAATTAAATTGACATTAATGAATAATTGTGTAATGAAAATGGAGGAGGAGAGTTAATTGCATGTTACAGTGAGTGTAATGCCCAGATAACCTTGTGTCTAATGCTATTCTTAGTCTGACTTCCAAGGCTCTCGCACCAAGGCTCCTCTCGGCGGGAAGTCATTAAAGCCAGGGAGTAGATAATGCCGGTGTGCCGAAACCCAGAGTGGCTACAATCTAGCTCTTAGACTTTCTTTCACAGCCCTTTTTTTTTTTTTTTTTTTTGTGGGCTATGTTGAAGTCATTTGTACACAGTCTGAATGAAATTAAAGGTCACCAATGCTAAGCATCATGCCTGGATGGGCTTTTAGAGCAGGGCCCACTCACCTATAGGGGGGCTGTCACATAGAAGAATATACGCTTTTGGCTGACAGGGGACTGGGGAAAGATATTCACCACAGATGGCCACAAAGGACCTTGTGACTTGACTGACAGCTGTTTAGCCTACTGTAGGTCATGATTGCATCTTATATCCCACTGCAGGTTTCATGTAGAATAATTCCAAACATCAGACTATGCTATAAAATCCAGATTGCACATTTTGCAATAGAACTATACTAGCAACAGTATACAGTATACCATATACGTATGTCTTATCAAGAGTGACTCACAAAGTCCAAGGATGGTGTAAGTGGCATGAACCTTTGTCCAACCAACAGTGTGATCGAGTATTTGGGCTTAGAAAACCACTCATTTGGTAATGTTTATCATGATTTAATAGATTGCACTAACAAAATAAATCAATGAAATAAAGGTTTTCTTGCCACACATCATAATTGAAAGTGACTAATTTAATGGATTGATTTCAAGGCCTAACTCAAGGCCTAACTCCATTACCCAAGACAGATCAATGACTTTATTTAGCAGGACAATGTTTTCAATATATATATTTTAACTTCCTAATGAGTGATTATGTTTTGTATCATATCAGATACATGGCGATGTAAGAATTCTCAATTTTCAGGAAGTCTGGGCTGGCTGATACTGAGAGGAAGATAGACTCAAAGCGTTAAGCATGAATTATACAGAGTTGTATGACCGAAATTAGCCCATCGGCAAGATTGGCTATAGAGCAGCAGTTTTTGGCGAGCAACATAAATCATAAATTTATACCATGGGGGAACTTCAGTTTTTACCTTCACCCAGCTGAGTGCTGCCCACAGAGCAGCGCGGAGGGACGAGCAGCAGTTAGGGGTTAAGTGTCTTGCTCAGGGACACTTCGACCCATTGCAGAGAGCTGGAATCGTACCTGGGACTTCCGGTACCTCCGGAGTGTCAAACTGGGGGTCCTTGAAACTAAAATGGTTGAAAATCACTGCTAGAGCCGTACAAATCTTCTCTCATGGGGGGTCCTTGGCATATATTTTCAAATGGGGGGTCCGCGGGCTAATAAGTGTCAATTTGGGGGTCCTTGACATGAAAACGTTTGAGAACCACTGTCCTATACAGTCCAATTTCTGGCTTATAAATGGTAAATGGTGCATTTATAGAGTGCCTTTATCCAAAGCACGTTTACATTCAGCCACTCACACACACAGCTCACACATCCTGTTTGGGCAAAATTCCACAAGTCATGATCTGATCAGCGTGAAACTTTGTACCCACACTACCCATAGGCCAAGAAAGAACCACAACCCCAAATGTTTCAAATCGGCCTCATGGTGGCACAATGACAGGTCATAACACAGTCCTGGGTCGGCAACCTGTGTGTGTGTGTGTGTGTGTGTGTGTGTGTGTGTGTGTGTGTGTGTGTGTGTGTGTGTGTGTGTGTGTGTGTGTGTGTGTGCGTGTGCGCGCATGTGCGTATGCTTGCATGTGTGTGTGTGTGCGTGTGTGTGTGTGTGTGACACCTCACACCTGCGTCCTTGAAAGCTGATCTCTGTGGGTTTTACATGGTCCACATGTTTCTCAATTGGAGAGGAGGGTCCCGTTCTCCTGTGAAAGCACATCTGGGGATTGTGACTGAGAATACTGGAAAGCATCACAATGTCCCAGGCCTAAATGAATGCTTAATTCATACGGTCGCCGAAATATCCGATCTGTAAGCTCACAACGTGTTGTGTTGCAACGCGTTGTGAGCTTGCTGTTTTATTTGTGCTGCATTTTCCTTATGATGCAGCTGCATGGTCCAAATGTTGTGATCACATAACTACAGTAGTCGCTCCAGCTGTCAACTATTATTCACTGTTCCAACTGTGAATGTCTCTCTAGCATTAAATAGGTGGCACTGAGTCAAAGGTGACATCATTGTCCCTCACCACTCTGACTAACCTGACCATACTGTATGTGGAAGTAATTTGATACAAACATAAAACATCTTGAGAGCTACAATGTGCATTTAGTGCATTTAAAGGGGGTGTAAGTGAACTGTATTTTGTCAAAGTATGTGTAAGATAGCTCTATTCCAATAGTAACCATTACAATAGAGTATCCATGTCTCTCCAGCTCTTTAGTAAACAGGAAAAAGTTCAGGCTGGGATACCAATTGTATCCAGGATACAGGACACACAAGATGATGCCAAAATGAATAACAAATACATAAATCTATATTTATACATATATATATACAAAATTGGAACTGGAACACTGATTGGATCAAATTGGCAGCACGACCTGAAAATGTAATTTCCGTTTACTGGAGAGAGACGGACACCCCCCCTGTTACTTAACAAACTTTCTATAGCAATGATTACTATTGGAATATAAAGATTAAAATGTTAGTGATTTTTTTTCTTTACAAAAACATATCACGTAATGGTCAAATAATAACATACCTGTCCCCAAAAAATCTGTTCAAATGTTTTTTGAAGTAAGATGAGATGTAACATGATAAGAGTAGGCTACAGTATGTACATGTATAGAGTAGTATAAACAAATCTTAAGATGACAATATTTTGGCAGCAGAGGAATAATACACAGCAGAAATATGAAGAATAACATTGCGCTGCATCGCAAGAACTCTAATAAAGCAACAAAACTGGTGTTGCCAAAACATGGCTGCAGTGAGTGGAATGTCCTTCATTTTTTAGTGGTATGTGAGGAGGCTATGGTTTCTGGGTTGTCAGAAACCTTAATACTAGATAATGAATGTGACTGTCCTCTGTTATAATACACTCTCGCTTTTAATCTGTGTCATGTTGATCTTGTTTTTTAAAATGCCCACCTACAGCTTGGATGACATTCAGGGAGAGATGATCCAAAACTAAAGAGAGAAAAAAATCTCCTGTGTGGAGAACACAGTCACGGCTCTGGCATGAGGGGGTACAAAAATGAATTGGTTTGGAGGGTACGAACATTTTCTCATTAGTCGTGATTGCAGATGAAAGCCAAGGCTAATCTTTGTTTCCACTTTTTTTTGGCAATTAGGCAGATAATGAATCATGCCTCGACCTGTTTACACCTACTCAGACATTTAAGCACTTTTCACTTTTTTTTCTTTCCAGTTACAGACAATGAGGAAGTTCTTTTCTCTCTTTCAGTACAAACTATGTGATTCTAAAGACAAAGTACAATCTGTGGAATCAGTGCTCGATCTATGGATGTGCTACATGAAAGGGAAACAGCTGAACAGAGGAGTTGCCTTGCTCTTTCGTTCAATGCAAGGTGTCCAGTAACCTATTGTGTAATTCATGCGGGGCCTGGTCGAGATTACTTAGTCTGGTCGAAGTTCTAAGATTCAGGTGCTCAGTGCCTCACACACAATATGGCCTCATCTATTTCCGTGTCTGAAATAGCTGATCTACAAGCTCACAACACGTCACATAATAGCTGATCTACAAGCGCACAACACGTCAAATCCGTGACGCGTTGTGAGTTCGCAGAGCAGCTATTTCATTTTCATTTCCTAGAAATGTAGTGGAGGCCTGGACCGCTTAGGCTGAATGTAGCCTGACAGCGCGGTGCGGGTTCAAGTCCCGATCCCGACGGCCTTTGCTGCATGTCATTCCCCATCTCTCTCCCCATTTCCTGTCAGCCTACTGTCCTATCCATAAAGGCAAAAAATCAAATGTAGTGGAGTCAAGAATAAGCCTACAACAAAAAATGTCTTTGAAATGTAGTGGAGGGAAAGTCGTATTTGAAAATACAAATACTTTGATTGATTGATTGAATATGTTATTAGCAAGTTTGGGAAACCGTTGGGCAGTACAGTTACAAAAGCTATTCTAAAATGGTAACACAAATAGTAGCCCTGGGGGGCTTGTTTCTATTGTGGTCCTTTAAGTATGTCCACCACTGTCAAGCTTGCCTTTTGAGCTGGTCAGTGGTGTGGACCTGAGCTTGTAGATCAGCTATTTTCAGTGCAGACACCATCGTACGACTACGTGTAAATCAGGCTTTAGACTGTGGGATTAAACGGCGGTGGTGGTGATGAGGTGACGTTGCCTTATTGAGAGGGAATTCCTTCACGGTGCAGTTTATAGGTGCAGATGCCGAACACTTTATAAACAGACAATGAAGAATAACCAGTGAGAGTGGAGACTTGTGCCTTTTAGCGGCTTTGTTTTGACTTCACAGGACTTTAGGTGTTTCACTGCTCTTGAACTGACTGACTCAGCTCTGAATAAAGACTGACAATTATGAGACAACTGCTCATGAGGATTAAACACATCTGGAAATTGGAAGAAATGGTTATCCACATTTTTATGACTTTTATGACTTTTTATGATTTTTATGACACTGTATTGGTGAAACCGGTGTGTTGGGGTGAGTTACAGTATGCGGGCTGTGCACAGCAAAATCCAAAGGGTACCATTTTTACAATCTCACATGTATACAGTGTATGAAAGCAGACTGAGCTCTACGCGTGATTGACCAAGTCATATTGTACTGCAAAAACACCATTTCACTTTTCAGAGCGGAATTCTGTTGCAAAGACTGGCAAGGCTTGGAGTGGTCTTTAGATTGACCACCCGCTAGCACCCACAGTGTTTTTAATAGGCTCCTCACCGCAGGTGGTGTTACAGCCATTTGTGTTGCCCGGGCCCCCTGAGGAGGCCGGGTTCTCTCTTTTTCCCTCTGCTACAAAGGGGTGTTTCCTTGACCCCCGAGGGATGAACCTTGGTGGAAAGTATTGATCTATTCTAAAGTACCGCGTGCGTGACTGGATCACGCTCACGCACAAACAGGATGATCTTATAGCTACTGTACAGTATGTGAAGAGCAAAGGGCGATGGGTGGATGAATAAAAGTGTCCTCTGATATTTTTGCCCCACATTCTCAAGCGTTTTCATTTCAGGGATCCCCAGTTTGATATTAATTAGGCCATGGACCCTCATTTCAGACTTTTTTTTTAAATATTTTTTTTAATCTGTAGCTCTGTAATCCACACTGTAAGAAGTGTTAATTAAATTCAGAGAGTGTACAAATGGAACCAGATGTTCCATTTGTATCACTCTCTGAGTTACAGACCTGTAAGGGTCTATTTGGTTCCTAACTATCAATCAAGGACCCCTCTGGGTGCCGAGACTCCCGGGACCCCACATTAAGAATCACTGTCTTATACAACATACAGTATCATATTACAAGTGAATAAATGGAGTAAAACGTCGACTTCTATTTTCCTGCCTATACAAAATGAACAATTCATTGTGTTTATGAACCATTTTGAGACTTTTTGGTGGGTGTGCGCTCCCTGACACTCTCGAGGGGGGAGGGGGGGGGTGCGCGGAGACGTTACCTGTCTGAAAAAGGGCGGCAGTGAATAATTTGATCGCATTTTTCATTTCGCTCCGAGTGCTGAACAAACAGGAATCTGTGATTAACAGTTTTAATTAGGACTCTAACTTGACAAATTCTTACAGCCTTGCAACGCGTCTGCGGCGAATAAATCACCGGCTCTGGGATCATCAACCTGCCTGCTAAGTGAATGTGCTCATAGCCACAGATTGCTCTGTGACTCGACAAACTGTGAGTCAGCCCAGCGGACACCCAGTCCCCCACCCCCACCTCCCCCCCCTCCCGGCTTCTGTCCACTGTATGACGATCTTGTCAACGCAGTGAATTCTCAGCATTGTGTAAACTGTGTACATACAGTATATGCAGTCTCAATGCTCAATGTACATTTAACATTGAAAATGTACACATTTGTACATTGTCAGAGTTTCGTGCCAGAGTTACATTTGTACATTGTCAAAGTTACAAATGGATAAATAAATTAACAATTTAGGATTTTAACACGCACGCACGCACGCACACGGATGCACATATTATGTATCAATATAAATTGATATATGATAGATAGATAGATAGTAGGGGTGTGCCGATATATCGTCCCGCGATATATCGCGATACGTTTTCGTGTATCGTTTTTTTTTTTTCTTTTTTTTTTTACAATAATAATAATCAGGCATGCAAAAACAGCCCCGGGTGAAAAGGGTGACAACATGTTTTTTTTTTCGGGTCAGGTGTCACACTATTGCCCTATTTGGATTCAAAACGGCTATTGTAGCTGAAAAGCTACAAGTTCGTATGTCTGAATAATGCAAAAACAGAATTATTTGTTTGCATTTGCTTTTTTTCTCCCCCATATATTTTTCATAATAAAAAAGTGCGTATCGTATCGAAATCGTATCGAAGTTGTGAGCCAAATATCGTATCGTATCGTTTGGTGAAATTCGGCACACTAATAGATAGATAGATATATATATAGATATGGGTCCAGCATTTGTTGCCTCATGCAACACTCCTCGTCTCCTCTTGCAAATCTGCTAAGCTGTAATAACCATACACCGTAGGAGAAAGTCAAAGTGACCCAGAAATACGTGTTTTTCTTTGGCTTCTATTTTCCACTGAACAGACAAAAGTCTGATATTAACCTTCTAAAAGTATGTTCTTCCTTCTTTCCAATACATTTCTGTAGCAATGTGATTGTCTGTAATTCACTGCATGGCGTCATAAGAGACAACACAGCAATACAATGAAAAGAGAAAGTCAAAGTGACTTAGCAATAAGATTTTTTCTCTGTCTCCCTTTCAGAGGGAGGCAAAACGTGGATTCCAGTTTTCACGGAACAGACAAAAGTCTGATAATACTAACCTTTTTAAGTTTGGTCTTCCTTCTTTCCCTTCCGTTTCTGTATCAATTTGGCCCTGGCTCGCAAATAATAGAGTTACGGGGGACATGCTGACATTTTGGTGGATTTAAGAGGTGGAATGGGTCTGAAAAATGTCACAACTTCTTTGTTTTAAGGGTTTGTTTTCAGTGTGAAAGTGGCTGTGTGATAAATCTTCTACTTATGGATGCTTGTCTGTTAGTGGTGTGTTTCTATATTGCTATTTGAAACCTCACAGTGTATATGGTACGACAATGACAGAGTGCTTTTTCCAAAGCGTGTGAAAACTAAATATGTAACTGAAAATGTGTCCCCCCTTCAATGTCCTCATTTTTTTGAAACATTTGATTTCCTGCTACCTCATTGTGTGAACAAATCTGAGCATAGGGCAACATGATGCTTACTTCAAACAAACAATTTTGTCACTTTGAATTGCATTGTAAACCAGTAAACAAGATTTAGAGAGGAGAAAGTTGAAATTCTATTGCTTTCCTCCCAAATTCTAAGTATCAATTTAACCACTTAAAACCCTACTTTTTTTTACTGGAGTCCTCCAGGGGTCTACACTAGTTCTACTCCTTTTCCCCTCTACATCAAATATCTTCTGCAAAAATAGTCGATCTACAAGGTCACAACACATTGCAACTCGACACGTTGTGACTGAGCTTGCCGAATGTTCGCCTATTTTTGCTGAATGTTCACCTGCTATGACAAATTAGGGTTACATTTGTTAACTCTAAGAGTTAAATGAACACTCAGGATTTTGCTGTGTAGGCTACATTATTGTACGTCTGTGGGCACCGGTATCTGAAATGTGAGATCACAATGTGAGAAATTTTAATCCTGATGATATGCATCATAACTATTGTAATTATAGATCCCCGGCCTCTCCTACATTATTAATTGTCCAAAGCGTAATGATTTATTGTGGTCCGGCAGAATGATTATTCATTTTCTGGTTGATTATACCTGTGGGCGGCAACAACACTGTTCTGGATTAGAGCGTCTGCTAAATGAAAAAGTATTCTTCACGTGAAAAGATGTCCTTGGAGAAACAACTCATTTTTGCTTTAATCAAACACATATGAAGGTGTTGTTGATTAAAGGTGCCATGGCCCCCATTCAGTGGGGAAATTTGGAATGAGCGTTATTGGTTTTGCTCTTTATGAGCGAGATGATTTCCTTTGTTTAGACTGTGGAAATGAAAACAACGTTATACATGCAAGGGAAATCCTAACTACTCGCATACTTTATTCCGCTGAATGGTTTGCAGGTCGTAACTTGGCAAAGGGCTCAAACCAAAACAAAACACAAAGCTCACCACCTGAATATTACACTGATGGGACATTGTCGTTCATCAGCATTCCAAAAGAACAGCGGAGTGACAGGAGCCTGTGTGTACAATACAAGCTTGCTTTTCCATCAGGCAAGTCTGGGTCTGCCCGAACTGTGTACGCCAGGCCAAGTTCAAACTTCACCTTGAGAAATCCTAGGATCTCAACGCTCAGTGGAATGCACAGGTGCGGACACTGTCGTAGGAGACAGTTCCTGCTAACACTTGATCTATTTGACGTGTCAGGGGGGCTCAAGTCGGTGGCAAGTTCCTGTGGGGACTGCTGAAGGGCCTCATGCAGCAAGCGAAAAATAAAAGAAAAAATTCCAAAGACCCAAGTGCTTCCTAGAAAAGAAGCTAGAAAAGGCCGCTGCACCCACAATATGTCTGTACACAGTGAAATCCTCTGTTAAAGCTGCAATCTGTAAACTTCATCCCCTACCCGGGATTTGAACCCAGGTCTCCCGCGTGGGATAACAAACTTCTACCTCTCTTTCAAGACGAAATTCCTCCTGCTTGGCCAGTGGAGCTATTGCGCTTATGAGCTTGACAAGTACTACTTGTCAACCTGTAGGGTAGATGTCCTACCCGACACCAGAGTATGGAGACCACCAAAAACCACTTGTACTAATTATATTGTAATAACACGCTCTACCATTCGGATTGGTTAAAATATTATTTTATTCAGTAAAATAAGTTCCGGATTGCAGCTTTAATTTATCCATTTGTAACTCTTAAAACCAAATGGACCCGTAAGGCTCCATTTGGTTACATTTGTACACGCTCAGAGTTAAATTAACCCTGAGGATTTGACTGTGTACTTAGAACCACAACATCACTACTGACAGTTTGTGTAATAACACTATTACTCTGACAAGCTTGGCAGGGAATGTCCGGTGGCAAATTAATCTATCTGTGTCCAATTAATCAATGCTGTGTTTCATGCTCAGCCTATACTCAAGCTCCCACTTCCACATTACTTCACTGATATCCCCCGACGTGATGCATCGGGGGAACGCCACGGCATGCATGAAGAATACACAAACGCCGTCCTTACGTATTTTTTCCCTTTCTGCGGCCCGAATCGAGATTCGCGCAGCCGTATTGATCCGAATCCAATACTTTAAGTAGTTTCTCTGTTGTAGTTATATTAATGATCAGTCCGGAGAGAAGCTCCGAAGTGCTCCGTTTGCCGCGGTGATTGATCGCGAGAGATATCGCTGTCCCCGAGACAAAGGTCCGCAGGACTTTTCATTATCTGAATTGAATTGAAGTTATCCGATTAAAGAGGTTCAGTCAATTGCGGAGTGCTATTTGTCATTAATTTGAAAGGAGGGGACCAGATGAGGCATTTTAATGGTGCTTTATGATTAGGGCCTGTGGCTGGACATCATATCAGTTTTGGGTGATTTGTGACATTTGGTGTGCCCGCAGTGAGCATATTTGCTGGGAATAGTGCAGCCGACCTTTACAGTGCCGGCTTTAGTCCTTTGTAGGGGAGGCAGAGCCCTGCTTACCCTGGAGACCCCCCTGCACCCCCCTTGTCCGGCCACTAAAAAGGAGCGGCAGATTAATTAACGGACCTCTGCAGCCAATGAAGACAGGTGGCAATAACCCTGATAAGAGACAGATCTGAAGCCTCTCATACAAAACCAATTTCAACCGCGCCCCATTTTTCAAAAGCTCATCAGGGTGAGGGACGAGAGTGTTGAAGCCGTATGGCCGCAGAATTTGTTTCTCTCTGATTGCCTTGTCAGGATATCTTATCCCGTGGCAGATGACCAAAACCCCACCCTTCACAGACAAACTCCCTGCCTCCATCGCCTCCCCAAACACATACACAAACGCTCGCACATTCTTTCTTTCTTTCTCTCTCTCACACACAGTCTGTCTCACTTCCTCACACACACACATGCACATGCACATACACTTTCACGCGTGCGCGTGCACACACACGCACACGCACACGCACACGCACACGCACACGCACACGCACACGCACACACACACACACACTAACAACTGAAAGGAACTTTTCACTTGTCTCTCCCTTTATTTGATGTGGACTGTCCAATTCACTTATTAACTTAACTTCAAAAGGTCAATGTGATGCTTGCTCACCTGAGAAAACAAACAAAACAAAACAAAACAAAAACACAGACGTTCTGCCTCACTACGCAGATTCACCTTGATTTGCACAATGCATAGCCTATGCATGCACACATGTATTACACCGGTCAGTGAGGGAATTATGTTATTCCTGCTGAAAATATTGATTGAGGCACTAGTTATACAGTACCTGGTGTCTCAATATTGTCTTTCTCAATAACGAGAATGTATCAACAGGATATGTTGATAAAGTTTCAACCTGAGGCGAATCCAGTAAGCTATGGAATGGAAAGTCAACTTTGGCAATTTTCTCCTATAAAACATATCTATTGTTGGTCTTGTTGGACGCCCCAAACCTACAGTAGGCGCTCATGGCTGTGGTGCTGCCATCCATTGGGAACTGGCACATACTGTAGCAATGTGCCACTAATGCATAATTGGTTGATTCAACAGTATATCAAGGTTGAATGCAAGCATTCCTAACATTTCACCACTCTCATCTACACATCCTAGAGAGAGAGAGAGAGAGAGAGAACAGTGATTTATATTTAGTAGTGCGCCCGTTTCTCCAAAAGTATGAGCTTGTAGATCCGCCGTTTCCGGTGAGCGACACAGCGCACAACCAAGTATAAACCATGCAAGAGCCTCAGTGGGTCGATGATAGGACAAGCCAGTACTGTCCAAACACGGGTCCCTCGGGAACATTAATTTTCAAACACTCCCATGAGTGAGAAGAAAGGAGAGGAGAAGGAGAGCACTCCCAGCAGGGATTTTACTGGGAGGGATCCCACTGAGCGTGAAGATTAGAGAGTGGGAGCCACACACACACCTCCGTCAAACAAACTTGTTGTCTCTTCTTCCAAGGAGAGCATAATGGAGGCAAATTAATTTCCCCGAGATTAATGTACACGGTAAATATTTTAGCTCAAGTACTTATCTCCTTTGAAAGTCTCAGTATGGACGCCCACCCCATACCCTCCAACCCCCCTCCTCCTCCCCCCCTTCCCCTCCCCTCCTTATAGTGTGTGTTGAAACAGCCTGGATGTGGAAGCAGCCTCCTAATGAGAGAGGAGATTCCAACGCAGCCTGATGGTTCTCATCAATCACCTTTCTCCTTTGGAAGTGTGATACGGGCTGTGGGAGAGGGGGCTTGCAGAAAGGCCTGGGCCGGGAGTGGAGGGAGGCATCAGGCTTTTAATCTCTATAAGTTAATAGACTTTCTAGTTTGGCCCCGGCTAAGTGGAACTTCGCCCCTGTTGTTAGCAAACAAGTCGTGTGAACACTGCAGCTGCTTGTCTCAGGAGCAGCGGCATGCGGTTTGCACACGGCGTGAGTCAACACAGAACTTGTGTCACGCCTTAAAATAAGATATCTGACAGCAGTCCGAGGACACGCCACCGACAAACATATCAGAGAAATCACTGTCAATTATTTATTTTAAAATATTAATAATAATGATGATACGATACAAAATGCATGGCCGACAATTGCATCTACTCTAATTTAGTGCCTTTTCCTACAGCGACGCTCCAGGATTTATTTATTCTACAAGATAGACTTTCTAAATGTACAGAGTCAGCATGTTAGTCTTCTGCAACATGTAGAACCACAAGTGTGTGAGTGGTTGACTTACTTATGTTTAAATATTTATGTCTCATCTCTTGACCAGAAAGCAGAATACAATCACTTAATGTTCAGCCATTGAGTTCTCTCAAAGGGCTGTTCAAAAATGTCCGGACGTCTTCACTTACGCATATGATAACGTGTGAACAGTTAATGGATGGTCTCTCTCTGGAAGAGTGTATGTGGTTGTGGTTGTGGTCGTGGTAGGTGGAGGGGGGAGGTGGGAGGGTGGATGTAATGTGGAAAATATGTGGAAAATGTATTTGGGTTAACTGTCCACTGATTAATAATGATTGTGTTTGGATAAATAGTGTCCTACTTTCGGAATCTGTGCCTCTAAATATCCCCAATAGGCTTCTTCGCTCCGCACTGATTGATCGGTGTGGTGTTTAAAGGTCACAGTCATAAAACATAAGGATGTAATTAACACGCTGCTGTCTGTGATTTTTAACCAGTGCTTAATATATTGTATGTTGTGTTACTAAGCTTTATCTGGGAGCACTGGCGTGGTAGCTATGTTCCAAAGTGTGAGGGTTTCCATTTTTCTTTTTTTACCAATTTCAACTTTGCGTCCCTATTTTGGGCATTATACAGTAGGTCTACAAGCTCACAGGTATAGGTATGGATCTACAAGCTAACAACGCGTCAAGGTGTGACATGTTGTGAGATTGTACAGTAGATCGGCTATTTTCGTTATTTGTCGTATAGCAAAGTATAAAGGGCTTAAGCAGTGGTGGACAAAGTACTCAAACCCAGTACTTGAGTCAAAGTTTAGAAAACCCCGGTGAAGTTGCTCAGTCAAATTTGTACTTGAGTTAAAGTACTGGAGTACTTGCTTTAAATAAATGCATAAAATACTTGAAATAGCTAGTCTACAAACTCACAACACATCACAATGTGAAGCATTGTGAGTTTGCAGATCGGTTATTTTCACTATATATGAAATAGGGCTTAAGTGGTTAATTCATAATGTACTTTCCCCCTTCCTGAAATGTAGTGGAGTCAAAAGTACAATGGTCTTTGAAATGTAGTGGAGGGAAAGTAATCCAAAAATGCAAATACAAGTAAAGTACAGATACTCATCAGTGAACTTAAGTAAGTGTGCTTAGTTACTGTCCACCACTGGGCTTAAGTGATTAAGATTTGATACAGTTGTTGAACAAACACGGTGTCCGTCATCAGAGGGCAGGAGGACGGACCGTGGCCAGTCTGAGATTCTCGCATATGTATTTCCGTCTTAAATCAAGGACTCCTTTTTTAGAATAAATGAACCACTGTGCCTCTATTTCCTCTGGACACCTCTGGTCCTCGTCCATCTTACGCTCTGCACAGCTTACATTCTCACATTTAATGTGTTTTCTTCTTATAGATACTGTACTCAGCTTCTTAGTCGGCAATCAATTTGTCTGGGTGTGGTGGCGATGGTGGGGGCCGTCAAAATAGTTGTTTTGTGTGTTGCTTTTAACCCGCATTCAAAGGGCAAGGCCTTGATATGACTAAAGCCTGAGGGGTACATCAGTGAACGTGGTGCTAACAGCTTCAATTAAACGAGCCTTTTCAGGGTTTGTCTACACAATAATGTGTGCAGTTGCTTTCAGTTCTACCTGGAACCAATGTAATGACTTCCCAGCACTTCAGATTCTTCTTGCGTTATCCCTTTCCATTCCAAAATGACAAAAGAAAGGCAACCACTGTATAGCGACACATTAGCTCTCAAAAGCTGTAACCTTGGAAGTCCATTCACATCTCCTCCGAGATTGGAAATGTGTTTTTGTTTGCAGAGACATTTGTCTGATCATCTTGGCCGTCGGTGGTGAAAAGGATGAAATCAGCTCATACAGTGTAGACACTTTTATACTCTCTCCATTAGACTTTTTAAAGACATGTGAGTAAAACTTATGTTTAACACTCAACTGAATGCTCTGCAATATGAACCAAATGAATCACCCTTTCGATCAAGTAATCACAATGAATAATTTCTTCAGTGTATTATGGTATTATTAAACAGTTACCAATAGTTATGACCTGAAAGTTTTAAAGCGCCATGCATACATAATTCTTTTTTTTTTTAAAGGAGAAAATGAAACAACATAGACCAGGAGTTCTCAACCTTTTCTGAGTCCTGAACCCCTTCCGTCTCAAAGGTTCAACTGAAGTACCCCCTATGATTTAAAGTTTTGCACAATGGAAATACATGTTTTAATTGCACTTTAAAAAGGTGGGCTACTCATATAGTGAACGGTAAACTTTTATTACAATTATAAGTCATTCCAACTACATTTTTGTACAGAAAATATATACATATTACAAAAATGTATTCTATTTTCCCCCTGCAGTACTGGTAAGTAACCAGGGGCGCCGATATTTGTCGTGAGTGAGTGCCCCGCGAACATTTCCGGTTTCTGGGCGGATATTTTACTTTTTGGGGGGGGTTTTGTAACTTTAATTCGGTTAATTTACCTGCTAGGTGAAGACAAAGCCTGGAGCCGGCAAAAAAATAAACAAATGGGAGCGAGCCCCCTCGCCCACTGGGTGCTCGTCGTTTCGTCCTGGGTGCTTTAGCCCCGAGGCACCCACAGTATCGGCGCCCTTGTAAGTAACCCTAGGGGTTCAAGAACCCCTGATATAGATCACCTTATTGAAACAAGAGTCGGCGTAGCAACCATTAAAGTAGAGAAGACAGTGCTCTATATGGGGATTAACAACACGGTTGGAAGGCAACTTTGACATTATGATTATTTGGCTGCCACATCATCTTGATTGATAGGACACTTTATTAACAGTTTGCAAAAGATACAGAGGTACAGTTATACAATAATGCTAAAAGTACAACACAAAAAGCCTGTAGGTCCTGTGTATTAAATTAATCAAGTCAAGACATATAAAGACACATAAAGACAATACTATACAAGAGATCATCAATACTAGGAGCAGTAAAAGTATATTTACAGAAAAACATTGGGGGGTAATTTATTTTGGCAAGCTAGAAGACTTGTCTAGCTCCAGTTGCAAATTGCAGACAGGTGCTCTTTTATTAGGGTTTTGAAGGAGGGTAGGGAGTTGCACTTTGTGATGGCTGGTGGTAGGGCACTCCACATTTTGGTGGCATAACAGTAGAATGAATTCATCCCCATGTTTGTGCCGAATCTGGGGGGAATGAGATCAGTGGAGCTCCCTCTGGTGTTGTGCCCGTGGGGGCATCACTCACTTTTTTGAAGTAGTCAAACAGGTACATGGGCACTGGTCCCTTGAGTATCTTGAAGAATCTGTCTTTCTTGAGAGATTAATCTATTTAAATGATAAATAATCAATTGACATGACCAAAGTAATTTCTGTTGTAGAGCCATGGCCTGTGAATGCTAAGGTCATAGGGTTAAGTTAGGCAATTCTAGTAAATAGAATTCTACGGATTCTATTTACTATATAGGTCAACATCACTATAGGTTGCATTTTGGTCTCCTGTTCACAAGTCATTCATTAAAATATTAATTAATTAATAATTAATTAATAATAAAATGTTTCTGATATGTAGGAAATGTTCTTAATTATACAAAAATATTACTTGGGCCTCAAAATTATTTTTCTATATTTTTAACAGTCTGGTATAGGTTTTTGTCACGTCCCATGTGCTGCTTATGCATGCGAGGAACAAGTAGTCAAATTATATGCAGTGTTATTGACCCAAACAGAACAATGGCAGTCCATCTAATTACTGAGTGATCAGTAAGAGATGACACTGAGTGTGGTTGTTCACCCCAAAATGACCTAATGACAGGCAGCTTTGTTTCGCTTTTCATTTGTTTTGTTCCATTTAGTTGAAGGGGAAAAAATACCACAAAAGCTAATCGCTACAAGTGGACACCACTGTTTCCCGGCAAATTAATCAGAGTGGCTAAAATAAAAGGGGTGCAAAAAGTTCAAGATGTGAACGCAATGAATTGTATCAGGCCCTCAGATCCCACTGACATGGCTTGCTTGTGGAGGAGCGAGCCCAGACAGAAAGGGCTGAGTAATGAAGATGGATGCATTCTGTTATCAGGCAGCCACTTACTGGGGCCTGATGTAACCTTAAACATTGTGGAGAGCTCAGTCACACAACGAGTCTAATTAATGAATAGCAGCCACGGAGGAGAACAAGGCAGCGCGCATTTGCAGATGAATTCCAGACACTAATCAAACGCTGCGAAAGTGGTTAGTCTGTCTCCAGAACAAGACAACGTTTGGCGAGGATTTTAGATAATGTTTGTCTGCATAGGTTACATTATGCATATGGGTGAATGCACACGTACTTGTGTGTTTGTCGGTGTGTGTTTGCACGTATCTAATGCAGACACATGTTACGAGCGAATGTGTGTGTTTGTGTGTTTCTGCATGGAGGCCCTGGTGGGCTGTGAAGCGTTGCGTACAGCAGAGTTCCATGCCTGGGGTAAAACAGAGGAGGACAGGTGTGAGACTGCGTAACTCTGAACTGTTTATTCTAACAATAGGGCTATTCTTTACTTTCCATTAAGGGCCCTGTGCCGCAATTATTTGGATTCTCTGTTTTGTGTTTCGCTCTTGCCCTGCTTTGCTGCTCACTGCCTGTTTAATGCATCTGGTGTTAATGGTACACATGCTAAAGCAGTGGTTCTCAAACTTTTTCATGTCAAGGACCCCTAAATTGATATGTATTAGTCCGCGGGCCCCCATCAGAAAATATTTTGTGCCAGGGACCCCCATACAAGATTTGTTTAATGTTAAAAAAAAATCTGACTTTTTCAAAACAAATTCAAGATGTTTTTAAAATAGGAGATCTACAAGACCTAGCCCTTGTAGATCCGCTATTTTCAAATAGCAGATGTACGGTATATATACAGTAGGTTTAAAGTGGTTAAACTGATTTTGTGGCTATATTAACTCATTTTGCTGGGGATCCCCTTGAACCCTCTCAAGTACCCTTGTTGGTCCCTAGACCCCACTAAAAGGCAGAGAACCACTGTGCTAAAGTATCACCAGCACTCCGTCCTTTAGCCACAGGAACCCTAGTGTCCCTATTCTGGGGGGCGAACATTCGTAGAAAATTGCCGATCTACAAGCTCACAGCACGTTGTAGCTGGGCTATTTTCGGCGAATAGATTTGGTGTAGAGGGAAAAAAGGAGGGGGGGGTATAGATCCCAACGAAGTATATAGGGCATAGCAGTTGCGGACATTTTCTGGTTCCATCGTTCCAGACCCCATTAATTTTTCCCATATAGATTTTCAAAAATATTTATATCAATTAATTTAAGCCTAGAATCAAGCCATCCAGGATCCTGGTGATTCATGACCATAAAACATTTGATTCTGTGAAGAAGAAAAAAATGAACATTTAATTATATTATTATATATCCGCTGTCCAGCCCGAACCTGCTAACTCCAAAACGCTCATTGTTCAGGAAACGAAAAAAACAAAATATACGTTTTTCAGGAAATTAAGAAAACCTTATATTTTTAAAACAAAGCAATACTGCCTCATCAAAGTTGGTATAGTGACTTTATATATAGTCAGATACTTGCATGTGTCATTATATTATCACCACTTTACCCAAATCCAGCGCAAGTGGAGATAGTAGTTTCAGACGAGCAGAAATCAAGCTGAAATGGAGTTAGGTGTCCAAACAACAATAGCTCCACTTGCTGCTGAGGGAGAGGTTTCAAAAGGGTACAAATTTCCAAAAGCTAACAATGGATCTCCAAGCTCACAATGCATCACAACAACGTGTGAATTAATGCCCTGATGCTTCATGACACTTATATAGGCCAACAATAATAAACAGGACTTTAAATATTACAATAACTTTTGCAAAGAGGGGTTCACAGAATTGGAGTTTCAGTAGAACTAGCGCGAGTCGCGACAGAAATGCTATCAACTCCTTTCTTCTTGTCACATTGCTGCTCTCTTCATTAAACACTTCATAGATTTTAGAAATATAATTACAGTACACTGCATAGTTTTAACCTTAACTATGGTTTTAACAGACTACGGGGAGTTTGTTTACGTGATACTCCTCCTCATTCACTGCGCAGCGCGCTCTGTTCTGTGTTGTGAAAAGGCTGCAGCAGAGTAGAGAGGGGGAGTTGTTTGTTTTTGACGGACAGTTTGAGGATCCAATGGAGTTGGGAGGTTTCGTCAGAGGCGCTTTTTAATACTTTTCATTGGTTCAAATGTTTAGATTTTTTACACAGACGTAAAGGGTGTTCAATAGCGTTGATTTATGAAAAAAAAAAAAAAAGCTGAAAATGGAGTTAGCTGGTTCGTCCCGGACATAGGCCTACTATATTTAATAAATACCCTTTGTTTTGCGGTTTTCAATTTTCTTTTTTCACAGAATCAAATGTTTTATGGTCATGAATCACCAGGATCCTGGATGGCTTGATTCTAGGCTTAAAATAATTGATATAAATATTTTGGAAAATCTCTATGGGAAAAATTAATGGGGTCTGGAACGCCGGAACCAGAAAATGACTGCCGACTGCTATGCCCTATATGGTTGAAGCGGTTAACCCATTAAGACCGGGAACGCATCAGTGTCATTTTAGATGTCTTTGGCTATTCAAAAATAGCAGCACCACGCTATGAGCTTGTAGATCTGCTATTTTGGGGGGGGGAATTAAAAAAGTGACAATTGTTGCAAATCTTTGAATATATATTTTTAAAGCGAACATTTGTAACTCAAATCTTTGCTTCTGGTGGTCCCTAGAACAAAATATTTTTAGATGGGGGTCCGCGATCAAATACATATAACCTTGACATGAAAACCACTGATGTTATTACAGCAACATATGGTTTTCAGAAAACTGTCCCCGGATTGAATGGGTTACCGTGTAACCGCTAAATGAAAGTCAGGATGACCTGTTTGCTTTCTTCTTCCTTTGACCCAGTACCACCTCCAACGGAGCTCTCCATGGCGGTCAGTGACCCAGCAGATATGGCTGATGCTCGTCACTGCCTTCATCCTTCTGGGATTGGTGGCTTACGTGGTGTACTACCTGATGATGACCTTCGACCCCTCACCCCCCGAGTTCAAAGTGGCAGCTAGTGGCTTTGGTCTTCTCACAGTGATCCTTGTAATCATGTGAGTATTAACTACTAACGCAATACTTACCTTAATAATTGAGTAAATGTTGGCTAAACAATAATATCATTGGTTAATAAGTCATGGATTTCATTGGCAAATTAACCTTATCTCAGATAGTCAATCTGCTCTTTAAAATGCATTAAAACATACCAGCTACTACATAATGTTGACAAAATAACCATAGTGTGTTGGATTACCTATCAAACAGGTTTCATGTCTCTGCAAGTTAATATCATACTGAAATGAATGGAATCCAATGCTTTTTCTCAAAAATGTACCAAACCACAGACTGTATGTTTTGGAAAATGGTCTGCACTCTGCAGTAATGTCAAGTAAACCGTGAGTCGTATTCAATGGATTAAACGCGCCAGACCACCAGATATGGTCCTTTAAGATTCTGCCATACTATGCCTCTTGAAAATACATTCCGTTTGTGTTTCAGATTTTATTCAGGTCATGTTTCCAAATAAGTTTGGCATGTCCCTGTTTCATTTATAAACTATGTGTGCCACTTTGAAGTAAGAATATTTACTATGTCTTCAAAGTAGAAACATTACTGCCCAAGTCATCCAAATAATCAACTCTGAAAGCATACGCTCTCTCTCTCTCTCTCTCTCTCTCTCTCTCTCTCTCGCCCCCCCTTCCTCCCACGTGTGTGCTCCCTCACTCTTTTCCCCATTTTGATATTGCTAATTGGAATACTGCCTACGGTACTGTAAACCATTAGTAAATGAACAGTCTGTTTTTATTAACATCTAACTTGTAAATAATGCATTAGATTCCTGGCATAAACATCACCACTTCTGGGTTTGGGGAGTAACATATGGCACGCCAAGACATCACGGTAATCCCATTACAAAAGAGAAATGCGTTACATGTAATCTGTGAATGTCGATATCACACAGAATCGGATTACAGATACTTTTGAGGAAAAGTATGTCTGTTACTTATTATTGGATGACTCACAAGTATGTGTTTTAATGCAAACGAGGTGTTTTGATTGGGGCATTATGTCGTCGCCCACTCTCACATCACTTGGCTCATCCTTGATAACGGTTGCAGGGGATGATAATTACTGAACAATCCAACACTGAGCTGACAATTCTCCAATGATATCACTGACTGGATACTCGGATACATGCAGGATTAGGTAAGCAGCTGTTGTTATGACTTTAAGCAGGTAATCAGCCAATTGTAATAGATTACACTTTATTGACCCAAATCAACTCCATGCTCATATTAAAACAACCTCTGAGGGCATTTAAAATAAATTAATTTCAAAATACATTGTTTGGCGCAATAGAAAATAAAGCCTCCAATAACCCAACAGGCAGTTACCGGTGCCAGCAAGAGAATTAACCACTTAAACCCTATATACTTTGTTGACCGGGGTCCCCCGGGGGTCTTGTACTTGGCCACCTCCTTTTTCCCTCTACGTCAAATCTCTTCACTGAAAATAGCAGATCTACAAGCCCACAGAGCTTGTAAGCTTGTAGATCGGCTATTTTTCGCTGAGCGTTCGTCTCATATATGACATGCCCAGAATAGAGACGTAGGGTTCATGTGATAAAGTCAAAACTTTGTCCCTGTTTGTTTTTAGTTACACAGAGAAGCTGTTTGTAATCAACTCAACAAGGCTTGTAACTTTTCCCATTAACCAGTTTTGTGAGGGAATGTGTCCAGAAAACTGGTAATTAATGATATGGTTGCACTGGTAATGTGCTTCTGCTTCATTATCCTGTTGAAGCCCCTATCCATGCTAGTAATGAGCTGTAATTTTATGACAGGAAATTAGTTTGTTTACAACACATTCAGCCGCTTCAGAGACAGAGATTCTTGGCAGTGCTTTGCTTCAGGTATTCACATGAAGTTTGACTGAAAGAGGTGAAGATAGTGTAACTTGGGGCAACAAACAGAATCACTCTTGACATGTTACATGGACTTTAGTGGTTGTTTAAGATCGCCGAAGCACCACAGCACTAATATGCAGTTTAAGAGTGGAGATACTCCTCAGTTTAGGGATTCTGAATGGACAATAGGCCAAGGCTGCCTTTCATCAAGGAACACAACGCTGTTTCTGTTGTTATTATAGGTAGTGAGCTTGATGGGTAATGTTATTAGGATGGGGAAGGAGGGGGGCTGCGTAGGATGTGCCAGCCTCCTGCTGCCCTCTGTCAGCGTACATCTCAGTCAGTATTGGCCCCGAGGGTGGAAGTCCTCCCAGGGACCGACCCTTTGTCGCTCACTAGCTTCCAGAATGGATGCCTTTGGCAATCTTTGCATAAGTCCAGATAACGATTTAAATAAATAAATAAACAAATATGACACGTTTCTAAGTTCAAGTGTTAGCTCATTTGGCATGCTTTATTCGTTTCCTGTACGTCGCCAACTCTTAATGAACATGGGAATGAGCTGAAACGTCAGTCCAATGTCAGAGGAGCCAAAGCATGTTGCCATGCTTTGTGGTGATTGGTCAAGGCAGATGTCCACTGCTGTAAGCAGTGTGTCACCTCCTTTTATAGCTGTATTCTGATAGTAATCATTGCTATAAAGTGTTTATTCAGAAACAGGGGTCTCCCCGGCTCTCCAGCTCATTAATAAACTGAAAACATCTTTTCAGGTGGGATAACAATTTTATCCAGTCAGGAGAGTGAACTCCATAAAGATAATTTAACAGCTTCAATTACTGGGAAGTGTTCCAGTTTGCACATATTTTGTTTTGTTTCATCACTTCCAATTTCAATTGTTTATTATGTATCTATCCTGTTGTTTCTTCTGATTGGATAACATTGGTATCCTCATCCTCGCTCTATAGCAATGCTTTTTAGAATATAGAGCTATTTAACACTTATTTTAACATAAATATATAACTTACACCACCTTTAATCATAAACCAAATGTAACTCTACTTGTTAAACAACACAATCGTCATCTCATGTTTGCTATTATTTTCATGTTATTATTACAGATATTTTGCTCCACATGCAGGATCCTTCATCCTGAATGTTTATGGAAAGATCTGAACAGCAGCTGAACATAATCGACGCCACACTGAACATATTTCTCAACAGAATATTATATCCTCAGATCTGAACTCTATCAGCTGTGTGTGTGTGTGTGCGTGTGCGCGTGTGTGTGTGTGTGTGTGTGTGTGTGTGTGCGTGTGTGCGTGTGTGCGCGTGTGCGCGTGCGTGCGTGCGTGCGCGCGCGTGTGTTGTGTGTGTGTGTCTCTGTCGCTCTTCCCCTAACGAGCTTAAAGACACTCTTACACCTGGTTTATACTTAGCTGTGCGCCGGTGTCTCGCACTCTTGTCGACCTGCCATTTCTGGTGCGAGACATGGCGGTCAGCAAAGAATAAATCAGGCTAAGAGATGTTAAGCCGATGATGTGCACAGATGAGGCTATCGTATGATGTCGGAGTGCGTGGCCCTTCGATCAGAAACCCTCCTTAATGCCTTTTGTCTCCGCGAAGGCGCCCGTCCGCCGCTTACCGCTGCAGGTTCTTGTTATTGGACACATTTGCACAGTCACATGGCGTTTGTTCGGCTTCATCTGCCTTTCAGAACGCTGTCACACAACATGTGCCCCCCTCGCTTCCTCCACTGTCACACAGCACCGAGACAGTGGCCTGACCACGCCGCTCTGCGCTGTGAATTTTTATATGCCATCGCCCGGAGGTTAGAAAGTCTCATTATGCCGTGTTAGATTTATTAAAATAGATTATGGAAATGTTAATTAAGTCATTAATTACATTATTTAAGCAGCATTGACAGATAAGGGAGTGCGTGTGAGGGGAGGGGTGGGGGGTGGGGAGAGATGGAACCGGATGGGGGAGGGTGGGGGGCGGGGGAGGGGGGGGGGGGGGTGTCGAGCTCCCTGGGTGGTTTAAAAGGATGTGATTGGTGACAAGGGACACCGCGGCGGCCTGGTCGAACTGCTGGCGCTGACATGATACAAAGTGGCCCCCCCTGCTCCTTCACCTCACGCTACTGTCCACCGCACTTTGTACAGCTGCCAGAGGACGCGTACGGCTCGCTCATCGCCCGTTTTTGCAGATGTAAGTCTACACAAGTGTATAAGATGTCCCTTTTTTATGAGGAAACGTATCTCAATCATTCTACGCAAATGACTTCAAAGGGGATTGGTCCGGGGAGAGCGCAGGGGTGGCTTTGCGGTCACTTTGAAACGCATGCATTATCATTTCAGCGTGCTTCTTTAAAACCAATTCAACTCTATACTTGGTTTATACTTGATTCCAAAGGGCTCTATACTAGGTCCCCTCATTCACTATACACTAAATATCGTCACCAAAAATAGTCAATCTACAAGGTCATAACGAGTCGCAACGTGACACGTTGTGAGCTTGTAGATCTTCTATTTTCGCACACATTTTGCCTTGCTAGGGTTCAAGTGGTTAAACCTTCCATCGCGTGAGTGTTTGGAGGAAACATTGGCTGTGACATTTGAGCAAAGGCCTCAAACCATATTTCCAAGCTGCTACAAAAGAAAATACAAGGGAAGGGATGGTGAGATGAATTACCCAGGAGTTGATACTATGGTCTCTCTTATCTGTTGACAGTTTAGTTACCATGAAGCACAAGAAATGTGTTTTCCAATTCTCCCAGAATTGAGCTTTTCTTTGTCCCATCAAACCTATATTAAGGGAGGGAAAATTGCTGCGATCGTGTGAGATAAGAGCAAATGATAGATGTAGTGACCAACGAAAATGCTTCAATCCTGATCTTAAACGTTGATTTGCCTGAACAGCCTATTATCTGGACCGGGGTTATGCATACTGTTAGCCTACTGGGAGAGTGGCTTTTGTTTGCATCAAAAGCAATTACACGTGGTACAAAACAATACTTAACAGCGGTGACATTTCAAGTACAAAATTAACTGTTTTATAAAAAATAAAAAAAGGTTTCATCAGTTGTGTCGCAGTGCATGCTTTGCAGAGAGAAAATAACCATTGCTCTTGAGTCCCCAGAACCTCTCTCACAGGTTGCCAGGCAGCATGAAGCTGTAAGCATTGATATTAAGTGCCTTTTGATTGTAGAGGGTGATATGAACAGACAGTAGAGAGAGAGGCTACATATTTGGCTGTAGATACTCAGCCATATCTCCACAACATACCGATCAGCTCCAAACTTCTAACCATCAAACCAACAGACAGCCAACATCTAAAAAAAAAAAGAAAAAAGGAAAAAGTATACACAAGTAAACAAGATACGATGAACACACATGTTTTGCATTTTCTGGAACCTCTCCTTTAGCAACTTGAAGTGCTGTGGTGAATATTTTGTTTGAGGTGTGGTTGTGGTAAAATGTTTATCTTGTGGATCGTATCGTAATGGCAGACACATGACTATGTGGAAATAATATACTGTACATAAACAGTACCAAATACCACAAATGCACCACTGTGCACAGTTGTTTGTCAATTTTCCTGTTGAAACATGCATTCAATTGCATTCTAACTGCAAAATGTTCTATTTGAAGCATATTTTTGTATTTGCCTCAGCCAACAGAGTTGGACAGGGGTTATGTTTTCGCCCCATTCGGTTTGTTAGTTTGTCTGTTAGCAAAATAACTTGAGAACGATTGGACAGATTTTCATGAAACTTGGAGGGAATGATGAATAGGCTGCCCTGCAGAGATGATTAAACTTCTCTCTCAAAAAGGTGAAAAAGGTCAAAGTTCAAGGTCTGTCTGTTAGCAAATTATCTCAAGAACAGATTTTCATGAAACTTGGTGGGAATGATGACGAGTAGGCGTCACTGACGTAGTGATAAACTTGTGGGTCAAAAGAGGTCAAATATCTAGGTCACAGTGATATGTCAAGTTTCGAAAATGGGTGGGCAGATTTTCATGAAACTTGATGGGAGTTATTATTCCCCGTAGAGATGATTAACTTTTGGGTCGACAAGGTCACACTCGGCAAGGTCAAAATGCCACGATCACTCATACCTCAGGTAGAAATACCACAACTTCAAAACTGCATAGTGTTGGCCGTGGTACGCACTCATATGCATACTCAGTCAGTGCAATATTTCTAGTCTGACAACACTTTAGCCCAGTGTTCAACAGTGTGTGAACAGTGATCCAAACAGTTCACAGTTAGGAATTACCTCCTTTCCTGAATGACTGAGATGTGATTTCACTGGACTTGGTTGGAGGTACAGTATCAGTGTGGGCCATTATCATGTCCTGTCAAGACGCCAGGAATGTTCGAGCAGCACCCCTGGATGTCAGAATTGTTTTCCACATTCACTAAGAGCTTGTTTATTGAGGAAAGATGCAGAGAAATTATTGTCTCCGCCAGGCCGAGACTATGTTTTGCACCCTGTCCGTCCGTCCGTCTGTGGACAGCTAATCTCCGGCACTGTTGGCTTGATCACAGCGAAACTGTGCACACACACTCCCTGGATGCCAATTCAGAACCTCTGCCCCAAATGTTTTACATGAGCCTGTTATAGCGCCACCAGGATGCCGCTTTTTGCTAAACACATTTTTTGACAGTACTCCAACAGATTTTGTCCAAACATCCCGCAAATCGGTACACAGTATCTCTATAGTTATTAAACGAAACAGCTCTTTCAGATTTTTCATATTACATCCTGATTGGCTAAGAATGGCTTCCAAAGTTTACAGGAGTGCTCCGTTTTGAACAAAATGCCTCAAATCATGAACACCACATACAATTTCCATGAAATTTTGCACACACATTCTCACTAGGCAGAGGAAGAAATGCCACTTGACATTTTTCATGTTTTTTTCAGGCCGATTTGTATTTTTACCTATAACTGCACCGATCTGTGTAAAACTTTGTATGTGCACTCCCTTGAGGCCAAGGAAAAACCTTTGCCCTGCATTTTTCACATCTGCCTTTCATAGCGCCATCAGGAGGCCGACTTATGTTAAACACATGTTTGGATATTACTCCTCCAGATTGTATCAAAATTTCACACAAATCGGTACACATGATCTCTATAGTCTTGTGATCAAGACGGATCTGTTTGATTTTTCTGATTGGCTAAGATTGATATCTAAAGTTGGCAGGAGTGGCCAGTTTTGAACAAAATCGAACAAACGCACATTCGCACTACGTTGAGGAACAAATGCCACCCTTTCAACATTGCCCTATTATAGCGCCACCAGGAGGCCACTTTTTGCGAAACTTTTTTTTTTATATTACTCCTACAAATGTTGTCCAAACATCATGCAAATGGGTATTATCTCTTTAGTCAAGTGATCAAGACGGATCTGTCCGATCTGTCCGATTTTTCACATTCCAGCCTGATTGGCGAATTCCGAACATTGCTTGCCCACACTAACCTACCTGACCTGGCGGAGACCTGTGCACTGAGGGGCACCTTTTCTAGTTTTCAGTGTTTCAGTCTCACTTAACCTCTTAAGCTGCGTGACAAGACAAATACCCAATTCTCAAATTGTGAGCTTGGGCTCTGTGGTGCTTAACTAATGTGTGCGCTTTTGTGATATTTCATCAGGTGTCTGTCACACTACATCAGCAGTCGTTACAAGCAGGCTCGACAGAGCTCCTTCACGGTCCAGGCCAGGGGCTCTGAGGACGGCAGGCCGGACCCAGGCCTGTGGGATCGGCGCGTGGCCGCATCAGCAACAGGCCACGCTTTGTCAGCAGCCCCACTCATCCAGGTGGAGGACAGGAAACAGGACGTGGACAAGAGTGGACAACGTCTGAGCTTCCTCTTGACACTGTGACAGAACGAGTGGGCATACAGAATACCAGACTGGGAGCAGTGGTTTGACAATACCTATACAGAATACTGGAACTGAACTGGGACCAGTGGGTTGATGATACCTACACTAGAGAACGGGTTCTCAAAGTGGGGTCCGGGGACCCCCAGGGGTCCTTGAGGGGGTTCCAGGGGGTCTTCCGCGTTTAAACAAGCTACAAGTTGCAATGCAACTCGTTGTGAGCTTGTAGATCTGCTATTTTTCCCCCTTATGGGGGCCCAGCCAGACCAAATACATATCAATTTAGGGGTCCGTGACATGAAAATGTTTGAGAACCAGCGCACCAGAGAATCAATTCATATTGTACAGTATGTACAGTATGTGGATGCACAGAGGAAGGCGAACATGTCACTTTAAAAGCTTTCACTTTAAAACCTATTCATACTGTACACTGCAGTATGTGGACTTGCTGGAGAATTGCTGTGAGTCACTTTCCAAAGCTTTTGTTTTGCAAAACAATCGCTTTTTCAAGGCACCAATTGTTTTTGTTTTCAAGATTTGTCTTTGGCATTTATGCTTCATTTGAGACAATGACGGTTACCAGAGGGACAGGAAAGGCGGGGGAGGGAGGGGGGGGGGGGGGTTGGGGTAACATGCAGTAAAGCGCTTCAGGTCGGATTCGAACCGGGGCAGGCTGTGAGAAGGACTTCACTATAGCCTTATTTATGTGGTACTGTATGGGCTTTTACCCGGTGATCAAACCGGGATTGTTTTCTTTTATTGTCGATACTCATGCAAAGCTGTTTGCAATGTTGTTGCACTTGTAAATATCGTTTGAATTACATTACTGCACTCCAGCCTGCTTGTGTGACGAGGTGATTTTTCTTCTCCAGAATAGTTCTTTTTTATCACCATTATGTCCATTGATTGACACACTCTTAATCAATGGATGTACTGTTACATGTTGCAAGGCGGTGATGAGGAAGACCAAGTACTGAATGCACGCCGCACACATGATTGTGTCCAAGCCTGGGGGGGAAAAAAATAAAAAAAATAGAAAATGCTGAAATGGCGCTGCTTCCTTAATGATGCCCACACAGAGACAATGGGGCGCCGCGTTGATTAGTGTCACCTGTCCTTGTGCATCTCATCAGCTCCATTATGGCTGCGTCTCCCATCTTCTCCCGCTAATTGAATAGCCTGTGAAGTGGTGACGAACACGGGGGCGAGAGCTGCGTCTGTCCCACACAACGCTCACAGACACAGAAACACTAGCAGTTGTACAAGAGACGCTAAATATCATATAGATGGATCACAGTAACAAAACCAAAAAAAAATAGGTTAATAGTATTTAACCACTTAAACCCTGGCCTACAGTATACTTTGCAGACTGGAATCCCCCAGGGCTCTATACTCGGCCCCCTCCCCCACCGTAAGCTGATAGATCTGCTATTTTCGCCAAATGTTCACCCCCAGAATAGGGACGCTAGGGTTCATGTTGTTAAATCTATAACATCGAGCTGTCGTGTTAGCAAAATTTAAATACCACAAGCTATAGGCTTGAAGCCATAGGCTTAGAAGACTAAGAGCTTCAGATAGGGGAAAGTAAACAAGCCTTCTTTCTGTTAGATCTGCATAGGAAAGCTGGAAGTAAAAGAAAGATTATTTTTTTCACTCAGAATGCATAAACATTGTCCGCTGTGATGCGGGGCTGTAATGTCAGCGACTCTCCCGCCAGGCAAAGAGCTTCATCGTTATCTGCTTGTGCCTGGAGGCACAGCCACTGTGAAAGGATCGTCCTCTCTCAGCTCTGCTTCTCCAGGAATTCATCCTCTCTGTTTTCACCTCTCGGTCACAGCTAGCTGACTCTCAGCAGAGCACCAACTTAGCGCAGGGCCTTTTTCTTGAATGATGCGGGGTGGCAAAAGGGAAGCGCCGCCATTCCACCGTGTCGCGCGCCACACGAAACTGGTAAATGCCACGACAACGGGGGCTACGGAGAGTCTGCCCGGTATCTGCATGGTTCTGGGGGCTTAATGTGTGCAACGCGGGGGCCAGATGGACAGTTCCATGAGTGTATGGAGTGTGGATTATTCTGCGGGCTACATCTGGGGCTCCACATGGTACAGCAGACTGCAATGAGAGGCTGTCAGGCACACAAGGGGAGGGCACCCTTCAAGTGGGTACCCACCTTACATCTATGCCCACCGACAGGGCGTCGGTGCAAATGGCAGACCAAAAAGGTTACAGGGCCGTACCTGAATAAGACAAATGTTCCTCTGAATCCAGGCAGGCAGCCCGTGGTCTCCATAATGTACCGTACGTCTCTGTCTGAACACTGTGTCTCGCTCGTTCAATTTTGTCGACCCTCTTCTTTTCCATCTGGAGATGAATGTGAATGTGGTTCAAACAGACATTATACACAGTGTTCGTTTACCTCAGAGAGTAAAAATAGACCCAAATAGACCCGAGGCCATTCTTAAAAAAAACAAAATCCTAACAGTTTTTGGAAAAAAATCGAAAGAAATACATTTTCACAATTTTTCAAAAATAGCAGATCTACAAGCTCATAGCTCGGCCGCGCTATGAGCTTGTATAGCTGCTATTTTTGAATAGCCGAAGAAATCTAAAGTGACACAGATGCGTTCCAGGTATTAATGGGTTAAGGGTCAAATTCAGCATTGTATTCCAGCCCTGACCTGCATTGAGACACACTGGCCTCTGTTGGTTCTCATTAACTTTCCCTATATACAGATCCACTTCAACACACAGAGGCTAAATATACTGTCGAATTTATCTTGAAAGGCCTGTTTTTTTCTTTTCTTTTCCATTTACTTTGAATATATGAAACGTGAGGTCTTTCTGACAACAGTATAAAATCTATTATAATGGAGTTATAAACAAAACAAAGAAACAGTGTTGATATTAGTCAGGGACAGGCCAATGCAATATGAATGACTTCACTGTCAGCTGCTGTCAAAACAAAGTGTACCTGCTTGAAATGATTGAAGTAATTCCCATAATTAGCAACCATTATATCTGTATAAAACCAAACTGGTATCAGCACGGACAATTCATATTAGTGATTCAAAATCACATTTTCCCTCGCAGTTCACTTGCATTGAAAACAAAAATGATATTGTATACGGCGGTCTCCTCATAATAGATTGAAATTCAGCCAGGGTTTCTGTTTGATCACAGCTCATTAGGACAGTCCATCCATTATGAATGGCCAGGGATCCATCAGGGGAGAGATAAACCTTGGTCCCTCTGCAGACTGTGATCCAGGTGAACACACTGACGGCATGACCAGCCACATGCGAACAAGATATTTCTGCTTTGAAGCACCAACGCAGATTTGAATCGGTGAACCCCAGTGCCAAATGCCCAGGGTTTGAGTGATATGTGATGTGCTACCCGTGGTGGAGGATTAAACAAAATACAGATGGTGTTTGCATACGAAACAAACGTAGGTAGGTAGTCTCTTTTCTGACAGGGGGGGGAAACAAAAGCATTAAAAACTTTGTATTTAAAAGTGTAAAATTACTATTGTAACTATTAACTTAAACCTACAGTGTATAGGCCTACTTCACTGTATGTAAAAAAAATTGATATACAAGCTCATAACGTGCCGTGTTGCGGCACTTTGTGAGCTTATAGATTGACCATTCTTTTTTTTTCGCCTATTTCAGCCAAATGTTCTTCTATTTTTGCAGATTTTTCGCCTATTATGCCCACAATAGGGGTCGTTAGGGTTCATGTGGTTAAGAACCAAGCCCTCTACAGTAACTGTTGATAAGAGACCTCAATGTATTTTCTTGTAGTACTGTACCCCACATATAACTTGAAGCAGTTGAATTTGAGAGTGTCTCGTAAACCTAGAAGTCATGATCAAGCATTGTGTTCTCTCCCTGCATCCAGACGTTTGTTCTTATCTGTTCTGAAAGGTGAGTCACTATGCTGCTACAGACCAGATGATGAGTGAATTTTTCTTGACCTGTAACGGAATCTCACATGACCACAACATCACTTCTTCTGAAGGACAAAGGTTGCTGACTGACCGATATATCTGAGTTGTAAACAAGAACGAAAGCACAATTCCTTCTGACCGCCCTAGTGTTTGAGTTGACTTGAATTAAGTGAATTACCAGTTCCCTTGTGTAAGCGCCAGGGATGCAGGGTGGCATGTGCATGCCATTACAAGAATGATAAGGATATCTGCATGGGCTCGCGTTAAAGGAATTACACATAGCATCCTGAGCCCTCTGAGACGGTGTGACAGTCTTGCGCACAGTGGCAAGTTTGCATGACATTAAAATGTGGTGCGGCTGCAGAACGTCCAGAGACTCTGTGCCAGTTGAGCGGCTGCCTGGCTGAAAGAGTCAAGACACAGAGATGTGGTCCTATTGTTATGCAAATAGCCACACTATTGTGCTTAAACAATGCATTAATATGTCCCTCTTCTCATGATAACATCAGAAGATGCGCAATAACAGAAAATGATGTCCTCAGAGGTTATTTAAAGCGATATGACATCAGAACTTGACATTGCAGAAAGTCCTTACCGCCTGTCCAACTGGTTTCATCTCCAGCTTCGATAATAAAAAAGAAGAAAAAAAAGATGAGGGACAGAAGGTTGCTGTTGAGTCACGGAGACTATATGGGGAAAACATTTACATAATAGTATGTATATTATATTCCGCTCCCATGTTATATTTGAATGTAAACTGAATTTGTGTTGTGTTTTTTTTATGCATGGATACCAAGAGAAGTGTTGTACAGTGGCTTAAACACAAGACACGTGGCAAGGTGTCCGATAACTTTGTCTTCCACCTGTAATCTGATACTGCGCAGAAAGGAGGGATCGGCCTCAGCTCCCAGGGTGATTTATGATTGAGGACATGTTAATAAAAATATCAAAACAATCTGAGCTCTGGTGGGGAAGATACCGGTCCACTACGTACATCATGCTCGACAGGCCGGTGCTGGGAATAGCCTACTCTGTGATATTATGCTGGTATGGTTGCCCCACTCTCCTGTTCTTGAATAGAATTTGCAGTTTGCTGTTTTTTTTTCTTCAGGGGGTTGGAGGGGACGGGGCGGCACTATCCGCACAAGGTGACATTTACCCAAACACGTGCTCTCATTGCCTGGTAGATAAAGAGGGGCGCCATCTTTGATATTGTGAAGCCTTGAAATCTTGGCCCAAGAGGAGTACAGGAGTTTAACACGTATAAGCCTTATATACAAGTCTGACGAATAGCGAAAATAGCAGATCTATAAGCTCATAGCTAATTTACAAGTTATGAGCTTGTAGATCTGCTGTTTTTCCACCCCTTATTACCATAGAGTTGTTTGAACAATCATTTTCTACATTATGCCATGTTAACCACTTGAACCCTACAGCATCCCTATTCTGATTGTGAGTTTGTAGATCTGCTATTTTCAGCAAAGAGCTAATTATTATTATTAAGTATAGAGGATATAAGTGGTTAAATAAACAACATTTAAGGTAGAATAGGGAAGACTCCAATTGTCTCTGCAAAAAAGCAGTCACTCTGTTACTGCAGTTCAGTATTGCCTAATTTATGCTTTGCCAAAAATAGACGATATATAAGCGAGCTTGTACTTCTGATATTTTTCAGTGTGTGACACCTTTGTACATTGAAGTATAAATCAGGCTAATGGCCATGGAGGCTTATGGCTCTCTCTCTCCAACTCAGACAAGCTTGCTGGGGTTTAGTCCAGTCAGATTGCAGCTCATTTGTAAACTATGGAGAGAGATTTGTCTCAAAATCAACAGCCTCTCATAGCCAATTGTTGAGGACTCTGCTAATTCACCCACCATTAGTTGGTCCTGCGTACATTAGTTAAGCATTTACTGGTTAGTATTTGAGATATTTTTAATGAGAGTTGAACATTGTTAATGACATTGAACATTCAGCTTTCTCACCCAACAAGTAGGGGATTGCCTGGGTATCACCCTTTTATTTTCTTGTATCTTTATATTTACATGTGGTCAGGTGAAGATCTGTGTCCATCACTCCTTGACTGCAGTGAGAGCACAGTCCTCTCACTCTGGGAAGCCAGGTTCGCCGGCCTTTCTTGATGTCCAGGCTGTGCACTCTGTCTGTACATTGTTAAGATGTTTCTCAGTTTAGTCACCGTGGTCAAACATTCTGCCATGGTGTACTGTCTATTTAGAGCCAGAGAGCATTCAAGTTTACTATGGGTTTGTGTTGTTTTGATCATCATAATTGAGGGTTCGAGGCCTATAGGCTCGAAGCCTCTTTGTATCTCTTGGCTTTCACTATTCTTCCGCCGTTTTTTCTGTCCTGGCATAACCGTGTGGTCACTTTCTACGAAAATCGGCAATATGGTAGAGGGCTATGCCAAACGGCCAAGGCACGAAACTCACAACCATTGGCCAAAGGGTGGCGCTGTAGCACTCAATTGAAAATGGCAACTTTGAACAGGTACAACTCATGCCCTGTTTGACCTACAGCCATGAAACTTCGATACACACATGCGTCTCCTCATGCCTAACAACTTTCCCACTCTTTTTTTCAGACAAAAAAAATCTTTATTGGTAAATGTTTTGTGAACCAGTGATCTAGAGTAGTTAGCGAAACAGGGGCTTGGTTCATAACGGACGGAAAAACGTATAGATATCAACAGACACCATCAGGGTGGCCATATCTCTCAGCCCCTGGTGGACTGTAAGGGCGCTTCATTATATGACCATTCACAGAGCTCCCGGCTTCAATTTCATTCCTTTTCCAGCCAACCCAAAAAATCCCCCTTCTTTTCCCTTCATTTTCCTCCCGCATTTCTAGCCAATGAAATCTCCCCCTCGTTTTCCTTCCGCATTTCTAGCGAATGAAATCTTCCCCTCGGCTCATTTGCCCGTTAGCTAATGAAAACCCGACCCTCACCCCGTTCCCCAGCCAATCAATGTGATGTTTACCCGCCCCGTCCCTGCACTCTGATTTCCTCAACGGCGGCCATTGTTGTTTACATGGAGGCTGAAACTCTGTGCTACTCTAATATGCCACTAAATTAATTATAGGCACGGCAAGAAAATAATGACTGTCTCTTGGTGCTGTTTAGACCCCAATAACATTTCGATTTTATGTTTTATATGTTTTTGATGACGTTAAGACCTGGATTTTTATCTGTCTCACAGCATAGGCCATTATGCTACAGTGGTCACACAGCACTTATTGTGCTATTGTTGCATATCGCTTTTTGCCTATCATGCCTCGGACCCGTTTATCGCTGCTTGCAGCTATATTTTAGTTTGTTGTTGATTGATTTGCCAAGAAATTATGTCGATACCCTGATTATTAGTAGTGTTAGCCATGTCATGTCAATGGTTTGTAAACCAAAGTTTAGGGTTCACCATTTGTCAGATTTTCACTCTCCATCTAAATTCTACAATGTTAAGTATTTTGTTCTCACTTACATCTTCCATGCTTCTTTGGCATGAGACCTGTGTCAGTGATTTGTAAGCGCAAGGCTTGAGCTTCAAGGCCACCGCCATGAACATTTTCACTGTCCATCTAAATTCTACAATGTTAAGTATTTTGTTTTCACGTGCCTCTGCCATGCCAGAGTGGCACGAGACCTGTGTCAGAGGTTTGTAAGCGCAAGGCTTGAGGTTTAAGACCAGGCACATTTTCACATTTTCATTGTCCTAAATTGAATCTAAATTCTACAAGGTTAAGTTTTTTGTTCTCACTTGCATCTTCCATGCTTCTGTGGCATGAGACCTGTGCCAAATTGTAAGCGCAGGGTTTGAGGTTTATGGCCACCATTTGACCATTTTCACTATCCATTTAAATTCTAACAAGGTTAAGTATTTTGTTCTCACTTGCATCTTCCATGTTTCTGTGGCACTAGACCTATGCCAGCGTTTTGTAAGTGCAAGGTTTGGCGTTCAAGGGCACCATTTGGCACATTTCCCCTCCAGACAGACAGACAGATAGACCTTTATTGATCCACGAGGGAAATTCAGTTGTCATGGCAGTTAGACACACAGGACAGACACAGAAAAGGGGAAAAAAAGAGATACAACCAAGAATTAGAATAATACTAAAAATGACAGTACACAGGTAGTATAAAGGGAATAGGAATAGCGTAATACAATTATAAAAAACAAGAGATTTAGGGTCCTTGCTAAACGTTTTGGACAATATAATGACAGGCCCAAAATGGGGACATCAGATTGAAAAGAGTTCTGGTTCCGGCTCTGATCCGGAGGCTCTGTGGGAGCACAGAGTCAGCGATGTGGACATATGAAGTCATCTTTAGGGATTGTAGCTAAATGTCATTTTAATTTTGATCATGAGTGGCGCTTACCTCCCCTTTTACGCAAGCACGAGAGATAGCGCTGTAAATGGCGTGTTCCCAACGTGCAATCATATTATATCCTCTGACACAGAAATGATGAAGATTCATCTTCACCCTGAAAACCCCCCTCCACTCCACCGCTGCAAGGCCTTCAAGACAGCATATTTCAACATCGTAGGAGTGACACGTTCTCATGAAGGCACATTCCAAATAGGATTTCATTAAATGGTAAGTATGACTGGATATAAAGATCTGGCACCCCATACCGTTAAAGTTCACATCAAATTATTTTCCTTGTGCTTTTGATGGATTTATTTGAGTGTGGGCTTGGGGGTAGGGGGTGGGGGTTGTAAAAAGCAGTTGTGGGGATGTAGCCTGCAACACTGACTTAATTCCACATCCCCTATGATTATTCCTGAAAGAAATGATTTTCTGTCAAGAGGTCTTGCCTGAACACAAAAATCACCTCTAAGTATACTGTCAAAAAAAGTGTAGAAACACAAAATATGCTGGAATAGGGAGTCAAAACACTTAGATTTACAGCACCAATACATCTCCTTGCTAAAGAAGGTACTGTATTTGGTCCACCCGGACATGAGTTAGCTTTCCTGTACTTGTGACCAAAATTATTTTCCATATTGGCTTTCCTGAAGAGGCTATTTATGATGTTTATCGTGGAAGGATTGCCAAAACATTATGAATGGCGCTACAATGTTGCAGTGACCTGTCACATTAAAATAGGTCCATTGTTCATATTTGAGAAAGAAAATAATCAGTCTTCCAGCATAAAGCATTTGACATATCTTTACTGTTTTGTTACAGTGTCCAATGTTGACTTCAGTACTGAGCAGTCAGTTAGTCAGTTCATCTCTACTACTCCACTGTTAAAAGGGCTTTACCAGCTAAATCATGTCATTGTCCATTCACAGCTTCGGCCATATACAGTATGATACACGGACATAGACCATTCTTCTATTAATGTCTTTATTTTCAGATTTAGAATATTTTTACATCATTAAAATATTACCAAACTTACCTGGATAATGAAGTGAATGTTATCATTGTGTGGGCATTAAATCATGGATGTTTGAATTTAATTTGTAAATCATTCTTGCAAGTGTGGTTTCATTTGGGACCTGTCTTTTTTTGATTGATTGATTGATTGACGTCTATATTGACAGAAATGCATACACAAGTACATAATAAGTCAAAAAGATAAAATATAATTAAGCTCACAAGCTTATTTCCGCCATAGTCCTTTGCGTGTAAGGGTGTGTAAACTGTCCATTTTTAAAGTGCAATCAGGACTTTGTTGTGTAGAGGAATGTTTTTTGTGGGCCTGATAGTTTGGCAAATAGTGACTGAATGACCACAATGCTCATTCTCATTCAACAGTGCGTTCATGATAAACACATGACTACAGAGGTGGATAAAAATCAGTGTTGCATGTGTTTGTGTCTTAGATGTGTTTGTATAGAACAAACGTTCTGTACACACACAAACTCTCGAGAAGGTAAATAGGATCAGCAGCAGTACCATTAGTTGCTGTGTCTCTTCAGAACGCAGTTTATTTGAAGCCAAACATTTTGGGCTATCATTCCGTGGGAGACGATAGCGGGGAGAGTGAGGAAAGACATTTCATGACATTAAAACACACACCAGATTCTTCCAGAGTGCACTAGTCTACTCAATCATCAGGCAATTCATCAAGCATGATGTCAGCCAAATTACATAATGGTGTCATAATACTGGAATTGAGCCCTGACTACTTAAGATTTCCCAAAGAATAGAAGTGGGAACGCTAAAAGAAAGAGCAGGATAATGCATTTGATTGGATCGGGTGCTGCAAAATAAACCCCTACTTTGGCATTTGGATGTTCTTTTTAAGGTGGACCCAGACAACAAACACTCATCGGCAAACACTAATATTTAGCTTTAAAGCTCTCTGCCATTAAAAAACAAAACAAAACAAAAATACATTAAGTGCAATAACACCAGAGTAGAGTAGAACGGTTTATATATTGAGCTGCCTTGCAAACATAAGGCTTCAGCTCGGTCGCACCGCTTTTATCGGCCTCAAACAAAACTACCGCCTAGCCTAGCTCACTGTCTTGTCTTGCGACACTGTGTAACACAATGTTCTTTCAAGACATATTCCACCTAACATGAGCGACTGCACCCTGACATCGGCAAATTTAAAGTTGTATGAATGTCAAGAGAGATGTGTCGTGCTTTTGTTCATCGCAGATTTTTGCCAGCAGCTCATTTCCTCTAGGAATGCATTAACAAAGCGGTTAATTCTATCATTAATTAAAAAGGAATCACAATTCAGTGAACACTTCAAATTAATCCATTGAGATTTGCTCTCACACATTGCTCCCATTCTATTTTCTTTCGTCTAATCAAGGAAATTTCAGCCAGAGAAGCATGTTTTTATGAAATGAGCTCTGGTCCTGTGTATCTCAGTTGGTAGTGCCTGGCACTGCCAAGGTTGGTGGTTTGATTCCCACTGGGGCGGTCCATGCTTAAAAAGAAAATCAATGTAAATGCGTTATGTCAGGCACTTTCGATGAAAGTGTCCCCAAACGCCATATGTTACATAGTGGTAATATGGCCCTGGATAGCCACAGGGGAGACAGAAATTAATATAGAAATGTACTTTTCTTTTTTATCTTAACTGCAATGTAAGTGTAATTAATTAAAAGGAATTCATGGTCTGGTGACTTACAGAGATGTTCTCACAGAACTGATTCTGTGCTCACACTGATCCTCGAAGTTTGGGAGAAACTGCAGAATTGATCTGATATTCTAATCGATACACCAGTTGTTGTTTAGAGTAATATAACTAAACATTCAATATGGATCTGCAAAAAGTAATTAAAAAATAAATACATAAAAATAATTAATTTGGCCAATGGCCACCCCGAGCTGTTTATCTCCTCAGTCAGTGAAAATTACAGTAGGTTATAAATACCCTGCACTTGGCATCTCCACAGTATGGAGCTACTTGGAGGGTGATAAGGTGCTAATTAGTAACTGTTAGCAGAAATACCAAACCACATCCACAGAATGAAACATATCTCCCTGTTGTCACCCAGTGTTCCAAGGATGCCTCTCTGCTACCAGACACGAGACTTGAGAGATGTCCCTATTAACACTGTGTACCAGAAACTCTCTTCTTTTTTAGCCCCTCTTCCAGGCAAGCCAGGTCTGACAAATTAAGCCCGTGGAGTCATTAGATTAAGATAAGAACTTATCTTTTACTTTGAGACAGACTTTTATCTATTGTATTTCTCCTCTCTCCCATCTCTTCCCTTCCCCTTGCCCCGTTCTCTGTGAGGATGGTTAAAGTAATTGGGACGTTATGTGACCAGAAAGGCCAGATAGGATTTTTAACCCTGTCATGGATTAACCTTCTGTGTCTAAGGTAGGTCACCGAAGGTGCAGTTGGAGACATGTAAAGACTCATTTAAGGGGAGTCTTGATATGCTCGCAGTTCAAAATCAGCTTGTTTTGTCACAGGTACATTTGCAGAAAGGTCTCGAAATGAGCACTTTTATGGCGCCAGGAGGTCATTAAAGCATCGAGAAAAATATATGTTTGGGGTCAGTGAGCAAAGACTGGTTCGGTTTCAACATAATTTGGAAAATATTCAACAAGGTTTCATCACGGGTGCCGATGAAAGCCTTTTTAAATGACCTTTTAAAGTTCATCACTGCCATGCTCTGCTGAACAATCTGTGTCGGGGCGAAAAAAGAGGGGAAAAAATACAATGCAGAATCACTGTCAGTCTGAATCTTTCTTTTTTCTTCTTTTCTGCAGGTATATCATTAATAGCGTGATTAATGATATTACTCTCATTAACAGGATTTTCTCCTTCTGAACATTAAATAACATAACCATTAAACCCTGCAGATCAATCATGTTTTTTTTCTTCTTTTAATTCATCATCATAAATTATTTAACCTAAATGACATAACTTGAAGCAATGTAAGTTAATTAGCCATCCTTGATGCAGTAGTTTCCTGCTAATCTATATTTCTCATCTAGAATTATAATTTTAGGTGCAGTAGCCTTCACAGTACGATCCTCAAAAAAGAAAACTCCTGTTAATGTATCCATCTGTAACTCAAATGGGTCCATTTGGTTCAGTTTTCTTGAGATAAACACTCTGGGTTTTACTGTGTATCACAGCCTCACACCAGTGTAGAATGCTGACATTCATTATTCCTTGGAGCATAACACAGTATAAAAACATATGAGCAGGAAATAAAGCATGTCCTTATCAGTTCTGTGATCCCCGTGTTTATGGTCCTTTGTCTGGAAGGTCACTGTACCACCTTGTTGATATGTAGACATGACTTTTCTAGCACTAATTGCGTCTACATTCTTGACCATTTTGTCAGACAATTTCGCACTACAGCCAGTGGCGGACTAAGTATAGACTCCAGTACTTGAGTCAAAGTATAGATATTGCTGGTCAAATATTATTCATCTACAACAAGTATTCAAAAGTACATGCTTTAGTATTCAAAAGAACGAATTAGAAAGTACATTTTCTTTTTAATATCAATGCATTGCTGTATTGAAAGTCAGACATTTTCCAAACAAATCTGTGATCTTAAAGATCTCAACGCATCTGCTATTTTCACTATATTTTAAATAGGGCTTAAGGGGTTAATTCACAATGTACTTTTTCCCTTCCTCCTTCCTAAGAGTCAAAAGTATAATATTGGTCTTTGAAATGTAGTGGAGTGAAAGTCATCCAAGCATCTAAAAATACAAATACAAAATAAACTGTACAGTACTCATGTAAATGTACTTAGTTACTGTCCACCACTGGCCTACATTCTTGACCACTTTGTCAGACAGTTCTGCACTAGAGCCAGGAGTGCACATAACACTACATTACTGCACATGCCACTTGTTTACTAGCATCACAATAACAAGGGTAAGTCTCTGGAATAACGAAGGCCCCCGCTGATGTGGAAAACACATTCTATTTTCCATTTTAATGGTGTTTAAGTGTGGAGGCTGCATGAGAGGCTGCTTGAAATATGTAACTAAAGCAGGGGCCTCACTGGGATCCAAATGGCAAGGGTAGCTGTTGGGTACGAGCATGATGCCCCTTTGATGTGAGCCATAACTAGCTTAAAGCTCAGCTCCAGTGCATCACGGCTACATCCTGACTGATGTGAGTCTTCCATTTAGACCAGAGACACTTTGTCGTTCCAGCCAGCTGTACCTTTAATTTGACATTCTGCGACAGCTGAGCTGGGGGTAACATTAAAGGCCGGGGTCATTAGTGTATTGTAGTGGGGTTTCTTTGCCCAGTACTCCGCGAGCTGGACTGTCATCTCTTGGAATGTTGTCATATTCATCAATGCACCACATAATGGGATGGGAAATTATTTACATATCAGATCAAAATTGCCAGAGGAGAGCATTAATTATTGAAATGCTGACAAAATCAAAAGACCAGGCTTTTCCCCTGTTTCATAGTTTTGATGTCTGCACTGACTGAAAACCCCTCTATGCCAAGTAAACATAATTATCCCAATTTTAAAGGCATTGCAGCCTCTTTTTTTCACCCCCTTTTGGAGAAGATGTGGTCCGTATAATGCATGGCCATCATATGTTACAATAGAGAGAGAGAGAGAGAGAGAGAGAGAGAGAGGAGAGAGAGAGAGAGAGAGGAGAGAGAGAGAGAGAGAGAGAGAGAACGAGAGAGAGAGAGAGACGAGAGAGAGAGAGAGAGAGAGAGAGAGAGAGGAGAGAGAGAGAGAGAGAGAGAGAGAGAGAGAGAGAGAATGATTCTTCTGTGTAGTATGGATAGAATCAGTGGGTCATAAACTTATACTTAATGGATTATGGCCAGAACAGTCATAAGATGGGGAGGTATATATCTCTGAAGAGCTTAACTCCCTAAAATGTCTATATTTCTGAGACCTATAGCCTGGGAAATAGAGTCTTTATGCTGTTAAAGGTTCTTTGAATCCTGCATGACAATAGTAAGTGTCGATGTCCTTTTGATGTCATTGTAACTCTAAGAGGGTAAATTGAACCAAATGGTTCCATTTGTACCTTCTCAGTACGTATACATGGACAAATTAACACATCATTATTACTGTGTACACATGATGCTATTAAGGAGGTGTGTGATTGTTTTGTGTTATTTAATAATAAGCATGTATTAATAGCTTCTATGTTCTGATATATACTCAATAACAATTATTGCTTTTGAGTGTTTGTTCAGTAACAGGAGTCTCCCCATCGCTCAGTAATCAGAAAATACATTTTCAGGTCAGGATACCAATGTTATCCAATTAGGGAGAGAGAACTCTTACAGGATACAGGATAAACAAAAGATTGTATTTTCTGTTTACTAAGGAGCTGGAGAGATGGGGAGACCCTGATACTGAACAAACACGTTATTCATTGTCTTCGCCAGGCCGAAGGCGTAGGCTCGTGACGATCGATCGGCCGTGAGCAGCTAATCTACGGCACTGCTGGCCCGATCGGCGTGAATCTGTGCACGCATACTCCTTGGAGGCCAAATCAAATTCTCTACCGCACAATTTTCACATCGGCATGTTATAGCGCCCACCAGGCGGCCGATTTTTGCAAAACACATTTTTGATATTACTCCGACAGATGTTGTCCAAACATCACGCAAATCGGTACACATTATCTCTATAGTCATGTGATCAAGACAGATCTATCCGATTTTTCATATTCTATCCTGATTGGCTAAGATTGGCTTCCAAAGTTTGCAGGAGTGGCTAACCATTGCTCGGCCCACAACTAAGCTACCTGCCCTGGTGGAGACCTGTGCTCCAAGGAGCACAGGTCTCCACCAGGGCAGGTAAAAAAAAATGTTTTAACAAAATAATATCCCTTACAACCACCTTTAATGATAGCATTTACTAAGTTAAATGTATTGAAGAGAGGCTTGAGTGACATTCTAGGGGCGTGATAAACATTAGACAGCTGCTTCAATTATTAATCCAGCCTCAGATTGAGACATAATTATCTTTGGGTGTTATCTATGAAGCATTTAACCACATGAACCCTCGCATCCCTGCTCTGGGGCAAACATTTGGCAAACTAGCTTATATCTACAGTACAGGCCAAGCTCACAATGTGTCCCAACACAATGCGTTGTGAGCTTGAAGATCGGCTTCTTCCGGCAAGGAGATTTGGTGTAGAGGGGAAAAAGGAGCGGAGAGCCCTGGGGGGACTCTGGTCAACTAAATCTATAGGGTTTAAGTGGTTAAATGGCAGTATGGCTACATTTTCACTCTGGCTGAAAAACATGAGAAATATACAGTATATGTGCTGTTAACATATTTTCACACTTGCTGTATCCTAGAAACTACCTGACCATCCAAGGCCATGGAAGTCTGCAAATGTAATTATTTTCCTTGACCGAATGCCTAAAGCTGGAAAAAATAAATACAAATATAAAATGCCTTTTCAATCCGATGCAGTTAAGTCTCTTTTATTCCTGACGCTGCTTCTTATGACCCCCGAAAAACATATGCTAAACATATGCCAACCTCCAATAAGACCATGTTATTGCAGTCTCTTAAACTCCATCAGGGACAAGATAACCCAGAGAAATGCAGGTCCGTATTTAAACAGCCCCCTTAATGGTTGATAATGTAGTGTGTTTTACAGCGCCGCCCCAGTATATAAATTAGATATGCACAGGCAATAAGGACAATAAGGATGTACTTTGAAAATGCACACAGATCCGTTTTACTGCACCCCCCCTCAAGCTGCCAAGAGAGTGTACGGGGGTGAATTCACAAGGGTCTTCTGTAATGGGCTGGCACACACACAGGCACAGCCTGTGGAACCTTGCACACTGGTGAAGCCCGGCTTGGCCGTGCTCCTGGCAGCTCTGTGGTTATATGTGCACATTCTTTCATAAGGAAAATAATAAATAAAATAAAATAAAGTTTTAACTAGCTGCCCTCGCCACTCCTTTATAAATGAGGAAGCTCTTGGCATAAATAGATCTACATGTTCATTTTCGGTATATTAAGAGAGGCACACAGCTAAAGAGTGTTCATTACAATTGTAAATTTCTGCCCTAGGGCCCTTAGCCCGGCGCTAGATTACATGAGGTCTATGCTCACGGACAGCCCCTGGAATCTGATTGAAGGTCCAGTGCAGCTAATTAATTTCATTAGAAAGTGAAGTCATCTTCTAGCAGGAATTAATATTTGGAGCGTCATGTTGCTAATTTATTTCCAGATTTAATTAGCTCAGAGAAGAAATGTTGCTTGGGCAAGAGGACTTTTTAATTATCAGCTTGGATAAATTTGAAAATGTTGATGCCTAAGGGTTGAGTTAATTAAAACCTGCATTATTTTAACTTTAATTAGCTCCCATCTTTGTTTTTCTTCACCATATGGCCATGTCCTGTAGTCAAATTTAGTTAATTAAGCTAATTAAGCTAATCATTTTAATTACTCAAGACAATGTGATTGGATGGAGGATGACTACAAGTTTATAGCCAAGTACTTGTTTTTCATTAAGTTGAAGGGACAGAGTTATTTCTGATTGCAGTTGGCAAGCATAGCAGAGTAGTTTGGGAATGTGACAGCCTCTAAGATATTAAGGCTGAAGTCTAATTGCATTTCTTGATGGATAAAAAAAAATAAACCATGTCACCAACCACCCAAGTTTCTTATTGGAGAAATGGTTTACTGCAACCTCTTTACGTATTCCACTTGTTCTTGTATGCTAGTGGAGGGCTCCGTCAGATTAAATGGTGCCCTGGCTTACTCACAGACCTCACACCTCAGTGTATTAACCACACTAACCCTGCATCCCAATGTTTTCATTATAGGCAACAGAATTGGCAAGAATTTATGTTCAAAATCAAAATAATTAAATATCTTTATTTTATTTTTTTAATAGCCGATCCACAAGCTCACAGCGAGTCTATTTCTTTCGAATAGCCAATATATAAAATACCACTTAAATGGTTAAATGCACTGTCCTTTTGCAGCAGAGGCAATAACAGACAACAGACAATCGTGTAGTAACTGTCGGTTCAATAAACATCCGTTCGCTGAATGTCTCCTGACATTCATAAAAAACACTTGAAACCTTCACGTCTGACTTAGTTTCTACTGAACGGGGGTATGAAATCGAACTGTAATTGGGTAATGGGAAAGAGCCTGTATAGTTGCTATGGACTCCAAACGCTGCCTCTCCTCTCGTCGACCTCAGAGTGTGGGAGGGCCGGGGCGCTGGGCTGCACGAGCAGCTGTGCAGTCTGGACACAGACTGGGCCCATCCAGGAACCAGGCCTAGCTGACAGATGCAGGGGCTAAACCCAATAATGAAATAATACCGCGAGACATCATGTCCGTGGTTTCCATCATTGTTAAAAGATTTTGGTATCTGAGTACCCCCACTTAGGTAATTTGTTTCTGTGTATAATCCTATTGCTCACTATTAAATTAAACCAACTGGTCATTTCAGTTTGGAGCCTATAAATAAACTGGGTTGCTATGTGCATGGGCAGTATGTGCGATGTCTCATCTGATTAGAGGGGAAGCACTTAATAATTTGAACTGAAAAAAATAAATAAAAAGGTGACCTTCGGTTTCAGGTGACCCCAGCAGCCAGCCGCACACATGGTCCCAACGGCAGCAGTAACAGCAATATTATTAATGTCCGCCACTAATGTATTTCCCACAATCCTCATCTAGGACCACTCTCAGCAAATTGTTTTTGACGAATGTTGATTTGTCGCGAGAGGGCGAAGTGTAGGAAGACGGAGTGGTCAAGAGCAGTGACGCTCAGGACGATTGGAAGTCCCTGGTCACAAGAGGTGACAGTCGTCTCTTTGCTTTCGTCAGCCTGTGGCCAGTTAGTCATCAGAGTGTCTGAGGAGCCCGCAGCATTCTCATATCACTGCAATTTAGAAAGCAATATGAGATGGCAATTAGCCACCCAATCGTCACCAAGCACACACCAGGTTAGGTTCATTGTTTGTGAGATCACCTGGGCACTGTCAATGAATGCAATTAGTGTCTGGTAACAGCACATCACATCATCATTTGGCTGAGATATACGTACAAACATAGATAAATAAATATACTATAGATAGATGCATAATGTCCTATAGCTGCCCCAATACCTATGAACAAAGACAATTCAAATTCAGGAATCCATACATTATCTCCGCCCCAAGAATATATACGTTGTTTAGAAAGAACAAATGGTAGCAGGAAGCTGTGTGATCTGAGATGCTGTACATTCAGTACAATGGATGTTTGTGTTGTTAGCGAGGTTTTTTAAACCTTGGTGTCCCACGACACAGTCATGCGACCAAGTAGAGAATGAACCCATAAGTCATAGGTGCCATACTGCCATGCCAGATGCTAACAAGCTATCAATACCTTGTCCTAAGCTGAGTTTCTAGAATGTCTTTTCTCACTTACTGTATATATGTCTTTCCAAGCTAATTATTTTGCTTCCTGTCCGTTCTAAACTCCTAACCCAGGCTAGGGGGTACTCAGTGAGGAGCAGCTTAATAGATTAGGTAACAGGAGGGAGACACAGAGTTCTTCAGCGAGGAGAGCATCTGCTCAAAGGCCACCTCCCCACGCCCAGATCACCAGCTCCAGAAGAACTCGGGCATGGAGCCTTCCATCCCTGCACTGCACTAATTCCATTGCCCCCACCACATGCAGGCTAATTAAGGCCATGCATTTATTTATGACTGAGCTCATTAAACAGGGAAAAAAGATGGTCGCCGCTCCAAAAACGCATTAGTCCCCGAGGAAACTGCCTGTGAAGTCGCATTCCTCAGGCTG